>NC_138774.1:192671745-193051745 GCF_965119305.1 Pelophylax lessonae | reverse complement strand
ACTTTCTGCAATCTGCAGCTTTAATACAACCTGCCTGAGCATTGCTGCTGTCACCCACTGCAGAGGGTTCCTCCGTCTGTTATAGAACACTACAGTGCCCATCATCCTAGGCATTGCTCCTGTCTTCTCTATAATAGGGAGCCCTCTGCATGTCACACCAATGTGCAGCTTTAATACAACCTGCCTGAGCATTGCTGCTGTCACCCACTTCAAAGGGTTTCTCCGCCTGTTATAGAACACTACAGTGCCCATCATCCTAGGCATTGCTCCTGACTTCTCTATAATAGGGAGCCCTCTGCATGTCACTCCAATCTGCAGCTTTAATACAACCTGCCTGAGCATTGCTGCTGTCACCTACTTCAGAGGGTTTCTCCGCCTGTTAAAGAAAACTACAGTGCCCATCATCCTAGGCATTGCTCCTGTCTTCTCTATAATAGGGAGCCCTCTGCATGTCACACCAATGTGCAGCTTTAATACAACCTGCCTGAGCATTGCTGCTGTCATTGTCACCTACTTCAGAGGGTTCCTCTGCCTGTTATAGAAAACTACAGTTCTCTGTATGCAGCAGAAGGTGACGGCATTAGAAAATGTGTCTGACCATCTCTTTAGTCACGTGGAATAGTTAGAAAATAATATAATAATTGTACAAATGATTTTAATATAATACAATATTATTGTATTATGTTGTTTTATATATATATATATATATATATTGCACTTTCTAAAATGGAATAATGAATCGTTATTGAGCAGGACTATTAGTATATGCCTTGTTGTTTTGGAAGGGGGGCTGCTGTCTATAATGAAACATATTTTGAATGATCAAACCTGATGAGGTGTCTTCAATAGGGATAGTGCAATCAGGTCAGTTTGAGATCAGTCTGTGCTTTGCTTTATTCCCTCTATAGAAATCAATATGAATGCACAGGGAATGAATGGCAGACATGTGTTAAACGCATCTCCAATGCATCACACGCGCCCTTGTTCTAAAGCCATTGTTACTATTTTTATCATGCTCATTACTGCTATTATTGATTACAACTACTATTGTTATTTTTATATTTTTTTACCATTATTATTATTGATTAGAATCACATCATTAGGACATAACATTTCCCTGGCACATGTACGCCAGCCTGTACTAGCACCAGAAGTTCTTAGTCATGGGGCAGTGTTCTGGGTGTTGGTGGCTGAGTAATTGGGTACACTGGGATATGTGTGAAGCGTACGTGATCCATAGGTGATGACATGCTGGAACTTGATTGGAGATATGGGCAGAGTTCCCTAGGAACATGACTTCAGTAGATTTTGTTTCGTTTTCAGGAACTGGGGTCTATTTATGCTTCAATTAATTGCAAAATGCTGAAAAGCATGCATCCGACAAGCATAATAAAAATTGTTCCTGTTCTCATCTCAGCACTGCAGTGTGCTTTGAAAAGTACATAATGCCTGTTTTTAAGTGTGTTGGGAGGCCCATAGAAGTGGAAGGCAGAGCATCAAACCCCATATATAGAATGCTTTTTGATGCATTGGTCGCAGGTATTATCAAGCATGGTCAATGGCTGTTAACCTGATCCACTCCAAAATGCATTGAAAACATGCTGCAAAAAGGAAACCCATGTTGACTCATGACAATGCATCTTCCTAATGCTACCAAAAAAAAAAAAATACAGCAAGAGGAGTGGGACACAATATTGGGGGCTTGTTGGAATCTTGTAAAGAGCCCTCTGCAGGAGTCCATGAGAGATATAAGATATTCACATTTGGTTTCATCCTACCACAAACCCACCCATAGCCAAAATATCAGTTTATATGTTTTAGTTTGACTGATCCTTTAAGTATGAGTATCTCCCCTGTCTATATAGAGAGACATGGGAGTGTCATAATCCACTTTGTTGTTAATAGTATGTAAAACTTGTAGAATTTTTAAAAATCAAAAGGTGGCTATTTACAATGAAGTGTTCATTCAGGTAGACACTGCATTGCATGTGTCTACAGATCCCTTATTGCAGTAAGAAAAATGTAGCCTCAAGTTAGTCGTAAATGATAAAGTATCATCTACTGCAGTGTCTTTGCTTGTGTTACAGGGAAGGACCGGGCATCCTTTGACAAAATGTACCAACTGGGTTCTCTCCTGGGACGTGGCGGATTTGGCACAGTCTACGGGGCACGAAGACTCACCGATCACGTACAGGTAAATGCCACAAGAATACACAGCTAGCAACTGATCATTGTAGAAAGGCTTGGTCCACAGGCACTGACTGATCTCTTGCTCCCCCAGGTGGCCGTGAAGCATATCTTGAAGAGTCGAGTGGTGGAATGGGCACAGCTGGTAAGATTCCTCTAAAATATTACAAGAAACATTTCGATTTTTTTCAGAAATGTCTTCCGAAATTTTTTTTATACAAACTTCGGCTTTTACATAAAATCTGCAAATAGCAAAGTGTAGTAGCTCAGAGCGGCCAATCAGAAATAAGCTTTTACTGGTCCATTCACACTAGACTATTGTTCCTAATTGGTTGCTTCGGGTTTATGTAAATCATTATTCTATCAGCTACATTATTAATCTAAATCCAAAACTTTTTTTTTATTAGGAAATGTTTAATCCCGTTTTTGTTTCTTTGTTTTTTGCCTTGTGTGTCCCATTGGAACTTTTAACTTTCTACATGTAGACACAATATATGTCCAAAGTGAGGACCAAGTTTGGACATGTAGACACAATACATGTCCAAAGTGAGGCGAAATCCCCTATTAGACCATTGTGCCCATTGGCAGATTAATCCTCACTTCCTGTTCAGGTCGCACCTGAAAAAAATTGGATTTTTCTTCACTTTCTTTCCCAATGACAGCGACCACCACTTCAAACAGAGGGTGAATTTCCCCAGTGGGGACACATATAGCATTAAAAACATGATAGAAGTTCAGTTTTAATTGGTTAGCTTGTTATATGGGTGATATCTCATGAAATTCGCCCCTAATGTTAGTTCTCGACCCATTTTTCTTTTTTAGGGTAAATTCTCCCGCGTGCCCATGGAAGTGTTTCTGATGTTGAAAGTCAAGGGTCACAAGGGTATCATTGAGCTCCTGGATTGGTTTGAAACACCAGACAGCTTCCTGCTGGTGATGGAACTGCCGGAACACTGTCGGGATCTGTTTGATGTAATCACAGAACAAGGGCCTCTGGAGGAGGTGATTGCACGAGACCTGTTCCAGCAGGTGGTGGAGGTGGTGCGGCACTGCCACAACCATGGCATCACACACCGTGATATCAAAGATGAGAACCTATTACTCAACACTCACACAGGAAAGCTCAAACTCATCGACTTTGGCTCCGGAGCTTTGCTGCAGGATTCCTTCTACACTGATTTTGATGGTAAATTATGATTTTTTAATTGAAGGCTCATTTTGTACCTCAAAAAATAGTTGAAAATGCCAAAAATGTTTGTTTAGTTTCAGATAGAATGGGATGGGTTTAGAAACCTTCCTCTCCCTTCCTGGCTCAGTAATAACTGATACAAGGTGTCACCAGAACAGGAAGTATGGAGAAAAGTATTCAGGGGAGACACATACAGTTTTAAAAACATGACCGAGGTTCTAAGGTTCAGTTTTAATTGGTTAGCTTATTATATAGGTGATACCTAATAAAAAAAATCAAAGGATGTTCCTGCACTAGATTCTCTTCAGAAGTAACAGTAAGCTGCACTGCCTATCGAGTATAGATAATTTCAGTAGCAATTTTTTTCTTTGGCTTTACATGTGATATGTGTGGCATATAGGTATATAGTTTGTAAAAAAATATAATTGTTCAGTCTAAAGGGAGCTTTTGATTTCTGCAGGAACCAGAGTGTACAGCCCTCCAGAATGGGTGGCCTTCCGGAAATATAAGGCCGTTCCAGCGACAGTCTGGTCTCTGGGCATCCTGCTGTTCGATATGGTCTGCGGTGACATCCCCTTCGAAAGAGACCAGGAAATTCTACAAGCGCAGCTAAACTTTAGGACCAAAGTGACCCCAGGTAAGACAGGTACAAGGTGTTAATGTACCCACATTGGGTTATGATTCTTAATCTGCAGACCAAAATGGAAAAGCCTGGGAATCTCACTGAAAATCAAAAGTAATATTTAAAAAAGTGTTTTTTTTTAACAAAGGGCTAGGTACATTGAGCGAACTGAGACAAAATTCACTGTGTAAAGTGCACCTGTAATTAACAGAAAG
The DNA here is from genome assembly GCF_965119305.1 of Pelophylax lessonae. NCBI lineage: Eukaryota > Metazoa > Chordata > Amphibia > Anura > Ranidae > Pelophylax > Pelophylax lessonae. The sequence continues at coordinate 193,047,532 of NC_138774.1, read as the reverse complement.
GGAAAGGAGAGGCTCTGCCTTACAGGGACGGCAAGTAGCTTCTTAACTGCTTGTTTAAAACATTTTATTTATTATGAACACAGAGCTGCATTGCATCTTTTATATCTCCCTAAAATTCAGCTTTAGTAAATAAATAAGAGGAGTGCCGGCTTCCCTCCTCTCACTGCCTGCCTGCTATATTCATACAGGGCTGTGTAAATATTGTTCTCTCTAGAAAACCTATAGTACTCTGACACCATTATCATGGTTGCAACCTGTATTAAATGTTTTTATATAAAAATGTTTAAAATAAATGTGAAATGGCCTGCGGCATTACATAAATACCTTTTTAAGGCTGCTCCCAGGGAAGACGTATCTAAAAGGTCTCTCTTTCTATCTCTTTTCAGAATGTGAAAAACTGATCCGATGGTGTTTATCCACATGCCCTTCAGACCGTCCCTCACTTGAACAGATAGTCCAGCATCCGTGGATGAAAGAAGACTGCACGTAAAGGCAAAACAGAGGGCTAGAGAATTTAAACACACTACAGAGACTGTTTTCTCTATTGTGCCCGGCCTCTAGGGGGCACCACACATGCTCTGCACAATGGACACTGTAAATGGTGTTATGCCCTCATTGCTGCAACTGGCAGAGATGTTTTAGGTGTGATGGGTAATACTATTAGCTGGACTGACTTGTGTGTCATCAGCAGGAAGTCCTGGATATGGCACTAACTGTGCGTGTTACACCTAGCTGTGACTCATAGCCTGTGTCAACTCAGGGAAAGTAGGTGTGTTGGGTAACCTGGTTTTACAGGACAGATTTCCTATGAAACTGAGGATTGCCAAAGCAATCATTGCAACTTGCAGAAGTCCTTAAAGTGTTACTAAACCCACAACAGTAAAATCAGTCTGTATATACAGTATTGAATGCTTGTTATACTCACTGTGGAACCTAAAGGGTTAATCCTCTGCATTGTGTAACAAGGCTGTTCGATCCTGTCTTCTCTGATCCTCCCCTTCTTCTGCTGTCCTCAATAAAAAATGCTGATATTCACGGAGCCAGGGGACACTCAGTCCCATGCACATGCTCAGTTTGGTGTGTATTGCTAGGGAGTTTTTTTTTGTGATCAGCACAGGGCCAATCAGACTGTCCAGACAGAGGATCAGGGGTCCTGCATCCTGATAGGAGAGCCAGTGCAGTGTGAAAACTCCTCCTACAAGCTTTAACCAGACACTGATAGAAGTCACAAGACTGCTATATACTGCTGATGAGAAAAGGTATTTGGCAGTTTATAATTACTAAAATAATTGCTTTTCCATCTTCTATGTACTGTGGGAGACCAGATATAGTGAATGCAGGGTCCTGGGTTTTGGAAAACGTTATAGGTGATGAGCTTTAAAGAGAATGTTTATGGGCCCTTTAAACTCCATCTTGAATGCAAAACCATCTGCAAAAGACTGACAGCTTTATTGCAACATTGTAGAAGTGACTGGAGAAGCAACCCCCCAGGGGGAAACCTTACACCTGATGTTTTCAATCCAAAAGATGACGTTGGGTGGTGTTGATCTTTAAAACCGTATTAAACCCAAAACTAAAAATGTTATATATTGCAGTTTACCAGTCATTAGATGTGATGGCTGCATTTGTTTTATTTTTTAAACCCTTTTCCCCTGTGTTTTTGCCTGGGGAACTGGCTGGTAACACACCTCCTGAGGGGAGTGTTAGATACTACTAGCTGATTTAGATACACCAACAAATTGAAGCCAAACTCCAGATATTACTTTATAAGCAGTTTTTTTTTTCCTTTTGGGGTAAAGGTTTTTTATAAATAAATAAAACTGATCATTTTAAGTACCCCTGGCAGTGTTAAATGGTTTGCCTCATCCCTGTAATGGATACATCTACAAGTGAGCTTGTTCTTTTGAAAAACAACAGACTTACTGGCTGTATCACCAGATTATTATTATACAGGATTTATATAGCGCCAACAATTTATGCAGCGCTTAACAATATAAAAGGTAGACAGTACAGTTACAATACAATAAAATAAAATACAAGAGCGTTAAGAGGGCCCTGCTCAGAAGAGCTTACAATCTAATAGGGTGGTGCAAGTGGTAAAAAAGGTTATAACTGGGGAATCAGCTGATGCAAGTGATAAAAGATTACTTGGAGCTGTAATAGGCTTCCCTGAAGAGATGAGGTTTTAGGGATCGCTTGAAGGCAGCCAGAGTAGGAGATAGCCGGACAGAATGAGGTAGAGAGTTCCAGAGGATGGGAGAGGCTCTAGAGAAGTCCTGGAGACGAGCATGGGAGGAGGACTCAAAGGCGTTTGCAGAGCAGGAGGGCTTGAGAGGAGCGGAGAGATAAAAATAGAAGAAAGAAAGCCTAAAAAAGAAAGCGAATGCAGCCACCACATCTAAAAATTAGTAAGCTGCAATAAATGACATGTTGCTTTTGGGTTTAATACTGTTTTAACTAAACCCCAATGGGGCTTGAGTGATAAATGCACTGAAGATGCCATTGAAGTTGGACCCTGTGGCCATCAGGCCCAAACTCTTGGGTTGGTTAAGCCCGTTAATGCCAAATGTGAGCCAACTGGGTGGATATTGGTTGGGTGGCTGGGTCTTTAAAAAAACATCTTGATTTTAAAGGGTCACTACACCCAAATGTATTATTTTGGCATAGGTGGAGCTTGGTGGGCTGAATCAGACCTACCTTTTTATATGTCTTAAAATCTCCAGTAAGAGGTCTTCCTGGCATCATTACCAACTCTGTTCCTGTTCACATGGACGTTTTGGGTGCTCTCACCCACCATTGTATGTCCCCCCACCCCTTTTTTTTTTTTATTTCTTACAATTATAATTTTAAAAAATCCAGCAGGGAGAGTCGGAACCCTTCATCATTTCCACAGCAGAACTCAAGTGATCGCACCAATGAGTCTCTGACAAAACCAAAGAAACCATTGGCTGATTTAACTCTCCACCATCTATCACATGGAAATATTAGTTCTTGGGGAAGTGACCCATTAAATAAACTGCATAGCAGAATCTCCATCCTCTTTCTGAGAGGTATTAAATCCCCATATGCTTCTATGGGGACAGTAAATACTTGTGTATTCATTTATTACCATGTACAGTTTTCTATAAATAAGATGTGTAAATATGTTTTATAAAACCTATTTAATAAATTGCCGAGAGGTGTGTTTTTCTTACCAAAAATATGATGTGTCCCAGTGTTTTTTTATAATAAAAGTATTGCCAGCCGGGCAAAGAGATAATCCCAGGCCAAATATCCAAAAAGCTGAGACTTGTGAGCCGAAAATAGTCTACAGATCCATGGCATATCGCACTCCTTTCTTCTTTTGTTAACACAATTAAAAGTGATTTTTGTTTGCCCAATTTATTTAATGGATAAAAGATGGCGTGAATCTTCATCCGGTTTATTTTTCTGTCCTACAGGGATATTGAGAGTAGCCATATGCATGAGGAAAACATGTGTTTCGTTTAGTTTAGATTCATTAATCTAGCTATTTAGTTTAGTTAAAATCGTATTCGGAATTCTTTTTATGTCTTTTTTTACATTTCCTTCGAATTTACCGATTTTTTTTTTTTTTTTTTTTTTTTAAATTCGAAACGGTCGAATCGATAAATTTTGAATCAGTCGAATCGAAAACTTTTTTTTTCTATTCAAATGTGGCAAAGTGAACAAACAAAAGAAAAATCTTCATTAAATGATTTCAATTATACTTTAAATCATCTTTGACTTAACAAAAATAGCATTATTTCGAAATGGTACTCTAATAACACACACAGTCTTTGATTTCAGAAATATGTTTACAGTTAGAATTTGATTGGAGTTCGATGTAAAATTTCATTCGAATTTCAATTCGAATTTTGGAAATTTGGGCGTATTTTGTTTCTTTATTTGGAGCATTTGGTAAATTTCCTTTATACTGTGTTTCGGGTATTCGGATACATCCAAATATAGAAAAATTTGTCAGAATATTTATTCGGAATGAAACAAACTGCACATGTCTAATTGAGAGTCACCCCATCACTAGGGCATCCAAGCAGGGGCACAGACAGCAACATCCCAGAATAATCAATAGACCCAGATGATGTGGGGAGCTAAAGATATTTAGGAAAAAGTTCAACTTGTCCTTATGAGTGGTTGTAAACCCTTACATATACCCAGTGAAGTGACTGGTCTCAGCTTATACACAGAGATGAAACAAATCCTCCTACATAAGTTGTACCCGTTTATCTGCAGTCTTCTCTCCTCTACATATGTTGAAAGTACAGAATTTATAAAGCTTGAGCTTTCAGGAAGCAGGGGACAGAGAGCTGAAGTTACATTCTGTAGAGCTCAGAGAGAGCTGATGGGAGGGAAGTTACACACCCCCTTCACACAGTACACCGAAACATAGTTACCGTAAGTCTGTCAATCACAGGCGGTGTGCTGAAGCTTCCTCCCCTGTCACCTTTTTTTCCTCTTGGTGTCAAGAAAACTTGTCAGAAGTTATTCATGCAGATAGCAGAGGAATGGGGCAACAGACCTAAATGACACAGTGCTCTGAATTGGACAAGTACACACTATAGAAGGATATGCTTTGTTCATATTTCATGTCTGAAGTGTACAAGCACTTTATAAATCTAACTGGGCTCCACCCTGCCCTACTTTCAAATCCTCCTTGTTGATCGGTTAGGCAACCCATCACATTAAGGCCAGGATGACATTTGTGTGGTACAGCAACCCATGTTGCTATGTGGTGCAGTACACTGCAGCACAGGTACATTGCCATTAAAATGAATGGCATCCCAGCATTGCAATTGAATGGCATTGCAAACCACAAGCTCCACACCACAGCATGCACTTTATAAATGGGCTACAGAATGTGGGCTGCGGTATAGAGGTTGCCGTCTCATATGGAGAGTGATATCCACTCTCTGTTGTAAATTGGCCTGACAGATATTGATTCTACATAAACATGAATCTCTTAAGGGGAAATCTCTCCAGTTGCAAAATGGAAGGCAGTAAAACAAGAATTTATGAAGGAAGCTGAGACATGCACTGCCCCTAAACTAGGATCACTACGGAGGAATCGGGCTATAGCATCCTTTAGAGCTGGATGGGAAATCCTTTAATGAAAATTTGTATTAAAAGATACACTATATTTCCAAAAGTATTGGGACACCTGCCTTTACACGCACATGATCTTTAAGGGCATCCCAGTCTTAGTCCGGTCCGTATGGTTCAATATTGATGGATGAGTGAGTTTAGGGTGGAGGAACTTGACTGGCCTGCACAGAGTCCTGACCTCAACCCAATAGAACACCTTTGGGATGAATTAGAGAGGAGACTGCGAGCCAGGCCTTTTCATCCACATCAGTGCCTGGCCTCACAAATGAAAGCATGGTCAAACATTCCCATAGACACACTCCTAAACCTTGTGGACAGCCTTCCCAGAAGAGTTGAAGCTGTTATAGCTGCAAAGAGTGGGCCAACTCAGTATTGAACTGTACAGAATAAGACTGGGATGCTATAAAAGGTCATGTGCGTGTAAAGGCAGGCGTCCCAATACTTTTGGTAATAGAGTGTATATGGAGGTTACCACTGATGATCTCCTTCTTAAAGCGGTTGTAAACCCTAAAAAATAAAAAAACCTGCAAGACAAAGGCATAATGAGCTAGTATGCATCGCATACTAGCCCATTATGTGTAACTTACCTTAGAACGAAGCCCCGACACGGACCCCCGGACATCGCTGCGGGCGCTGCCATGATCCCTCGCCGTCTCTTCCGGGTTCGGCGGCTCCGGCGCGGTGATTGGCCGGAAGAGACGGCTCCGGCGCGATGATTGGCCGGAGCCGCGATGACGTCACTCCCGCGCATGCGCGTGGGAGTGATTTTCCGGCAAGCTCCTGGCAAACGAATTGAAGGTCCCCCAGGACCTTCAGAGCGCATGCGCCGCTCGCGCGAGCGGCTGCTTGCACTGTAAATATCTCCTAAACCATGCCGGTTTAGGAGATATTATTTGTACCTACAGGTAAGCCTTATTATAGGCTTACCTGTAGGTAAAAGTGTCAAAAAGCGAGATACTACCGCTTTAAAATGCTAAATGCCCCTCTAAAGTCTGTTGTCCCTTTATATCCATGGGGCCCAATCTGCAGTGCAGTGGCTATTTGGCACTTATTGTGTGACCCTCATAGCCCTGCCAACCAGTATTGTGGGTTTTGGTGCCTATTCAGGGGAGTGAAGGAAAATATTCTTCTAGTAGTTAAAAAGCTTGGTTTATTGTCTTACATTTTCTTATCCTGTCCTTTTCTATTTTTATGTTTTGTTTTCCTCTAATCTTTTTGGAGAAATATCAAATTTGGCACAAGCCATTTTTAAGGGGGCTGTAGGGAGCAAAAATGTGAAAATGTTGATTTTGTAAAGGGGCTGTAATAGCAGTGATCTCCAACAGTCTCATTTAATAAGTTTCTAGTCTATGACTGTCTCCTGCAGTATGTCCGCAGCCTCCGACAACTCCAAAAACATGTTTACCATCAATGATCAACCCCTTTGGCATGCCTTCAGTCTCTGACCATCTCTTGTAGCATATGCTCATAGTATCTGAACATGTCATTTAGCATGCCTATAGTCTCTGCCCTCTCTTGTAGCATGCACAAAGCCTCTGATAATCTCCTGTAGCATGCCTATGCTCTCTGACCATCTTCTGTAGCAAGCCTATAGTCATTGCCCTCTCTTGTAGCATGCACATAGTCTCTGGTCTGGTGATCTCCTGTAGCATGCCTATAGTCTGACCATCTGCTGTAGCCAGAGATGTATAGTAACGAAGTAGAACTACTTAAGTACTGTACTTAAGTACCGAAATGCGGTATCTGTACTTTCCTAGAGTAGAATTTTTTTCTCCTACTTCTACTTTTACTTCACTACATTTTTTCGATGATTTCGATACTTCTACTCAAGTATTTTTTTTTTGTGCTGCATAGTTACTCGTTACTTTTAAAAAAATTACCACTGCCAGAACAGTAGATGGCAGGTTACATAAAGCTCAAAAAAATGTGTATAATGTCATTTGTAAATCAGCGCATACAAAAATAAAGGCTGTGTATAATAAAAGCTGCTATACCAAATCTTTCCAATAAAAAGAAAATATGAAACAAACAAATAAATGGTGCTACAGCGCTCAAAGTGCATCAAGAAACTACTAACAAACACAACTTGGCTGTGCGAATAAAGTGCCTGTGCAATCGATATAATATCATTGTTGCCCCCAGTGCCCTGCCCACACTCCACACAGTATCAAAAATAAAGTGACATGAATGTGCTAAAGCCTAAATGCAGTGAAAATAATTATTCCCACAATGTAACAGTAAATTCAATTCATATAAAATATGACAATAAAGCACAATAAAATAAGTTATGAAATAAGTTAGGTCAGGTGCGTGCAACAAGTTGAAGTGTGTAAACCTATCTATAACGAAAAGTCCATAAATGAATTCCAGTGTGCAAATCTAAAGTGTCACTTCACTTGTCAGATGCTTCCACCTCCTTCAGTGCTCGAGTGACCGACCAACACACTTAATGGTGGTGGCACTGGTGGATAGCGTCTGGGTGGCACTGGCACTGACTGCACTGGTTCAAAAAGCCATAATTATTTCAATTCTCAATCTCATAGGTCCTCTACTCATAAGATATTAATAACTTAAGATTAGGTGATGAACTTCTTGGCGGCCCTGGCAGGATGACGGGGACACCCGCCACTTCTGGAGCCGAGCCGCTGTGATTCCCCAACATGTGACAAAGTGACAGCCAGGAGATCTAGTGGCTAGTAGTGCTCAACAATACCGCTTTTTTATATAAAAATGAAATAAAATATACTGACTCACAATTTAGTAGTAGTAGTAGTAGGTAGCGTGTAGCAGTAGGCAGCACAACTCAATTCAATCAATCCCACAGCCTCGCTCGCGCCGCGGAATCACTGTCATGATCATCAAGTTAAGACCGCACTGGAGGAGCCATGCTGCCGTCTTCCCGCTCGAGGTCTCCGCCTCTAAACGTGTTGTGTGTCACTCAGACTCCACCCCTTAGGGCCCTTACTGAGAGGAGTTGTGACACGGGCGGCGGGACGCGGGAGCAGGACTCGGAGCATTTTATTCGTTATCTCATCTTCTTCTCTATGAGGTGAGTAAGGTGGACCGTGGAGAGGGCCTAATCCTTGCCATGGCAAATGTGCCATTTGAGAATCAAATAATCAATATAAAATATTAATATATTATATACACACGGGTCATGGGTGGCTTTTTTGAACCAAGAAGAGTGAGACTGACGGCTATGATGATTATCCGACGAACCATCCATGGTCCATGGACCATAAGTGTTGTGTTGTGGTGGTGCCTGTGCTTCCTGGGGCCTGCCTCTGCCTGTGCGGCTGTGCCTGCCTCTGCCTGTGCTTCCTGCGGCCTGCCTCTGCCTGTGCAGCTGTGCCTGCCTCTGCCTGTGCTTCCTGCGGCCTACCTCTGCCTGTGCGGCTGTGCCTGCACTCCAGTGGCCACTGGCAGTGGCACTTGACTTGAGCAAAGCAAATGAGCACTACTAGTGTGAAGGACAGGTGGTGGAAGCATGTTCTGACAAGTTCTTATAATGAAAATAATATAGACAGCTTTTTGAACCAGTGCAGTGCCAGTGCTACTAAGGTGAGAGGCAGAGAGAGAGGCTATCCAGTCCACCACTTTACTTGAGCAGATCACAGAAGAAAGGTGGAAGCATCTGACAGCAAGTGACAAGCACTTCTTGGATTGCACAGTGCAATTCAGTTATGGACTTTTCCTTATAAAGTTTAGTTTACACACTTAAACTTGCACCTAACTTATTCACAATCACAACTTATTTTATTGTGGTATTGTCATATATATTTTATATGAATTAAATTTACATTGTGGGAATAATTTGCACTGCATTTAGCACAGACATGTCACTTTATTTTTGATACTGTGGGCGATGATTTTGAATACAAGAAGAATATATATATATAATTGCAGGCACTTTATTAGCATTTTTAGCACAGCCACTTTGTAGTTTTTGATGCATTTTTCACTTTAAGCGTTGTAGGTTTGATGAAGCTGGCCTGGCACATCATCATCAATTGAGCAAATCAAATCAAACCGCGATTAAGAAGACTGCGCATGCTCCTGTTCTGCCTTTTGATCAGCTGAAAAGATGGACGAACCAAAAACACCACCTTCCACCCCTGGCCCTTCAACTTCAAGTGATCTGCCTGGCTGTGAGAGTGAGGAAGCTCAGGAAGGAGAGCACCCCTGGCTTTAAAAGGGGAAGGGAGGGACATACTTTATCTGTTTTTTGTTTACAAAAAGTTACAGCCTAAGGAATTGTGATTGTCCTTTAGGTTAATCATTTGAATAAATCATTTGAAATAATAAAAAACAATATGATGTTCAAACTTTTGACTTCTTTCTTTAATAACTACATAACACAGTACTTGTACTTCTACTTTCAGTACTTGAGTAGAATTTTTTTTTCAAAACTACTGGTACTTTTTACTTTTAGTACTTAAGTAGCAAATTTTTTGAAAAAACTACTTGCGATACTTAAGTAAAAAAAATGTTGAATACTTTAGTACTTCTACTTAAGTAACTTTTTCTGCGAGCACTTCCACTTCTACTCAAGTCACTTTTTGGTCGAGCACTTGTACTTTTACTCAAGTAGAAATTTTGAATACTTTATACAAGTCTGGCTGTAGCATGCACATAGTCTCTGATGATCTCTTGTAGTATGCCCGTCTATACTCTCTGACCTATTCTATGTAGCATGCCTATAGTCCCTGTCCTCTCTTGTAGCATGCACAGCATCGCAAACTATTTTTTGTAGCATGTCTATAGTCTCTGACCATGTTCTGTAGCCTGCCTATAGTCTCTGCCCTCTCTTGTAGCAAGCACATAGTCTCTGATGATCTCCTATAGCATGCCTATAGTCTCTGACCATCTTCTGTAGCATGCCTATGGTCTCTGGTCTTTCTTGTAGCATGTACATAGTCTCTTATGATCTCCTGTAGCATATCAGTCGTTTCTGACCATCTTCTGTAGCATGCCTATAGTGTCTGCCCTCTCTTGTAGCAAGCACATAGTCTCTGATGATCTCCTATAGCATGCCTATAGTCTCTGACCATCTTCTGTAGCATGCCTATAGTGTCTGCCCTCTCTTGTAGCATACACATAGTCTCTGATGATCTCCTGTAGCATGCTTATACTCTCTGACCATCTTCTGTAGCATGCCTATAGTCTCTGCCCTCTCTTGTAGCATACACAAAGTCTCTGATGATCTCCTGTAGCAAGCCTATACCCTCTGACCATCTTCTGTAGCATGTCTGTAGTCTCTGCCCTCTCTTGTAGCATACACAAAGTCTCTGATGATATCCTGTAGCAAGCCTATATTCTCTGACCATCTTCTGTAGCATGTCTGTAGTCTCTGCCCTCTCTTGTAGCATGCACATAGTCTCTGATGATCTCCTGTAGCATACCTATAGTCTCTGACCATCTTCTGTAGCATGCCTATAGTCTCTGCCCTCTCTTGTAGCATGAACATAGCCCCTGACTATCTCCTGTAGCATGCCTATAGTCTCTGACTATCTCCTGTAGCATGCCTATAGTCTCTGCCCTCTCTTGTAGCATGAACATAGCCCCTGACTATCTCCTGTAGCATGCCTATAGTCTCTGACTATCTCCTGTAGCATGCCTATAGTCTCTTACCATCTCCTGTAGCATGCCCATAGTCTCTGACCATCCCTTGTAGTATGCTTATAGTATCTCACCATTTCTTGTTGCATTTCTTCAGTCTCTGACAGCTTGATATGGCATTTAGTAAATATTTTGTGCCTCCCTTTGGGGATGCCACATTTGAGGCATCCTATATCAAGCATTCTGACCACCAATGCCCTATATACTAATCCCGTACTAACTTGGAAATGGCACACAGTCAGAGAAAAGGTCAGATTTCCTTATCTGCAAACTTTTTCCTGGTCAAACGTTACTGACACCTCTGGATCACCATAACAGCCAGGCAACTAGCATTTGAAGATTATACTAGGTAGCAGTGGCAGCTTACATTTTTTCTCAGTGCAGATTTCCTTTAATCTCAAGGTATGGGCTTGGTCTGATAACCAGGTGCAGCCAGGTAAACATCTGCGCACGTCAGAGACACAGGTGACAGATGACAAGAGGAAGTTGTTGTTTGATTGTCCCACATCTGCTTCCGTGTATTTTCCAGGATGGGACCTGAGTCACCTTAGTAAATGATGTCAAAGACTGGGTAAACATCAGTTGCAAATATACACTGTTTTACCCCTTCATGACCAGGCATATGTTGTGCCTCCCTAGCCAGAAGGCTTCAAAGTATATGTAAGTCCTCACAATAAGCTTCTCTTGATTGCTCCCTTTTGATCTGTTAATTATACATTTGAAAGCATTTTGTTAGATCTCTTTGATATGTGCAAAAAATACCTGTTCATCCTGCCAGAATCCCAAAGAGTTGATAACTTCCTGTGCTCTCTGTCTGTGCTGTTATTAGTATAGTTTCCAGTTCTTTCTGTGGACCATAGAACACCTTCCCTCTATGATATAGAGATGAGGGGAAAGGGGGGTCTGTAGTCATGACACACTGCCTACCTTAGTGTGACCATGCAGCAGCTCTTTACATACAGTACAGTGAGTGTTTTCACCCGTGGACAGGAAGTGTGTTACTGGCAGGATCACTAGGTGAAAATAAAGGGGAAACCTGAAAAAAAGAAAGCTACTGCAGCCACCACTTCTAAGGACTTTCAAGCCGCAACATACAGTGCATTGAAAAAATATTCATACCCCTTTTTGTCATATTATAACCAAAAAAAATACATGTATTTTATGTGATAGACCAACACAAAGTGGCACATAATTGTGAAGTAGAAGTAGAATGATAAATGGTTTTCAAAATGTTTTACAAATAAATATGTTAAAAGTGTGGCGTGCATTTCTATTTAGCCCCCCCTGAGTCAATACTTTGTAGAACCGCCTTTCACTGCAATTACAGCTGACAGTCTTTTTGGGTATGTCTCTACCAGCTTTGCACATCTATAGAGTGACATTTTTGGCCATTCTTCTTTAACCACTTAAGCCCCGGAAGATTTTACCCCCTTCCTGACCAGGGTTTTTTTTGCGATTTTTTTACTGCGTGATTTTAACGGACAATTGCGCGGTCGTGCGACGCTGTACCTAAACTAATTTGACGTCCTTTTTCCCACACACAGAGCTTTCTTTTGGTGGTATTTGATCATGCGATATAATCAAAAAAAGAAAAGATAAATTCGGAGTCTGTGTTTTAAACCTGGAATCTTGCCAACATCCCTGATAAATATGGAACAATAAATAACCCCTGAGGACTGGGACTTTCAACGGCAAGAACCAGGACTTGAGTATGAAAATATATAAATTTTATTACACATATTACAGAAATGAAACATACAAAATCACAAATAAAATATATGATAAAAACATGGTCATAGATACGTCTTGGAACCAAGAGGGTCTGAGGTGTCTGGATCGGACTAGACGCGTTTCGGTCCAATTGCCTTTCTCGATAGTCCAGAAAACACCAGAGCTCAGACTAGGAGCATAAAAGGTAACAGTGAGTATGATGCATGTGATAAGTATAGAGTTAGATTTCAAATGTATTAAACAATATTTAAACAATACATCACATAACTCATTATACACAGTGTTTGTTGTATTTAGATGTAAAAAGGGGGCGAAAATGCCTCTATAATTACATACCAGATATGTAAGACCTCCGTGGAATCCAGGACGTAAAACCAAAAGGATGGGCCTTGGTGGATGAAAAAAAGCCTTCAGATATCTATGGCCGCAAGTAGTATGTGCCAATTTGGCTGGGTCTATGCAAGATAGGCCCAGAACAATTTGTTTATATTATATGGGCTTCCAAAGGGAATTTGAATGGTTATAAGCCAAATACACAGTGGCTTGGCAAATGACAGTGAAAAAAGAGCTCCCCGATCAGAAATTCCCACGAGGATCTCCAAGGTGAGGTCAAAAACACACAGGTCATCTAGATGGTTATGGAAAAGAAAAAGTAGAAGGAAAATTATATGGAATGTATCCATAATGGAGACTAAAGTAGGAAATGGAAAAAGATGTTGTTGATAGTAACTACCTGTAAATTAGTAATAGAGTGGAGGTATCCCCCGATGGATATATGGTGCTGGGACGTATCCAGCACTAGATCCCTGTTGACATAAAACATGTCGAACATAAAAATTGTATGGAGTATAAAAATTAGCAGGTAGAAGGCAGAAGTAATGATAGAGAAAACCTCATTTCCCAACGTAGATCCTATGGTTTAAGAAAGGAGAGAGGAAGAAGAAAGCTTGGTGGTGAGGAGGAATATTAGAGCAATATATGGCAGGGGATAAAAGTCACCAAGTGAGGGAGAGATGGTACTAATGGAAGTCACAGAAGGTGCACAGGTAAAGGAATGGATGGTAGGAGAAAGTCTATGGCGAGTGCAAATATCCCAAGAATAGTTCGTGATGTCCAGAGAAGTAGAGAGAGGATAACTTACCTGTACAGCCCTGTGTATTTGAGTAATGGCGGCGCGCTCTGAATAGAGCGCGGTCCGCCATTAAGTACGCCGGTGCATGCGCCGGAGCCTGCGTCTAAACTCCTCCCAAGACGTGTGTGGACCAATGGAGGTCCCCCGTGTCCGGAACGCACAAACGCCGCCCACACATGGTTGGCCGCGACGTGCGTTCCGGGCACGCCGACGCACAACATTTTTTGATCATGCGATATAATCAAAAAAAGAGCGTCAATTTTGCAAAAATAACAATATTTTTCAAATTTTTTATATGAAATTCCCCCCAAAAAAATGTAAAAATCTAAATTTTTTAACATTTTCGGCCAATTTGTTTTATGCTACATATGTTTGGTAAAAAAAAAAAAAGAATCGCAAAAAGCGTATTTTGATTGGTTTGCGCAAAAGTTATCGCGTTTACTAACAAAGGGAAAGATTTTTGTCATTTTTGGTGTTTTTTTTTAACGTGTAATGGCGGCGATCTGCGATTTTTTTTTTTTTTTGCGGGATTGCGACATTGCGGCGGACAGATTGGACCCTTGACTGACATTTTTGACACTTTTGGGGTCACCAGTGACATTACTGCAGTAATCAGTGCTATACATATGCATTGGTACTGTAAAAATGACACTGGCAGGGAAGGGGTTAACTGTATTGGAGAGGGACGGGTTAAGTGTGTCCCTAGGGGCGTGTTTCTAACTGTGATGGGACATGGCTACTAGTGTAAAAACAGAGATCAACGGTCCTACATAGTAGAACCATCTGATCTCCATTTTTACACAGGGGAGAATGACAGGCGGCTTGTTTACATCGGGCCCGCCGGTCACATGCACTGACTTGTTAGGGAACGAGCCGGGGTGGGCGTGCGCCTCAGCGGGCACGCGCTCACCTGCAATTGGCTCATAAGCCAGTGACAGGCTAGTGACGTACTGGTACGTCACTTTGCCTGGCCGGGGCTGACTGCCACAGTATATGTACTTGCGGCGGTCGGCAAGTGGTTAAAAAATAGCTCAAAGTCTGTCAGATTGGACGGAGAGCATCTGTGAACAGCAATTTTCAAGTCTTGCCACAGATTCTCAATTGGATTTAGGTCTAGACTTTGACTGGGCCATTCTAACACATGAATATGCTTTGATCTAAACCATTCCATTGTAGCTCTGGCTGTATGTTTAGGGTCCTTTTCCTGCTGGAAGGTGAACCTTCGCCCCAGTCTCAAGTCTTTTGCAGACTCTAACAGGTTTTCTTCTAATAATGCCCTGTATTTGGCTCCATCCATCTTCCCATGAACCTTGACAGGCTTCCCTGTCCCTGAGAAGAAAAGCATCCCCAAAACATGATGCTGCCACCACCATGTTTCATGGTGGGGATGGTGTGTTCAGGGTGATGTGCTGTGTTTGTTTTCCGCCACACATAGCGTTATCCTTTTATGCCAAAAAGTTCAATTTTGGCCTCATCTGACCAGAGCTCCTTCTTCCACATGTTTGTTGTGTCCTCCACATGGTTCCTTGCAAACTGCAAATGGGACTTCTTATGGCTTCCTTTTAACAAGGGCTTTCTACTTGCCTCTCTTCCATAAAGGCCAGATTTGTGGAGAGCACGACTAATAGTTGTCCTGTGGACATATTCTCCCACCTGAGCTGTGGATCTCTGCAGCTCCTCCAGAGTTACCTTGGGTCTCTTGGCTGCTTCTCTGAATAAGGCTTTCCTTGCCTGGCCTGTCAGTTTAGGTGGACGGCCATGTCTTGGTAGGTTTGCAGTTGTGCCATACGCTTTCCATTTTCTGATGATGAATTAAACAGTGCTCCGGGAGATGCTCAAAGGTTGGGATATTTTTATAACTTAACTCTGCTTTAAACTTCTTCATAACTTTATCCCTGACCTGTCTGGTGTGTTCCTTTTGCCTTCATGATGCTGTTTGTTCACTAAGGTTCTCTAACAAACCTCCGAGGGCTTCACAGAACAGCAGTATTTATACTGAGATTAAATTACACACAGGTGGACTCTATTTACTCATGTAGAATTGCCCCCTTGAGGACTGCTGGATTTCACACTTACAGGTACCCCTGGGTTACCAATAGCAACTTTGACATTCACAGTCAATCATTTACTTCTTGGCTCAGTCAATAATCAGTCCAGGGGTATGTAGTTGTTTTGTATTTTATGTTATAAATCAGGGATGGGAGAAGGGAATAGTGGGATACTCCAGATTAACTAGTCACAAAATGTAGGATTTCTAACTCTCGGTACAGCTAGGCTGTTGATCCACCTTGCCGCTTAGGTGGGTTTAGGGTTAAGGCTCCTTTCACACGGTCCGCCTCTGTCAGCGGACTCTGTGCTGCTCAGCGGGGGAACGATCCGCCGATCCCCACTGAGCAGGCGGATGACAGCTCCGTCTCCGCTCTGTGTGCGGAGAGGGAGCTGTCAGATCCCCGCTGTTCTCTATGGGGGGATTAGATGAGAGCGGACCGCCTGACTGTTCTCATCCGATCCGCTGGACGGATGAAAAATAGGGTTTCCATCCGTCCGGATTTCATGGACAGGATCAGAATCAGATAGCAGCGGGTGTCAGCGGACATATCTCCGCTGACATCCGCTGCTCCATAGGGATGCATGGAGAATCCGATCAGATCCGCCTAAAAAACTGACAGGTGGATCTGATCGGATCGTTCGTGTAAAAGGACCCTAAGTTTCTTTCCAGATGACTTAAAGAACTAAATTATCTTCAGGACACTCTCCTAGTATCCTCTTTCTTGACTGCCGACACCCGTCCGCTGACTATCCTACTCTTGGGGTGGCCCCCCTCAGGTCAAGCCCCTTGACAGGATCCCCTGTACTCACGATACTGTTTTCTACGGTCTCCAGTGTCTCCACCTCAGTCATCTCTCCTGGACCTCTGGGTTAGGCTCTGTTCCTCTTGCCCTCAGGATGACCCCCTGAGGCCACGTACCACTGCTACAGAGGAGGAGGCAGCCGCCACCTCCCTCCGGGACTCTGCTCACCAGCCAAAGACCCCGCAGCACATGTGCTCCTGGCTTTTATACAGTATCCCACATGCACCGAGACAGCCTGTCTCTGCCAATCACCAGGACTGTATCAAAGGCTATGTATCCATTGGTCGGGTTTCCTCCCACTATCCAACATCCCTACTTATTGGACCAGCGTGAAACACTCTCCAGACACAATGAATCGCATACTGAGCACGCTGAGCAGACCTCACTAACAGATCCTGCTCTCTGGTAAGCAGAAAGCAATATAGATTTGCCTGCTGATTCTCTGAAAGGCAGACAGAGCAAAAAAACTATACTCTCTTACTAGCACCAACCTAGGAGGGTGCTACACTAATTAGGTGACTTCTGAAGGCAATTGGGTCCACTAGATTTTAGTTAGGGGTATCTGAGTAAAGGGGGATGAATACAAATGCATGCCACACTTTTCATATCATTTTTCTTCCACTTCACAATCACAGTATGTGCCACTTTGTGTTGGTCTATCACATAAAATCCCAATAAAATACATTTACATTTTTGGTTGTAACATGACAAAATGTGGAAAATTTCATGGGGTTATGAATACTTTTTCAAGGCACTGTAATACCTTTTTCTTCTCGGGTTTAGATACACCTTTTAACTATTGTGCTACTCTCCCACGGATGACTACAAATGAACTTCAAAGGCACTCTAAGAGTTTGAAAACAATTGGACCCCATGGGTTTAGACACTGCAGCCAAGAGACAGCTTCTCCCTGTACTACCCCCAGGGCCAGACTGGCCTACCGGGATACCGGAAAATTTCACAGTGAGCCGCCGGCCCTGGGGCCGCTTTAAGATAGGGCCGGCCCGCAGCGCCGCTTTGAGCATTGCCGGCCGCTGCATTGATTGGGGCCGCTGATGAATGATGGCCGCTGCAGGCTGCACTGCCCCGCCCTCGGCCCCTGCTGCGCTCCAGTCCAGAGTGACGGTCCGTGACCGCCCGTCTCTTCTACGTCAGCCGCTGTGAGCGGCATGACGTCACGGGGCGGCTGCGCCTGCGCGGCGGTGCATCAACTGAGCTGACTGGCTGTGGCTGCATACTGCCACAGACGCCGATGATCCCTCCCACTGTCCCACACAGACGAGACGAGACGTCACGCGCCACTCCAGCAGCAGCATGTGATCGCAGGTGAGCCTGAGGGGTCTGTACTTGGAGGGGGGCTTACTGAGGGGTCTGCACTGGGAGGGGGGGGCTTACTAAGTGGTCTGTACTAGGTAGGGGGGCTTACTGAGGGGTCTGTACAAGGTGGGAGGGCTTACTGAGGGGTCTGTACTGGGAGGAGGGCTTACTTAGGAGTCTGTACTAGGTGGGGGGGCTTACTGAGGGGTCTGTACTAGGTGGGAGGGCTTACTGAGGGGTCTGTACTGGGAGGGGGCTTACTGAGGGGTCTGTGCTGGAAGGGGGCTTACTGAGGGGTCTGTCCTGGGAGGGGGGCTTACTGAGGGGTCTGTACTGGGAGGGGGGCTTACTGAGGGGTCTGTACTGGGAGGGGGGCTTACTGAGGGGTCTGTCCTGGGAGGGGGGCTTACTGAGGGGTCTGTACTGGCAGGGGGGCTTACTGAGGGGTCTGTACTGGCAGGGGGGCTTACTGAGGGGTCTGTACTGGGAGGGGGGCTTACTAAGTGGTCTGTACTAGGTGGGGGGGACTTACTGAGGGGTCTGTACTAGGTGGGGGGACTTACTGAGGGGTCTGTACTAGGTGGGGGGCTCTAATACAATGCTGATCCGCCCCCCCTCCCCCTAATACACTGCTGCCCCCCCCGGCCTCCTCCCCCTAATGCAATGCTGATCCCCCCCAAATTTGGGGGGGCAGCAGTGTATTAGGGGGAGGGGGGATCAGCATTTTATTAAAGGGAGGGGGATCAGAATTGTATTAGGGGGAGGGACGTTGCGCTGAAAATGACGTTGCGCTGGTATAATGACGCAATGCTTTGGGGCTGGTATATAATTTTTTTCAGGGCTGGTTTTCATACCCAGTCCAGCCGTGACTACCCCAGAAATTATTTTCGAACTATCAATAGAAATACAGCAATTTCATATAGGTGTATTCGCCCATTTTTACAATATCCAGGTTGGAAACTCAAAACATAATCTGAATGCTATATATAGCATCACTATGTTTCCATCTCTATGCTCTTCTTTAACAAATAAGCCTACATTAGCAGTCCGCTTTTAAAACCAATATGAAGAAATGGTCTATTTGATGTAAATCTGTGTCTTAGCGCCATCTAGTGTATACTTAAAGAATGAGATCACCAAAACTGAAATTTTACTCACCTTTCCGTAATTTTCCTTTCCTGGTGCATCTTCATGGCAGGATACAGGAGTATGTAATGCACAGAATTCAGAGGACAGGAATATGTCATGTACAGAATGCAGGGGACAGAAGTGTTTAATGTACAGAATGCAGGGAACAGGAGTGTGTAATGTACAGAATGCAGGGGACAGGAGTATGTAATGCACAAAGTGCAGGGGACAGGAGTGTGTAATGTGCAGAATGCAGGGGACAGGAGTATGTAATGCACAAAGTGCAGGGGACAGGAGTTTAGTGGTAGGGAGAGTACAGAATCACTCTGCCCCAACTTGACCTTTTCAGCAAAAATCCCCACTCTCTCCCCTCAAAAATAAAAATCCAGCACTAATGTGTACATTCCCCTCCTCCTCTACCTCCTCAAATCCCCAGTCCCAGCACAATCCCCCCTTCTTCCCCATCCTAGCACTTATCCCCACACCCCTCAATTCCCCTCCCAACACCAATCCTCCTTCCCCCCCACCATCCCTCTCAGGAATATAACCTTTTTCTCACCCCAAATCCTCCCTCCCAGCACAACTCCCCATTCTAGTACAAATCCTCTCTTACCCAATTTGCCCTCTCCAAATGCCGCCAGCACAAATCCTCTCCCCCCCCCCCCCCAGTCCCCTTACCAGCACAACAAATCCCCCCAAATTTCTTCTCCCAGCAAATAATTACCCCAAACCCAATCCCTCTTCTAGCACAGATCTTCCTCCCAGTGTAAATTTACAGCAAAAATTCTCTCCCCCAAATACCTTTCCAACACAAATCCTCATGCCAGCACAAATGCACCACCCCCAAATCCCCTCCTAGAACAAACCCCCCGCTCCCCCCCCCCCTTAGTCCCCTGCACCAGCCAACTGCTCTGTTCTCTCATAAATCCTCCCACCTAAATCCCCCTTCCTTCCCAATACAAAACC
Organism: Pelophylax lessonae; assembly: GCF_965119305.1. Taxonomy (NCBI): domain Eukaryota; kingdom Metazoa; phylum Chordata; class Amphibia; order Anura; family Ranidae; genus Pelophylax; species Pelophylax lessonae. The sequence goes on along the minus strand of NC_138774.1, from coordinate 193,027,666 downwards.
TCCCCCCTTCTAATACAAAGCAATCAAAAATACTTCCCAACTGTCCTGCTTTTTGTGGGACTTTCCTGAGATAAGAACAAGAGCCCTCAAATCCAGACTAAGGGCCAGTTCACACCAGCATGCAGTGCAGTGCAGGAAATCCACGTTCTGTGTGCGTTTCCTGTACCGCATGCAAAATACACTGCAGTTGCGATCTGCCGTGGGTGTCAATGTTAACTTAATGACATCCCAAACGCAGGTCGCAAATGTAATGCATTTGCTTGCACTGGATTGTATGGTACAGTAGTACCATGTGATCTGGTTTCTGTGTGTTATAACTCTTCGTGCAGTCTGGCATGATTTTAGCCCATTCAAACATATAGGCTGATATTGCACTGCACCTGGAACACATGTGAATCACACAGTGCTTTCCTGTTTGAACAAACAAGGCATCTGGGACCCCGGGCACCCCGCTAGAGATGCAATCGCCCCAGGTGCCAACATTAGTGCCCAACTGCCAGGCCGGGTAGTGGAGCCAGGTGGTGGTTTTATCGGCAATGCTTTCCAGGACTCAGGGCCAGTTCGCACAGTGTGTTCCTGTGCGATTCAGGGTGTGTACTGGCCCTGGCTCTACTAACTTGCCTGGCAGGGGGGCACTAATGTGGGCACCTGGGGGCGATCGCTCTGCATATCTAGCGGGGTGTCCGGGGTCCCAGGTGCCTTGTTTGCCTTCTTTGTAGAAGCCAGCATTTCTTTAATATTTTTTTTGGGGGGGGGGGCTAGGAGGATACTGCGGGGGGCGCTTTGAAGGAGAGAGGATTTGTGCTGGTGGTGGTGAGATTTTCCAGCTTGTCCCCCCCCCCCCCCGCCACAAGTGTCATCTATCCTGTGTTTAATATTAACAGACCTCAGATCAGCCCATACCATGCTTAGCAATGTCTCTCCTCCTCCCTAGCTTCTCCTGTCTGTATACGGGAATACATCACATCCGAGGAGGAGACTGCGGCTTCAGTCTGCTTTGTGAAATGCAGTCGGTTGGGCGGGGAAAGGTGCCAGGTGCCGTGCGGAGTGGAGATCGCAGCATGTGGGACACCAAACCCCCTGCACAAGCTGCGGGGTGGGTGACTCTGGTGCTTACACTAGCGCACTCCTGCCGGGCAAATCACTGGTTCCAAGTGCTGGAACTTCCTCCGACACTTGACTCTGCTCCAGAACTAATCCAGGAGGTATGAGAATTTACTGTTAGAAACCATTGGACACCTTTCAGCCTACCTGACAGGGCCCTCCCCCCCCCCCCCCCCCGCCCATCTGACCCGGCCTGAGCCCGACTACCGCTTCCCCTAGCCCGCAGGCAGCAAGCGGAAAAAAAAGAAGGCAGCATGGACTGTATGCCTTGGAGAAATAAGGATGTGGCAAAACTGCACTAACAGTGGGAAGGTAGGTATCAGGCGTATGTATAAAATTACAAGAAAACAACAAGAGAAGGGCGCACCGACCTTGTGCATTACCACTTAAAAGTTTATTAAAATCAAAGAAGGGTTGCGTACAATATACTCACAATCGTAGCATATGAACAAGCATATAGGAAATGGGCACCGCTTGCTTCCAGGACACTTCTCTACTGCTGGATAGCGTGATGACGTCCTCAAAACCTGATGTGGCTTACGCGTTTCGAGGGAGGACCCTCTTCCTCAGAGCCAAAATCGCCAGAGTGGCTTGTTCATATGCTACGTTTGTGAGTATATTGTACGCTACCCTTCTTTGATTTTGATAAAATTTTAAGTGATAATGCACAAGGTCGGTGCGCCCTTCTCTTGTTGTTTTCTTGTAGTGCCTTTTGGATACCCTTGGTCCCGAGGGGGGCAGCAAGACCACTTCATTTGTGTCATAAAACCGCCTAGAAGATTCACCTTCCCGCATACCACTCGAGCGCAGGAGAGATATTGTTGTATGTATAAAATTTACAGAATGCGGGTGTCAAGAATATGTAATGTACAGAGTGCAGGGGTCAGGACTATGTAATGTACAGAGTGCAGGGGTCAGGACTATGTAACTTACACAGTGTGGTTTTAGGAGTATGTACTGTACAGTTTGCAGGATTCAGGGGTACATACATAGTGCAGGGGTCAGGAGTGTTTAATATACAGAGTACAGAGTTCAGGAGTGGGTAATGCATAGAATGCAGGGGTCTGGGATATGTAATGTACAGAATGCAGTGCTTAGGAGGGGGTAATGGCAAAGGCATCACATGAGGGTATACAAAAATATCTCCCCATCACATTCAGTGGCCAAATGCATCCCACTCCACTGAATTTGCTGCTCAGTGATTGCGGTATTCTAGTCTGCATCTCCCCAAGGTAATACTTAAAATCTGGCCTGTTAGTGGGTCCTGAGGACCTGAGTTGAGAACCACTGGTCTATTACATAATTTCCCAAAAAAATACATTTACGTTTTTGGTTGTAACATGACAAAATGTGGAAAACTTCAAGGGGTATGACTACTTTTTCAAGGCAGTGTAAAAGGTAAATGTTATCCAACGTGCACTAGCAATGCAGCCAAAGGGTGGCTATCTGGCTTGTTTTGGGAGAAAGCTTATATAGCCAGAGCTCTCCTTTGCAATCTCATTTAAAGTCCCATTCCCCCCCCCCCCCTCCTTTTTAACCTCCTTATAATCTAGTGACGTAGGGAGCGGTGGGGTGGGGTGGCGCAGGCATCTGGCACACCCAGAAGTGTGCCGGGTGCAAATATTCTTTGGGTGGCATTGTGTTGCAACAGAGCAAATGGGTGCTGGGACAGTATAAAGCCTCTTCCTTTACAAGAGCATTTCTGGTTTAATTTTTATTCCAGCAACAGGGAAATATACATTTCACGTGTTTTTTTATTTTGACTTTTCTTCACATTTGTATGCAGGCCAAGCTATCCAGCAAAAGTGGACAAACGATAACACTGTTAAGAGTGGCCATACGTGCTTCAATAAGTGATCAAATGCTTTTTGATCGATCTCTTCCAATAAGAATAATCCATCTATAGCTGACAACACAATCAGTCAATATGCCACACACAGGAAGTGGAGTTTGATCAATAGTTGAAAGATACGATCATAAGTTATCTATTACATTTTTGTCTCCAGCATGCAGTCCTACAATTTGATCGATTGAAACACTATCAGAAACATGACCAAAACATATTGGTGATGCAAAGTGATCTATAACCTTCTGATTCAAGCAAACCAGATTTGCTTGAATCAGCTCAAAATCAAGTCTAAATTGATTTGAAAGGAAGACATGGCCATTCAGATGTTTGCCAACTCAAATGTTTTGATCGAATCACTAATCCGTAAAATAAAAAAATAAAAATGCATATGGCCACCATAACATTTATTGTATTTATTTATTCACAAAAGGAAAAGCTTGGCTCTAGCTACAATGCTCTTTTACTTTTATGGATAGATGTAGGAACTGTAAATACTAATAAAAGTAATACTTATATGGAAGTTCTTTGGGATACTGATATCTTTCCTATAAACTTGCAAATGTGCACCCATTCATGAACAGAATAATATTGATGTGGCTGTTTTACAGAAATGACATTATGTTTTTAACAATAGAGCAGTTTAATTATGTCATAGTGACCTGTAATAGGATGTTGGAGGACTGACCAGCACTTCACCATAACCCAAGGGCTGTCTTTATGTGGGCAGCTGATGGAATATAAAACACATTTCTCCTTGTTACTCATAATTGTAGATAATAATTATTAGTAATTAATTAGGATTTAGGTTTAGGAGTGTCTATGGGAATGTTTGACCATTCTTCCAGAAGCGCATTTGTGATATCAGGCCAGAGGCGTAACTAGAACCTTCAGGGCCCTGGTGCAAGAAACCATGAAGGGCCCCCCGAACCCCTGGCCGGGCCCTTCCCTTAAAGCCTGGGGCTCTTCCCATTGATCGTTGCGGGGCCCTTTATTACGGTCCAGCAGCGGGACCCTTTCACAAGTTCTGCAGTGGGCCCCCTTCCTGCCATCTTGGGGCTCATCCATGTCTTTATGAACCTTGCTTTGTGCATGGGTCCAAATCATTGGGTGGAGGAGGTACTATGGTGTGGGGTTGTTTTTCAGGGGTTTGGTTTGGCCCCTTAGTTCCAGTGAAGGGAACTCTAAGGTATCAGCATAGCATTTTGGACAATTTCATGCTCCCAACCTTGTGGGAACAGTTTGGGGATGACTCCTTCCTGTTCCAACATGACTGCACACCAGTGCACTAAGCAAGGTCTGTGACAAAATCTGTGACCTTTTTAGATCAGGAGGGGGCAGGATGTGTGGCCAATAAAGACTGGACCTAAAAAGGGAAAGGTAAAAAACAAGGGGATTCAAGACAGATAAGACAGGATTCAGAGGAAATAGAGATAGTGGACAGTGGTGACATACAAGGTATCAGCCTCGGTTCACATTTATGCGATGCAGGAAGGCTGCGAATCCGCAGCCTGTTCCCGCATCGCACACGCACCCCCGGCAGTTCACACTGCCATATGCGATACGCTGGGGGTGTCAATGTGATGTTAACGACACCCCCAGTTTGATCGCATATCGCAGTGCGATCGTGCAGTTCGCACAGGATCGGATCGCACAAGTGTGAACCGATGTGCGATCCGATCCTGATGCGGCTGCCAAACAGGGTCCTGTGCGTGTTTGCTGCGGCTGCGGTGCGAATTTAGCCATACAAAGTGTATGGCTAAACTCGCACTGCACAGCTGATCGCATGAAATGAAGGAGCAGTGCGCTCCGACATTACATGCGAACCCCGCACACGCACAAGTGTGAACCGGGGCTTAATAAGAAAGTTATAAATCTGTCTGACTTTCCTTTGGCCCCCAGACATATTTGCCTCCTGCAAAAGGGGGATGTCCCTTTCACCGATTAGCAACATGAACGAGTTTACTGTTTATAAAGATATTACCCTGTTCTTGCGAGAAGTGTTTTGTGATCACTGTAAGACCAAAAATATCCAGCCTCTGTAGTTGATTTGCAGATAGGAGATGAGGATAGAGCAGCATCTGATTTTTTGGTCTCCCTACTGGAAGAAAATGAGGGGATAGAGGAACAGGCTACCATTTCCACAAGACAGGCTAATCTTAAAATGAAATCCACAAAGATGCCCCCTCCCATGTAAGAACAAATAGCTAAGCCTATTTCTGAACATAGTATAAATGGATTTGAAGGCTATAGACTGGACAGTAAAGAATCATGATAATCTTCTCCTGATGAAGGACGAGCTCTATTTGAGCTTGGGGAAGCTAAACATATAATAAAGAGGAGCATTAAAGGAGGAAATGTCATTCTACTGAACTAAATCTCTTATGAAAAAGAGGCAAAATGTTAGTTGGGAGATATTACCACCTATAGAAAACTAGACACAAATCCTTTCCCTGTGCTGGTAAAAGATCTTAATGAGAAACTTGATATAGCAAAGGAAGCAGGCTTGGTAACTAGACGAGGATATGAATAACTGAGAGTATGGGAATATAATGTACCTACCTTTTATATTATACCGAAGGTGCATCAGAGAAGACCTGTAGTGTCGGCGGTAAGGGGTCCCCTGAAAAGAGTAGGTAGGTACCTTCACTCACTATTGAAGGATATGGTGAGTCAGTAAAAGTCCTACGTACAGGATACTCGTGATGTTCTAACAAGAATAAGCTGATCTGAAAGTGGAAGGAGATGTCTGGTTGATTGCAATAGATGTAGAATCTCTCTACACTTCATTTCCACTTCAATTCCACATCATTGTAGACTTGTACACTTCAATTCCACATTACAGACCTGTAGTGTAAGCAGTAAGGGGTCCCCTGAAAAGAGTAGGTAGGTACCTTGACTCACTATTGAAGGATATGGTGAGTCAGTAAAAGTCCTATGTACAGGATACTCGTGATGTTCTAACAAGAATAGCTGATCTGAAAGTGGAAGGAGATGTCTGATTGATTGCAATAGATGTAGAATCTCTCTACACTTCAATTCCACATCATTGCGGTTTACAAGCAGTTGAATTCTTCCTGGACCACTACTATCCTGATATGGGCAACAAGCTAATCCTAGAACTGCTGGAGTTTGAGTTGAATAATAATTTCTTTCAGTTTTCAAATATTACCAGCAGATAAGGGGTACCTCAATGGACACACCATGGGCTTCAGAAATTCCAAGTTTGAGACCGCACTCAGGGTATATGATGAAATCAAAAGGTTTCTTTATTCCTCATAAATAAAGTAGACAGACAGTGTACAATCAGACGTGTCGGGTTGACACGATTCACGATGCTGGAGATCGCTTACTCATATACCCTGAGTGCGGTCTCAAACTTGGAATTTCTCTACTCTTGGATGACGGATCTGACCTGCACCGGTTTTGGAACATACACCTGAGTGGCTTTTCTCTCATTGTTACACCATGGGCTTCAGCCTATGCGTGCCTCCATCTAGGTACAGTATGTGGGGGGAACAAGACGTCTACAGTACACCTCATCAATGAACCCATGCCATCTGCATATCTGGCTAAGGTACATTGATGACATGCTTTTACTGAGAGATAGACACCCTCCAACAATTTATAGAACATTTAAACCAAAATGATCGGAACATCTGCCTTAAGTACTCATTGGACCGTAAGCAGAATTCCTTTTTTGGTTTAATGATCTCCATTGAGGATGGCTCCTTAGTGACTCAAACTTTCTGCAAGGAAATGGTGGCCCATGCCCTACTCTAGGCTGACAGTCACCACCCAGAATGGCTTAAGAATGGAATACCAGTGGAATACCGGTGGGTCAGTTCCTCCGTGTTAAGCACCACTGTACAAAAACTAGTGATTATTGGAATGACTGTGTTTCTAGATTACATAAATGTGGATATTCACATAGACAATTACATATTACTAAATGTAGAGCAGCTAGCTGTGACAGAAAAAGCCTCCTGGGAAGCAAGGACAGAAGGAAGGAAGCTAGTGCTCCACACCCTGTTAGACTGTTCACCCTTTTTGGGGCTCAGTGAGGAAAAGTAAGGGGGTACTCCAAAAGCATTGGGGAATCCTCACTAATAGTACAGGACTTGCAAAAATTGTGGGTCAGACTCCTAAAATGGTAGCCCGGAGGGCACAGAACCTAGGTGACATATTATTCTATTCTGAGTTTACCAAGATGCCAACCAACAATTGGCTCTCTGAATACCTGAGAGCAAAAGGGATGTTCTCTTGTGGAAAGTGCCAAATGTGCCCATACATTGAGCGGACTAATGCATTCACAGACTCTGTTAAAAAGGTACCAGAATAAAGATTTAAATAATTCCACTTTTAGGGTGGTATCAGGACTGCCAACCTCCCACAGCATTTATTACTGACAAAATATGGGAAATTTATTGAAGGAGCACATTTTTTACTGCCAAAATATGAAAAATTTACTGGCGGAGCACATTTTTTTTACTGACAAAATATGAGAAATGTACTGGCAGAGCACATTTTTTTACTGACAAAATATGAGAAATGTACTGGCAGAGCACATTTTTTACTGACAAAATATGAGAAATGTACTGGCAGAGCACATTTTTTTACTGACAAAATATGAGAAATTTACTGGCGGAGCACATTTTTTACTGACAAAATATGAGAAATTTACTGGCAGAGCACATTTTTTACTGACAAAATATGAGAAATTTACTGGCGGAGCACATTTTTTACTGACAAAATATGAGAAATTTACTGGCAGAGCACATTTTTTACTGACAAAATATGAGAAATTTACTGGTGGAGCACATTTTTTACTGACAAAATATGGGTAAGTTGCTGGCGGAGCACATTTTTTACTGACAACTTGAAAAATATTTAACTACTTCAATACTGGGCACTTTCACCCCCTTCCTGCCTAGGTCAATTTTCAGCTTCCAGTGCTGTCGCACCTTGGTTAACAAGTGGGCGGTCATACAACACTATACCCAAAATAATTTTTTTATCATTTTTTTCCCCACAAATAGAGCTTTCTTCTGGTGGTATTTAAAGCGGAGTTATTGCCAAAATATTTTTTTTTTGGATAAAAATACCCCCCGGGACAGTCCGGGCTAGTGCATTTAAGCAACGATTGCCTCTGAACTGTCCCCTGCTTAGTGTATCTGTAAGAAGAAAAACTTACCTTGAAAATTTCTTGTCCAGTGCTGCCATCTGCGGTGTGGGCAGCTGAAGCTGCAGCGTCCCTCTTCGTGTCCCTCTTCCTGGATGTTGGAGTCCCAGAATGCCATGCTCGTCACTTCTGGGGCAGGCGCGTCATCCCGCAGATGGTTCTGCGCATGCCCAGAAGTTGTTCTAATTCATTTAGCAGGGAATGACGTGCCTGCGCCGGAAGTGATGAGGGACACCGGTGCAGGCGCATCGACTCCTGGGATTGATGACGCTCATCCCCCAGGAGTCAGTGCAATGGAGGAAGTGACGTCGGGGGCCGCGGCCGCATAAGGAGGAAGAGGAAGGAAGGTAAGTTAATTTTCATTAAAAATAAGGTAAGTGAAACAAAAAAAAATGATAATTATCCAATTCTTTTTCAGGTTTTTTTAATCTAACTGATGGTGTAAACTAAAGTGAAAAAATAGGGTGGAACTCCGCTTTAATCACCACTGGGCTAATTAATTTTTGCTAAAAAAATAAAAAAGACCAAAAATTTGAGAAAAAAAAAGTTTTTCTCCTTCGCTGATATGCGCTGGCGAGGCTTCACTGATGGGCAATGATAGGCTGCACTGATGAGGTGGCACTGATAGTTGGCACTTATGGGAAATGATAGGTGGCACTGAAAGGCAGCACTGACTGAGGGCACAGATTGGGCTCACTTATGGGCACAGACTGGTTTCAATGATAGGCAAAGAGTGGCATCACTGGTGGGCACTTCTGGGGCTGAATTGTAATCATCAGTGTCCAGATTACCTTTACATGTAATCCCTGTAAAGAGATGCCACTTATCAGCTCTCCTCACCTCACACTTTGTCAGGGTGAGAGAGGAAAAGCCGATAAATGGCACTTTCTTGTTTACATGTGATCGGCTGTGATTGGACACAGCGGATCACATGGGTAAAGAGCTCTGGGCACAGCTCTTTGCCCACATCTGGGTCGTGTCCCAGCAACACAGCGCGATTACGGCGCAGCGCACCTGCGGCTTTACTGGGCACCGTCATATGACCTTGGTCCAAAATGAGAGCCGCGCCGCTCCGCCATCATTTGAGGGGCAAGTGGTTACAAGTATAAACACGATAAGGAAACACTGACAATACACATAGGTCATTTGCATGGTTTACACTTTTAAAAGTTAACACAGCATGGTAAAAATATCAGCCCATGATATTTACTGACAGTTGCAAAAGTCACTAGTTTTTACAAACTGTAAGCAAATTTACTGACAGTATGTACAGCAGAGGAGTACAGATGATATATTGAGGGGCAGTATATATATATATATAATATATATATATATATATATATAGGAGTACGGAGATGGTGGGCAGTATGTACAGGAGAGGAGAGTAGGGGGTATATAATTCAGGACCATATTTACAAGAGAGGCCATGAATCTCTTTAGGTGACTGGTTCTCTTCAGCTGGGTTTCAGTGTGTTTGTTGTCATGGCTACACACGCCAAGGGCGGCGACTCAGACCAGGAAGCAAGCTGCCTGAAGCTGTTCCTTGGTTGTAATGTGATTCGGCCCCGCCCTCCTCGTTGGCCGTAGGTGACGCTGGCCGGAAGTGAGCTGGCGCTGTCACCGTGGTACGGCGGACCCGGAAGTGCGGCAGGGGCAAGAGAAATGGCGGCGGGTGCGGGAGCTGGAGCTGGGGACGAGGAGAGGGATATGAAGCAGCTTCATGCGGACCTGAGGGAGCCGGGGAGTCCACAAGGGAGAAGCTCTGGAGACAGTAAGTGGCCGGGCAACCACAAGGCCACCTGGTAGCAGAGGAACTCTGGGACTTGTAGTTCCTCAGCACCTTGCAGAGCTCCTCCTGCCAGCCCCGTATATTTATTGTGTACAGTATGCAGGAATACAGTGTGTGCGTCAATGTTGTCCTTCTGTCATAGCTGCACTGTGTGTGTCCTGTGTAGCCTGGGATGGTGTATTGGAGTGTATGATAATTGTAGGTGCAGGGACCTTCTCTTAGTCTAAAGATGGAGATTATTGGGGCTCATTAACTCTGCACCACTCCGCTCTCTCTATTTATCTGTCTGTATGTCAGCTTTGTGAGTGGTTAGATCCCTGGTGCCCATCCTGCTGCATGTGGCCCTTTCTGTGTGGCCTTCAGGGCCTCTGCTAATGTGTTGTTCTATTTCCCTGTTAAAGTAGTGATTTAGAAAAGTCTCATGTAATATATCTCCAGATGACTGTCTCCTGAAGTATGTCCCCAGTCTGTGGCCGTCTTCCCCCTTCGGCCGCCCGTGGCCGCCTTTCCCCCTTCGGCCGCCCGTGGCCGCCTTTCCCCCTTCGGCCGCCCGTGGCCGCCTTTCCCCCTTCGGCCGCCCGTGGCCGCCTTTCCCCCTTCGGCCGCCCGTGGCCGCCTTTCCCCCTTCGGCCGCCCGTGGCCGCCTTTCCCCCTTCGGCCGCCCGTGGCCGCCTTTCCCCCTTCGGCCGCCCGTGGCCGCCTTTCCCCCTTCGGCCGCCCGCGGCCGCCTTTCCCCCTTGGGCCGCCCGCGGCCGTCTTTCCCCCTTGGGCCGCCCGCGGCCGTCTTTCCCCCTTGGGCCGCCCGCGGCCGTCTTTCCCCCTTGGGCCGCCCGCGGCCGTCTTTCCCCCTTGGGCCGCCCGCGGCCGTCTTTCCCCCTTGGGCCGCCCGCGGCCGTCTTTCCCCCTTGGGCCGCCCGCGGCCGTCTTTCCCCCTTGGGCCGCCCGCGGCCGTCTTTCCCCCTTGGGCCGCCCGCGGCCGTCTTTCCCCCTTCGGCCGCCCGTGGCCATATCCTGCTGTGTGTTTTCTCTCTCTGATAATAAATATTCCATGAATTTTATGTGTGGCCCTTTGGTAATGTTGGGGGCTGCACTTGAGTCTCTCCCATATCAAGAAAGTTGACCTCCACTGATTTAGACAAATGTGGGACAAACTCTCACCTCTATGTGCAGATCCCATTCCAGCCAAATGTTCTATTTCTAGTAATGGGTAAACGTAGAAATCTGTTACTATGTGCAATCACTCCTCAGTCCTAAAATGACCCTGGCAGGTCTTCCAGCAGATCCTGGAATATAAGATATAAGAGGTTAGTGTTTTCTTCTGTCCTGTGGTCAGTGTCTTCTCCCTTTCAGCACTGCATTCAGTACTTCTGGGACTGTTGTATGTCTGTGTCCCCCACCATGGTTCCATCCTCTGTCACTACAGGGCTCAGCAGTAGTGTAGAGGTCAGAGGATGGATACATAGTGGGGGACACAGACATGTGACCCTTCTGGAAGCGATTATTGTTGAAGACAGACGCTGCAGTCATGGAATGAAGGAATCGCCCAGGCCACGCGAGTATAATATATCCATTCTATTGCAAGAGCTGCCATTAGGAACTGTTCTAAATGGTTCTTGTTCTAAAGTCATTGTATTTTGTACTGTTATGCACTTCTTGTATTAAGGTAAAAATGCCCCATCAACTGTTCTACACCCCCCCCCATAAACACTTACCTGACAGCTGACCCTGATCTAGTGCTATCCTGACTGCATCACTGCTCCTTTCACTTCCTGGTCTCACAGGGGACACTGAGAGCAGTGGGAGCCATAGGCTCCTGCTGCTGTCAGTTAAACTCCTGTGAGGGGGAAGTGGGGGCATGGCTTACCACTGCTTTGTGTGTCCATGGACACACATTGGTGCCCCCATAGCATCCCGCTTTTCTAGCGAGGAGAAGCGGACTTTGCCAGCAGGGGACTTCCAGAAGTGGAGGTAAAAGAACCACTCTGTGAAATATTCTTCTTTATTTTAAGTAAAATATAACGTTTAGTGTCACTTTAAGAATTCAAGAATGCAACAAAACCTCAGGGCTCATTTGCATCTGATGGTGTATGCGTAGTGCCTAGATCGAAGCTGGGAAACTCCAAGCAACACTGAAAAGAATCACAGGAGGGTGCAACACCTGGTGCATTACCACCACCAAATTTTATTTAGTAAAAATTGGCAAAAACATACTCAGAGCTCTGAGGAAGGGGGCTTGTCCCCTGAAACACGTCAGCTTTCCAACCACAGTTATTTGGGCACTGCCTGAGCTGGAGTTCAGATTCAATGTGTTTGTAACTTCTCATGTTTGTGAGTGTGTTTTTGGCAATTTTTACTAATTGTGATAATGCACTAGGTGTCTGCCCCTCCTGTGTTTTTTCATAGTGTCACTAAGAGTGATGTGGCCATGAATTGGAGGCTGAAGCTGGGAGGGAGTTTGTGGGTGGTGCTACAGGTGTGAAGGGTACTGGTGCCACATATAGGACTGTATGGGGGTGGGGTGGGATGGGTTCCTCTGGTTCACATTACGCTGGGTTGGCTCTGTAAATAACCTTGTTTACATTGGGCTCTGGTGCTGGGCACTCAGCCGGAAGATTGGATAGAAGTCTGAAGTAATGCTGGCCATAGATGAAGACAAATTCATCCAGTTCAGCAGGTACAAGTTGAATGTTGAGGCTGTGGCTGTTTCTGTTTGCTAGAAATTGATCAGTAGGGGTTGACTTGTATTGAATAGGCACGCTGGAAAAGTTTTTTTTAACAAAACAGCTGCATATTCTGACCATGTAGAGTCCTGCCATTAGAATACAATGTCCCAGTGGGGAGATTTGCTCCATCCATACAACTGGGAATGTTAATTTTTTTTTTTTTTTTTCATTTAGCCCGCTGGCTGAACAAAAAAAAAAAAAAAAAAAAAGCAATCCACGTATGGCCAGCTTAATGCTAGCCATTCATATTGGATGAACAGATTCCTCCATTTATACCAAACAGCGTGAACAGTGACTTCTCCTCACCGATTATTGTATTTAGGCATCTGCAGTGCCATTGCTGAACACTGATAAAGTGGCTGCATCTGATTGGCTGTAGCCTATCTGCAGCTGACAGTTTTCTGCCCAATTCCTTCCTTTTTTTTTTTAAACTAAAGAATGTGAAGCCAGCTTGTGCCGACATGGATGTCAATTGGTTGCATTTCCACCAATTTAACCAAAATTCAAGCTGTGTATGGCCAACTTTAATATGGATTGGAGCAGACAGAGTATATGGGGAGGTTATTCCAGAAACCTAGCAGTATTTGTAAATAGTTCATGCCAAATATGTTTGTATGGGAGACCTTTGTTTGTTGAGGAGTTTTGTTCCTTTTGTTTACCATGTTTACATACAGCACTGACCGAGTACATTCCAACATTTAAACGGTTCTCTTAATAGAGCTATTAATGTAATGCCTCTGCCACAGTCTTACAGACACACCTTTATATCGCATACCAGGCTGTTTAGTGTCTGCTGGAGGAAACTAGAGCATGTAGAGCAACATTTCTCAACCAGGGTTCCACTGGAGGTTGCCTAGGGGCTCCTTTGAGCAAGGAGCAACATCTTCCTCAATGATAAATAACCACAGACACCGATGATCCTTCTAAATATCTGTAGGGGAGCTTTCTTCCTGCTGAACACCAGTCTAAAGGGGGGGGGGGGGTACTCTGACCATTAGTGTAAGAGGAGACTTTTTCCACTGACCACTAACTTAGTTATAGGACTTTGGGTAACATTATTGAGACCTAGACAAGTCACTAGTTCAGAGTAAATGCAGGTAACAAGGAGTCTCTGAGGGCGCCTATGCTAAAGGACTCTCTGCAATGATATGTGAAGACGGTCACTGGGTGCCAGATTTAGTAAGATCATATGTCTATGCATTCTCAGTAGGAGAGATTGGATGCATTTACAATTAGTAACCCGTCGATGCCAATGCTTTCCTCACTCGGATCTCCAGCACTCTGTACTGCATAAATGGGGCTGTGTTGCAGGCTTCTGCCATTCACAAGGCTTCCAGTGTTTGGGTCCTGCTGCCCCTAGCTGGGAGTGTTCCAGACACGTACAGTGTATACCTTTGTATTCTGCACTCCATGGACTGTACATAGGACATTGATATGTGAAGGTGTTAATCATTACAGGTTCTTATTCAATGCAGGTATTTTGGGTGTGTATGGAATGAGAGTTATGGACGTCATTGTTTTTTCTTTTTTCAATGTACCTGTTTTATGTAGACATTGTTCACCTGTACAGCACAACTCTTTTCTATAGTTAACACTATCAGTGCTGAAAAGGAAAGATTACAATTTTCACTGTCTGCTCTTTTCTAGTCATCTTTATTATCTATTTATTTTATGCAAATAACTTTCATCCTCCAAGTAAAGTTGTTTTGGACATGCATCCATTCACTGTCTTGGGGCACCTACGTGTGCATCTCATAAAATTAGAAGATCATCAGAACGTTTTTTTTTATTTCAGTACTTCTATTCAAAAAGTGAAACTCTTATATTATATATAGATGTGTTAGAGTGAGGTTATTTCAAGCATTTTTCTTTTCATTTTGATTATTATGACTTCCAGCTAGTGCAAACCCAAAATTTAGTATCTCAGAAAGTTAGAATAATACATAAGACCAATAAAAAAAAAAAAGGATTTTTAGTACAGAAATGCTGGCTTACGGAAAAGTATGTCCATGTACAGTGGACTTGGTCAGGGCTTCTTTTGCATGAATTACTGCATCAATGCGGCGTGGCATGGAGGCTTTCAGCCTGTGGCACTGCTAAAGGGTGTTATGGAAGCCCAGGTTGCTGGGCTCATCTTCCTCTTGACCATACCCCACAGATTCTCTATGGGGTTTAGGTCAGGTGAGTTTGCTGGCCAATCAAGCACAGTGATACCATGATCGTGAAACCAGGTATTGGTACATTTGGCAGTGTGGGCAGGTGCCAAGCCCTGCTGGAAAATGAAATCAGCATCTCCATAAAGCTGGTCAGTTGAGGGAAGCATGAAGTGCGCTATAATTTCCTGGTAGAGGGCTGCACTGACTTCTGACTTTTTGAAACGCAGAGGACAAACACCAGCAGATGACATGGCTCCCTAAGTCCCCGTTCACACTAAGGCGACCTGGTCGCCTCACAGGTCGCCGTAGGTCGCCTTCCATAGGGAAGCTGCGGATCCATTCTAATAGGAGCGACACAAGTCGCTCCGACTTAGAAAAAGGGTCCGGAGCTTCTTTGGGGCGACCCGGAGCGACCGTCATAGACTTCAATGTTATGAAGTCTGTGCCGGCCGCTCCGAGGTCGCGGCGCGCTGCTCGCACCGCGACCTCGGAGGTCGCCCCGGGAAGTAGCGTCGCTTGTATGTGAATGGGGCCTTAATCATCACAGACTGTGGAAAATGTTGCATTTTATTTAGAAGTCAAGGTCCCAGAGTCTGGAGGAGGAGTGGAGAGGCACAGAATCCAAGTTACATGAGGTCCAGTGTGAAGTTTCCACAGTCAATGATGATTTGGGGAGCCATGTCATCTGTTGGTATTGGTCCACTGTGTTTTATCAAGCGCAACCCTCTAGCAGGAAATTCTAGAGCACTTCATGCTTCCTTCTGCTGACCAGCTTTATGGAGATGCTGGTTTCATTTTTCAGCAGGGCTTGGCACTTGCCCACACTGCAAAAGTACCAATACCTGGTTTATTGATCATGGTATCGCTGTGCTTGATTGGTCAACAAACGTGTCTGACATAAACCCCATGGAGAATCTGTGGGGTATTGTCAAGAAGATGAGAGATACCAGACCCAACAATGCAGGTGAGCTGAAGGCTATCAAAGAAACCTAAACTTCCATCACACCTCAGCAGTGCCACAGGCTGATCGCCTCCATGCCACGCCGCATTTATGCAGTAATTCATGCAAAAGGAGCCCTGACCAAGTATTGAGTGTATACTATACTGTACATGGACATACTTTTCAGTAAACCAACATTCCTGTATTAAAAATCCTTTTTTTTTTTTTTTATTGGTCTTTGTTGTTCTAATTTTCTGAGATCATGTATTTGGGGATTCCACTAGCTGTAAGCCATAATCCTCAAAATTAAAAGAACAAAAATGCTTGAAATATATCACTCCGTGTGTAACTCATCTATAAAAAAAAAATGAGTTTCACTTTTTTAAATGTAATTACTGAAATAAAATAACTTCTCCTCTCACCTTTCAGGATGGCAACACCTGAGAAATGAGAGGCTTCACCCTACAGGAAACACAATCAGTTCACAGCTGCTTAAAAGGCTCCACCCTTCCCCTTGTCCCTCAGTATTGATTGTGTTTCTCCCACAGCAAAACTTTTTTTTTTTTTTTTCTCTGACCAGAAGATAAGAGCAGGGGTATGCAAACTCTGGCCCTCCAGATTTTGCAGAACTACAAGTCCCATGAGGCATAGCAAGACACTGACCGACACAAGCATGACACCCAGAGGCATGAGGGGACATGTATTTTTGGAACAGCTGGAGGGCCACAGTTTGCTTATCCCTGACCTAGAGAGTCAGATGGTACCCCTGTGAGGCAGGTTTTGGAATGCCGGTGAGGGCCGCATTAACCTGCATGCCTCAAGCTTTTCACAGGTTGCCTCATTTTGTTGTACAAGTCGTTCAGGCACAGTGTGGTGGTCCCCCACCTTTGTACTCTGCTCAGCAGCTCAGGTCTCCTCCTGTCTTCCCATGTATGCAGCTGGCGCCATGTTGCAAGGGCCAGCGAACTTGTTAAGCTACTAAGGGGAGGACTCGGTGTGCTCTAAGCCTCGTTCTGAAACCGGAACTTGCGGTCTCAACAGGGAAGAGGCGGAGCGCGCACAGCGTGACCTGGAATAGGGAGTAAAGTGTGGAGGAGATGCCGGACCGGCGTGGCGACAGGAAGGTGACAGGCTCTTCAGCTACTAAGAGCCAGAGAGCTGCTAAGAGTGGGAAGCCTGTCTGGATCCACCTCATGGAGGAGGAGGATGGAAAGACAGCAAAAGTGGCTGCAGGCAAGAGCAAGTCGGGCCTAGTAAGTGCCTTTCCTTATTGGGGGTCATACAAGAGTCAGGCTTTAGTCCCCATTCTCTCCCCTCCTTGGGTGGGGGGGCCTGTGGCCAAGTAAAAGGGGGGCAGGAAGAGTGACAGGTAACTTTTTTCCTCTTCTCTTGCAGAATCCCCAAGTGGAACCCAGGAGGTCTCTGACAAACCACCCCCTACATCCGCTAGCACTAGGTCCTTTAAAAAATATGGTAATTGTGGGGAGAGATTGTCCAGATTACACTGAGCCATTTTGTTAAAGGTGTATTAACAAGTTGGCTGGTAAGGAGGCCTCAGGGTTAATGAAGGATTTTCTTAAGTCTGTTCAGGAGGAAATGTTAGCCACTATCCAGTCCTTTCACACCTCTGTAGTTTCATCCCAGGTAGCAGACCCGGAAGAGCTAACCCCTAAGGAGGGCCCTTCTACTCAGGAGAGTTTACTTTCCAAGGCAGAACTGAGTGCAGAAAGTCAGGCAAAATCTGAGCCCATCTCTGGGGAAGAGGTTGATCTGGATCTAGATAGTGAGGCAGAGGAGACCAAGTAAAATAGACATCTGTTTGGTCTGGAGGACTTGGGACTCCTTCAAGTTATCTATGCCACTGAAGAGATCCCAGAACCTCCCAAGGAGACCTGGCAGAGACGGTAGCCTACATTCATTTCCAGGGAATAGCTTTAATTCCTTACCTGAATGGATGATCTTCGACCCTTTTGCAATCCAGGTGAGATCAGACACCCAGAAGGTGATAACAGTCCTGCAGATGTTAGACTGGTTGGTAAGCATGGAAAAGTCATCCCTGGACCCAGCTCAGGTTCAGACATATTTAGGTTACCGGATAGACTCACGGGTACAAAAACTCTTCCTTCCAAGGGAAAAGGTGGAGAAAGTAGTCTCATCTGTAAAACGGCTGATAGCCCCCTCGTGAGAGAGATCCTGAGAGTTCTGGGCCTCATGTCAGCCAGTATCCCAGCAGATGTTTAGGCACAACTGCACTCGAGACCTTCAATTCTTCGACCTTTCCACATGGAACAAAAAGATTGAGTGCCTGGACGAAAGTTTATCCTTACCCTCAGGTAAAATCTTCCCTAAAATGGTGGTCAGTACCAAGCAATCTGGAGAAGAGCAGGCAAGCACCTGGAGCTGGTGGCCCACCTAGGGAAAGCAAAAGCCCAGGATACCTGGAACAAGGAAGTAGCCCAGGCTTCTTCCAATTTAAGAAAACTCAGAGCAGTGGGCCAAGCTCTAAAGGCTTTCAAGAGTTCCATTTCAGGCAAGGAGATTTGGGTCTGCTTTGAAAAGACAGGGGGAATGGGAGCTGAATCGGAAGGTGTTTCAGATGCTAGTCCATAAATTTGGCTGCCCAGAAATTGATCTATTTGCCAGCTTCAAGAACAAGAAGGCAAGGAGAGTCTTCTTCCTTTCATGGGAAAGAGAGTCAGAGGGCCTGGGTGCTCTGGCCAAGATCTGGCAGTTTGAGTTAGTTTATACCTTTCCCCCTCCAACTCTAATCCCTCGTCATACAGAAACCCAGTCGTTCCTCGGGCCTCCGCCTCTTCCTGACTGCGCCATGGTGGCCAAGGAGGGCATAGTCTGCGACCTTGAAGGCACCATCAGTGGTGCGCCTCCTTGGAAGCTTCCAAACCTTCCAGACCTACTCTCTCAGGGTCCAGTATTGCACCCCAGGCCAGAGTTCTTTCAGCTGACAGCCTGGTTAGTGAGCACCAGATCCTTAGAATAAAGGGCTGCTCAGACAGTGTGATAGACACACTCCTCCTGTGCAGGAAACCAGTAATAAGGAAGATATATTCTAAGGTTTGGAAAACATTTTATACTTGGCATAGGCAGAAGCAGATTTCTTCCACCTCTGTCCCCGTAATCCTAGATTTCCTAAAAAGATGGGGTAGAGAAGGGTGTGGCAGTCAACACTCTTCGCGTACAAATAGCAGCTCTGTTTTTTTTTTGTTTTTGTTTGACATGAGACTAGTGAAAGAGCCCTATAGTTAAAAGATTTATGAAGACTAGGGATAGAGCTACCCCTGTCACAAGAGATAGGTTCCCACCTTGGAACCTGACTAGGGTTCTAGAGGCATTATCTAGAAACCCTTTTGAACCTATTGAAGAGGTTTCCTTTAGGTTTTTGACCCTAAAACTAGCCCTCCTATTAGCTTTCACAACAGTTAGAAGGGTAGGGGTCTTACAAGGTCTTTCTATTAAAGAACCATTTTTGTTGATCCTCCCAGATAGGATTATCCTCAGGCCAGAGCCTCTATATCTACCCAAAGTATTATCCTTTCATAGGACACAAGAGATAACCTTACCATCCTTTTGTGATAACCCTAAAAATGAGAGGGAAAAGAAATGTCATTGTTTAGATGTGAGGAGATGCCTCCTCACTTATTTACAGAGAACCAAAGAGTTTAGGAGATCTAATCCTCTTTTGATCCTCTACTCTGGCCCAAGGAAGGGACTTCGAGCACCTAAGCCTTCAGTCTCTAGTTGGATCAGACAAGCCATTACCGTGTCATATGAGATTTCAGGTATTCCTACAAGAGCAAAGCTGAAAGCACACTCAACCAGAGCCCTGGCAACCTCCTGGGCTGAGAAAGTGGGAGCCTCCTGGGAACAGATTTGCAGTGCAGCCACCTGGTCCAGCCAAGACACCTTCCTGAAGCACTACCGAGTTAAGGTGCTGTCTCAGCAAGACCTAGCCATCGGCCAAAAGGCGCTACAGGCGGTGGTCCCACCCTGAGGTAGGACTGCGGTTACTTGATTATCCTCTCAGGTGTTGCCGTCCTGGAAGGTGAGAGGAGAAAACCGACGGTTAGACTTACCGGTAACGGTGTTTCTAAGAACCTTCCAGGACAGCAGGCCTACTTCCTGCCCAGTTAAGGGGGGGGGGGGGCGGAGGGAAGGATGTAAATAGGTGGTGCGTACCAAAATTAATTTATACCCTTTGTGGATTGGTTGGGAGAATTACTTTTTTTTTTTTTTTTTCACAACTGAGGGATAAGGGGAAGGGTGGGGCCTTTTTAATCAGCTGTGAATGGATTGTGTTTCCTGTAGGGTGGAGCCTCATCTCTCCCGTCCTGGAAGGTTCGTAGAAAAACCACTACCAGTAAGTCTAACCGTCGGTTTTTGATCTAATTTTATGAGATGCACCTGTATACTGTATATGTCAAGTCTGTTAGTGCTTGAATTGATGGTATATGAAATACAACATTTATCTGGCTATAGAGCTATGTACTGAGCTGCCAGCTCTGTGAAGCTTTCTGAATAGTGTGATAGATTGCAATAAAAGGCCCTACATTTTCTACTGCTGCTTACACAACTGGGACAACCTAAATCTTAAAGTGAATTTTATAAAGAGCAGGCAGTAGATGAGGGCAGACTTGGCATTTTGTACTGGTACAGACCAGTCAGACTGGCTTGTCATATTCTTCTGATAGAGAGTCAGATAAAGGCAATAAGGCAATTAAATATGGAGTTTTTATAATAACTGGGTCATAGAGAGCAATCAGTGGAAATGTACAGGACAGTGACATGTAAAAGAGGAGTGATAACTGGATCATATATGAAGATATTGTCCTATCTTATCATGGTCTTTAACTGCATTGAACATAGTACAAGCTGGTTTATGTAAAATTTTTATAATGTACTGGTAAATATTGAAGGGTTTCAGGAGATGATCAGATTTCTAGAAATTGGGGATTGCATTGGAAATTCCTTAAACACAGCTGATGTCCTCCTGTCCAGTGATCCCTAAACAGAAAACTACCGACTGTCTCTTTGTACCTATAATAGTGTCAAATGTAACTAAACCCAGAAAGAAAACAGTAATATATTGTAGCTTACCAGTGGTGGCTACACTAGTTTTATTTTTTTCCAGACTTTTATTCCTTTTTTTTTTTTTTTTCCACCTGGTGAACGGCCAGTAACACACCTCCTGTCTTATGCCTCATACACACGCATCGATTGTTGGCCGGGAATTTTCGGCCAACGTCCGATCGGCCGATTTTCGGCTTGTTAGTATGATGCTTCCGACAACCGACTCTGACTTTTCGGCCGAAAAAAATCTGGTGTGCAGGCTATAAAATTTTTGTTGGCCGTCAACACAACGGCCGATTTTCCGTCAGTCAATACAGATTTCGGCAGACAAAAATCTGATGAGCAAGACTGGGCATGCTCAGAGAAGAAAAAACACACGGAAAGTAAAGCAACACATGACATCACTTCTGAAGTAGATTTTTGTTGGCCGAGAAAATTAGTGTGCAGTCTAGGCACATTCCAACCAACACAACACCACTCTGGACAAAAGACGGACGATCGGTCGGCCAATAATCGTTGCGTGTGTACGAGGCATTAGGGTGGCTACATTCACTCCTCTACTGCAGCTATGGAGGAGCAGCATAGATACCCTTGCACAGCAGCATTGTCAATCAGTGGAGAGAGTGATGTTGGATGGACTTTACATTAGTGTATAACAATGAAAGCTCTACTTCAGCTAACACATTTTAAACAGTTACTGCATTTGTCTTTTCCTTTTAGGATAAACGTTTTACATAAATAATAGCTGGCCATTGTAAGAACCCCTGTTAGTGGTAAATAGTTTGTCTCAACCCTCGAATTGCCACCTTTTCTGGACAGCTTGGGCTGTTAAAGGAGGTTTGAAAAACAAAAAAAATTACTGGCAGTATCACCAGTTCCTAACACCGTTACTGTGGGTGTTGTTGCTACTAACAGAATGCATGATATGTCATTTTTAATTTTGGCCATAGTTACACTTTAGGTTCCTGCATGGGTCAATGGGCTGTATGGTAAAGTTAAAGTGGTTTTAAAGGCTTCTCCCCCCACAAAATATAAACATGTTATACTTGCCTGCTCTGTGCAATGGTGTTGCACAGAGCGACTCTGAGCCTCCTCTTTTATGGGTCTCCTGCCAGTGCTCTAGGCTCTCATCTCATTTCTGAGTGCCCCCATGACATGCTGCTTGCTATGGGGGCACTTGTACAGGTTCGATCCAGAGCCAAGCAGTGTGTATCTATTAACACACACAGTGTGTAAATCAGCTCAGCATTTAGAAGGGGAGGGGAGCAGAGCAATAACCAGGCCTAAAACCTTTTTTTTTTTTTTTTTTTTACCTTAAAGCAGGGAATGCATTAGGGTAAAAAATGTTTTAACTTTAGAACCACTTTCAGTAACATTAAATCATTCACTTTATTGTTGGTTTGCTTATATAATTTATTTAAATTTGTTATTAACCTTTTATTGGCTCTTTTTTTCGTTTGCAGGGGTTAATCGTCGTCTCAAGTACCTGAGCCTGGCTGTGTTGGTGGTGCAGAATGCTTCCCTTATCCTCAGCATCCGATATGCCCGCACCCTGCCTGGGGAGCGCTTCTTCTCTACTACTGCCGTGGTCATGGCAGAGATTCTGAAGGGCATCACTTGCCTGATCCTCATGTTGGCCCAGAAAAGAGGTACATTGTGTGATTGTTCTGGAAATCTTTGGAGGGATGTTATTGGTTAACATCTGACTGGCTATGCCATAATAATTAAAAATGCTATTTAATTTGAGTTGTCTCATACATTTTGTGTTTTGCATGCTGAGCTAAAACGATCCGGGCAGTAGACCTGACAAGGTCGTCACCTTGTAGGCTTTAAAATTTTCTTTTTCATCTTTATCTCTTTATTGAAAAATTTTCCATCATTTACAAACAAGAAAACATACTACTCAAAAGTTAAAACATCAACACAACCTCCATCACCCTGCCCCCCCAGCCTATAGTATTTTTAAAAGGGTAATCACCACCTACCCACCAGCTGTGATGATCATATCAGTGAACTTAAAATCCCATGTTATCAGGTGAGATATTTTTCCTACTACTCCTTATCTTGTCCACACATACCCTTACACCTCTTGCATACAGGGTCAAAACTCTCATTCATCCCGCTTCCAATCCCTTAAAGCCATAATTGGTGCGGAGGTCACTGCTAACTTGTTAACTGTTCTTCTGTTTTAGTGGGCTTTACATTATAATCCCTCTATCCTCCCACCAGGGTCTCCAGATCTTATCAAATTTCTTTAGTGCACCTTGTTTTATATAAATCACTTTCTCTTTTAAAATAACCACATTCATACTTTGTCCATTCCTCACTGGTCTGGGGTGAAGCCGTCTGCCAACGCAAGCGATCAACTTCCTTGCTTGGTACAAACGCCTTAAGACGGGGATTTGAGTGTCATCTGGGATTCCCCTCACTTCCCCCAGTCCCAGTAGACAGTACTTCGCCTCCAACAAAATGGAGGTTCCAAACACCCAGTTAATAATCCGTCTCACCCCCTTCCAGTATCGGAACAACTTCGGACACCTCCAAAACATATGGGTTACATACACTTTTGGGTGTCCACATCTGGGGCACTTTGAATTTAATCGGCGGCCAAACTGAAAATGTTTATGTGGGGTATAATAGGCTATATATATTAAGAATAGGTGAGACATTCTCTCAGATGGGGAAAGAGAGACCAGGGGGGCGACTTCCAACACTCTGCTCCATTGTGCCTCAGAGATTTTGCCTAGATCCTTCTCCCATTTTTCCTACTATTGATCCTTTCTGTATCTCCCCTTGTACCCTTATCAATTTGTCGGTATATTTTTGAAACTAGAATTTTCCGTGTTTCTGCTTTAATAATTGTTTTAAGTACTGGCATTGGACTCCATTCTGGGGTCTTCCCTCTGAACTGTTTCTCTAAGGAGTGTCTAACCTGTAAATATCTAAAAAAAAAAGATGCATTTGGTAAAGCATATTGTTCTTTCAGTTCCTGAAAAGAGAGTAGTATGTCATTTTGATATAATTGGGTGATGAAAGTTATACCGCATTCTTCCCACTCTCTTATTACCCCTATCTTCTGCAATTCAGCTAATTTGTTATTTTTCCATAAAGGGGAGAACTCAGTGAAACCAGTATAATTCAATTTTGTCTTCACACTATCCCACACTCTCGTCATCAAGTCCAGAGTGGGGAATTTTAAAAAGGATCCTGCCTCTAGGGCCTCAGCTATAGAGTTATGTGGTGTAATCTGCAGAATTATCGCTCTCTCCCCTTCTTGGTCCGTCAAACCGCAACCCCCTAGGTGTTGCAGCTGTGATGCCAGAAAATAATTAAAGGGGTGCGGAAGCATTTTCTTACAAGTTCCTACAAGGCGATTGCTGTTATTTTCCTAACCCCCCCTTCTGTTTATCTGAGGTGTTGACTTCTGTGACTTTGGAGATGAGCACCACCCTGCTATGCACTGATAGGGCTGTTATCGTGACATCCCTTTTGCTGAATAGTGCAATTCTTTCTGATTGGCAGTTTCATCCAGAGGTTGAAAGTAGGTGTTGTGGTCACCTATACTGCTGCAAGAGATGAGGTCAGAAATGTCCATTTCTATAATCTAGTTTTTATCACAAGCTCCATATTTTCTTGTAGAGTTCTTTGTTGTATTTTGAGTACTGCCCCTCATTTCTTAGCTGCTATAGGCAAAAGGCATGATGAATTGCTATATATATATATATATATATATATATTAAACATTTTATTTAGGTTAGCAGCCTGAAAAGCGTTTCTTGATAACAGTGCCTCTTTATAGTTGATTACAGTCCACACCCTCCTTTTTTCCATTGCATATATATTTTATCACAGGACATTTGCAATGTTGTCAGACATAACTGGATAAGAATGGCATTTGGATCAATTCTCCAGATAAAAATGTTTCTATGCTATCCTTTAGTAATTGTTAATACAATTTATATAATAGCAGCAGCTTGTCAGTGTTCGAAGCTGAAGTTAAGCTTAAAGCCCAACCCCTCCCATGCAGTGGGGTTATGCCCAAACTCCACTGGTCAACTGCTCAATTTTTTTCTAGGGGTCAGCAGAAAGTTTATACTCATCTGAACCTCCAGATAACGGCACTCCCCCACGGTCCATTGTGGATTGTTGCTGGTCTTTGGAACCTGCTCTGGGTGTGATGAGGTCAGGAACAGTCCACTATTCAAGAGCGGGAGTGCCAAGCCGGACTTGTAGGTATATCTCTGCCCTACGCTCCCCTTGAAAAAAACAGCAGTTAACCTGTGCAGTGCGGGCACAGCCCTACTGCATGGGAGAAAAACTTTTTTTTGCCTGGAGTTGGGCTTTAAAGAGAAGAATCGCTACAGCTTTAGTCACATTGCTTACCTGTTATGAGGTATTCCCCATGTCATGCAGGAAGCTGGATCCTGGAGAAATCTTCCTGTATGGAGGCCATGCCCTTTTCCTGTCTAAACTTTCAGTGCTGTAGTTATCAGATTCAGGTCTTTAGGCAGAACAACAGTACAGATGGTCTGATGGGGGGGGCACATTCCCTCCTCCATTAAGAAAAGGTTCTTTTATTTTCCTTTATTGCTTACACTACTTGTAACATGATCAATGAATGGGAGAGAGTCTGAGCAGTCGCAGGATTCTCTCCCCCATTCATAGAGCATGTTACAAGCAGTGTAATCAAAGAACTTTTTTTTTTTTATTTTAGTGGAAGGAGGGTGTCCCTGTTGGACCATCTGTACTGCTGTTCTACCTGAAGACTAGAGATGGGCTTGAGCGTGTTTGAGTCCCCACGTGCTTGATCCCACCAGGAAGCCGACAATGGACTCCGTTAATCACAGGCAGTGAGACCTTTCCCGGTCTGTGCAGCTGCGGATCGAGAAATGTATCCCTGCCTGTGATTAGTGGAGTGCAGTGTCGGCTTCCTGGTGGGATCGGGCACGTGGGGACTAGAAAATGCTCGAGCCCATCTCTACTGAAGACCCAAAGCTAATAACCACTGTATTGCCAGAAGTGCAAAGACAGGAAGAGAACAAGGCATTCCTGCAGTGAAGATTTTCCTAGGATGCAGCGGCCCGCACAATGTGGGACATTCTTCATTACATGTAAGTGAGGTGACTAATGTGCAGGTCCACTTGTGTTGCTGTGCTTGGATACGTTTTTGTTTTTCAGGTTGCCTATAAGTCTTTTATTCCTGATTTCATTATGTCCCTTCTCAAAAATATTGCAGAGTCTTTCAAAATGGCTTGCATGCTGTATGTGCAAAAGGTAATGATTGCAGTGATACTAATCATAATGCTCTGTGTATATTTATTTCTTGCAGGCAATGTCAAGGAACTAGTTGTGTATCTGTACGATGCCATCATTATTCAGTATATGGACACGTTAAAGCTCGCAGTGCCCTCACTTATATACACGTTACAGAATAACCTTCAGTATGTGGCAATATCAAACCTTCCGGCAGCCACGTTTCAGGTGAGTAGTGCCCCGAGTCTTTGGCAACACAGAACACCTATCCCTTTCCTTGTTTCATATTTATGGAAATAGAAGAACTCACACAGAACTGAGAGGAATTTGGCAGCCTAATTTTTCTACTACAGTCACACTTTGGGCCTTTAAGGGAATGCCTGTCTAAGACAACTCATAATGAATTGGTAATTCTACAACAGTCATTTTGCAGCACTGGTTTGAATCTGATCAGCTGTTTTATAGGTTTATTTTACCTGCCAAAATGTTTTTTTATTCTGTACAGCCAGTCTTGTGACTGCAGAAGTACACAGCCAGGAACTGTTGATTCCATCTTACTTCCTGCTAAATAGGTCAGTATCCATGACTTGTTTCTATTACCCCACAAGCAGGCTGAAGGCCAAGAGGTGGCAGACGAAACCTAATTTCTAAGCCTGGAAATAAATGTTACCTGCTTAGCTGTGCAAGTTGGCAAATACATGGTAATCTCAAGACTGGCTGAGCAGAGTTACAAATCCTTTGTCCGATGAAATGGTAGCTATATATTTCAAATGTTCCTGGTAGGGTTGCATCGACACCGGTTTTTATTGGCGAGTACGAATACCGATACTTTTGGTTAAGCACTCGCTGATACTGCATACCGATACTTTGCGGTGCGATCTGCATCAATACAAAATACATGGATGCAAATCACACTGCAAAGAATTGCATGGGATTTGAACAGGAATGCGGTGCGATTCCTGTCCAAATCCCATGTGATTTCACCCACCACTCGTGTGTGTGTGTGTGTGTTTCAGAAGTGATGTCAGCTTGGGGGCGGACCGCCTGTTCATATTTTCTAGCCCTGTGTGCACCATTAGCAGTCTGATTTTTTTTTGATCTGTGGCGGGACCAGGAGACCTGTGCATATTTTGCATTTGAACTTTACCTCATGTGAGTTCTAACATTTTTAATAAACTGTGAACTGAGGGACCCTGCGCTTATGGATTTGAGTGAAAGAGTGCTCACTCAGTGCTATAAATAAATTGAGTGTTTTTAGAAAAGCTGCTAGCTGCAAAAAAAGTGCAAGTGCTCTTTAAAATGTGGATATGTGAATGCAGCGCTGCTTAAAAATATCAATATGAATAAATAAAAGTGTAAAAAAATGACGATCATATACTCATAATTATCATAAAATTATACAAACATATATTTCTAATAATCAAATAAATAGAATTAAATGAATATATTGTGCTTAAAATAAAAGTCCATTAATAAATCCTTCCGGAGTGATATGTCCTTCTCCAATATTTATAAAGTGCTTGAGTGCTTAATCTGTGCTTTTCATGGGGTTCCCCCCTTCAGATGTCTACTTACCACTAACTAGATATAAGCAGGCATGAATAATTAGACTTTGCACTCCGCATCTCCAATAAGGGAAGGAAAAAATGTTGCTGGAAGATCAAGGTTCATTCCCCGTGTCCTCAAGAAAAAAGACTTCTGCAGCCTCATAGAAGAAGTCTTTTTTCTTGAGGACACGGGGAATGAACCTTGATCTTCCAGCAACATTTTTTCCTTCCCTTATTGGAGATGCGGAGTGCAAAGTCTAATTATTCATGCCTGCTTATATCTAGTTAGTGGTAAGTAGACATCTGAAGGGGGGAACCCCATGAAAAGCACAGATTAAGCACTCAAGCACTTTATAAATATTGGAGAAGGACATATCACTCCGGAAGGATTTATTAATGGACTTTTATTTTAAGCACAATATATTCATTTAATTCTATTTATTTGATTATTAGAAATATATGTTTGTATAATTTTATGATAATTATGAGTATATGATCGTCATTTTTTTACACTTTTATTTATTCATATTGATATTTTTAAGCAGCGCTGCATTCACATATCCACATTTTTAATAAACTGCCCACTAAATGACGCTTTTCCCTTTACACACACACACACACACACACACACACACACACACACACACACAAATATCATGTGATTCGAGCAGGAATCGCACCGCATTCCTTTTCAAATCGCATGCAATTCTTGTGCAATTTGCGCCCATTCATTTTGTATTTACGCAAATCGCACCACAAAGTATCGGTTTTGGTACTGAAAACATTTGCGCGAGTAACGATACTAGCACAATTCCTTGTATTGGCATCGATGCATCCCTAGTTTCTGGATATCAGTTTATATATCCTGACCCTCTAATGCCAGTATGCTATAGTCCATTGCTACCCACTAGTGCTTAATGTGGCTTCTGCATTTTCCCATTGTCCTCCTCTTTCCCCTCCTCAAACATAATTGTGTCTTTCTGTTCACAGGTTACTTATCAGCTGAAGATTTTGACCACAGCTCTATTTTCTGTCCTCCTTCTGAGAAAAAGCTTGTCACGGCTCCAGTGGGGGTCCCTGGTTATCCTCTTTGCTGGGGTGGCCATCGTGCAGTCCGAGCAGTCTGGTGGAAAGGAGAGCGTATCAGCGACTGGACAGAACTACATAGTAGGCCTGATTGCTGTAGCTGTATCCTGCCTGTCCTCTGGCTTTGCAGGAGTTTACTTTGAACGCATCCTAAAAGGCAGCTCGGCTTCAGTATGGCTGCGTAACATCCAACTTGGCATCTTTGGCACAGTTCTGGGACTTCTGGCCATGTGGCAGCAAGACGGAGCTGCTGTAGCTGAACGTGGCTTCTTTTTTGGATACACGCCACTGGTGTGGTGCGTCATTTTCAACCAGGCCTTTGGAGGTCTCCTTGTAGCTGTGGTGGTGAAATATGCTGACAACATCCTGAAGGGCTTTGCCACATCGCTGTCCATAGTGGTCTCCACAGCAGCCTCTGTCCACCTATTTGGATTCCACATAGACCTACCTTTCGCAGTGGGAGCTGGCCTGGTCATAGGGGCAGTATATTTATACAGCCTACCAAGGACACCCGATCCTGCCTTGTCTACTGTCAATCAGACTTCCTCACAAAAGGAGGCCTTTTTACCAAAGTCAGTGCTCACCAAATGAAGGAATTATTTGCCATATCTAATTGCCCTCCTGCAATCCTCCCATTCCCCGTTCCCCTTTTCTTCTTGATAGGTGTACAAAAGGTGGTGCTATGCACCCTCTGGAATGGTGTTGATAGCAAGGCTTCTCTGAGGGGAATTCACCATGGTTATTGCTCTAATGCCCCCTATTGGTATTCTAATTATGCTGCTGGGATACTGACATCTGTATGTGGGCTCTTCTTTAATTTCCCATTTGGTGTCAGTTCTTTCTATACCAAGATATAGACTATGAATCTGTGTATTATACAACCTACCAGTATGCACATGTATATACGCATTTGGGTACTTACTATATCTCCGTATTTGTACATAGATTGTTGGTGTTGAAATGACGTGTGTGTGTGTGTGTGTGTGTGTGTGTGTGTGTGTGAGACTAGCTAAGACTTCATGAGTATGAAGTATGTCTGTGTGAACTTGTTATTCCTGTAAAGAGGCCCTGCACTTTTGAGCTAAAGTATCCATCAGCTTGATGCAAGTTATGGAATGTTCCGAATACTTTGCCTGTCATGGCAGCATTGCATTTTAGGACATCTTTCCTATTTGGCAGTTTTCTCTTAGCATTAAGAAGAGGCTTGGCAGTAAATTAAAGGCAGTTCGTAGGTCTAACAATGAAATGCCTTTGCCCAAAAAAAAAAGCAGATTTTAAAATTGTCAGCGCTTGCATAAACCTGACGATCGATACTTTCAAAAGTATAAGGTCCTTATTAAGTGGATCTGTTAGTCAGCTGGTGGTGGTTGCCGTTTTGCTATCTGTAGGGATGTTTGGTCTGTCAGTGACTAAGGTACTAAGCACTGTTGGTTTCTTCTGGTCAGTTGATAGGCAAAGCAGTGAACCAGCTTACAAATTGGCTACCCCTACTATGACTAGACGTCTTATCCACTTCAAATCCTTTTTACAAATGATGTACTTAAAATTGGTATATTCCTGTATATTCACAGGTACATGAACAGAACTTTCCCGATCAGGGACCTTCCTACTAGTGCCTAACTATTGGGGTACACATCTTTTCTTGATTACACCTCCCACCAACAATGTATTATAACCATTGATACAGCATACCTGCTGAATGTGTTACATTTAGAAATGTTTTGTTACATTCTTTGTCAAATACACTTGCCCCAAGGGTCAGTCTGCTGAAGACTATTTCACCTGTGGCTGCTGTTGACCTGAATCCCCCTCACCAGGAAAACCCCAACGGGGAGAATGGTGAGGCCACTGCTAGGGGGTGCCCTCACCAGGAAACCCCAATGGGGAGAATGGTAAGGCCACAGCTAGTGGGTGCCCTCACCAGGAAAACACAAGCGGGGAGAATGGTGAGGCCACAGCTAGGGATGCCCTCACCAGGAAAACACCAATGGGGAGAATGGTAAGGCCACAGCTAGTGGGTGCCCTCACCAGGAAAACACAAGCGGGGAGAATGGTGAGGCCACAGCTAGGGATGCCCTCACCAGGAAAACCCCAACGGGGAGAATGGTAAGGCCACAGCTAGCGGGTGCCCTCACCAGGAAACCCCAATGGGGAGAATGGTAAGGCCACAGCTAGCGGGTGCCCTCACCAGGAAAACACAAGCGGGGAGAATGGTGAGGCCACAGCTAGGGATGCCCTCACCAGGAAAACACCAACGGGGAGAATGGTAAGGCCACAGCTAGGGGGTGCCTTCACCAGGAAAACACAAGCGGGGAGAATGGTGAGGCCACAGCTAGGGATGCCCTCACCAGGAAAACACCAACGGGGAGAAGGGTGAATCCACAGCTAGGGGGGTGCCCTCACCAGGAAAACACCAACGGGTGAGGCCATAGCCAGCAGTTAGAGCTAGGATCTCAAATGCAGACACCTCTGCCCTGTAGTTTAGGGAGAAATGGAGCTGGTTAGTGATATAATGCTCCAGTGTCCACCCAGAACTGACATTTTAGTTTTGGTTTGATTTAGTGGTGCACCTAAATTAAAAATCTGGTGCCAAAACCGAAAATTCAGGATGTGCTTGGCCGAAATTGACAGTTTTAAAAATAAATATATATATTTTTTATACATGTATTCTATTTGACTTTTTAATATCACGAATTTAAATGAATATGAATTTATTGTTGGCTCCTTTTGAAGTGGTGTTAAAAATCCTGCTTGCTGCATTTTTGGTAAGTTAAAAAAACGCACCTGTCTTGCGTTTTTGAGTCACATGACCTATTAAAAAATCGCAGGCATTATCGGCACAACGCTGGAAACCCTATTTTCGTCTGAAATTTCGGTGCATCACTAGTTTGATTACCCACATTGCTAGGATTGTATGACCGTGTGCACAGCTTGACCTATTTTTTTTATTATTATTAAAAGATGTATATAAACCCAATTTGGTGGTTGAGGACTGTAATGAGTTATGATTGCTTGCTAAGATATGATTGGACAGTGAAACATCTACGAGCTGTGGTAGCTTGCTGTCTGGTAGGGGGTTGGTGTGTCTTGATCTTTGATTATTTTACACCTTGGTCATTGGGACAAGACTTTCGATTGTTGAGTAAGAATGTACATAGCCATTGATTGGCTGGTGTGAATTTCTTGTGGAACTTATAATAATTTTGGCTGCTTGAATTTTATTCCAGGAGAGGCCAATGATGTGTCTTGGTTACTCAAACTATGCATGTGTTGTTGTTTGGTTGTTCAGTCTTCATCTATGTTTAACCACTACAAGCTTGTTATAGCAACTTTAGACTTTTTTTTTTTCTGACCGATAGAAAAAGGATCATATGCTGCAGTGTGCATGCTTTGTACCTGTCTCTTAATGCAATCGCACCAAGGCAGGTACCTGTCCATGCTGAGATCACCACTGGTTAGCTCATTGGATTAGGAGTGTATATACTGCGATTGGTCAGTATAGAGTTTTCTCTTTTTTTTTCTTCTTAGCATGGCTTGTATGTTTACACTTAAAGGGAATGCTGCCATCCTCACTTTAACTACATAATGAGTCGCTGTCCTAGTACTTGTAGGTGCATCATAAGAGACCCCCAAGTCTTACATCAATGACTGCATTGCTTGTCCTGATTCAGTGACTTGCTAAGTAGCAAAGCAGGAATGATGGAATCCGCACATAAAAAGAAAAGCAGTGGCAGCACCCATGTTTTTGTACTGAACTAGTTTAGTTTTGTTAGTAACTTTCTTTGAGTTGCATATTGTATTGCAGCTAGGAAAAGAAGATTGGGAAACCGCTAGTAGGGTTGGTTGCTATGGTGGGCGGGGCTCTGAATGGTGTTTTTGGGTACAGGAAAGCCTTTTTAATTTTTTTCTCTTTGCACAAATGCCTCTTTCTGCCTGATATCCACTAATATCCCCATTATGTGACGAGCTCCCCCCTAAGTGACACTGTCCTTCCCCCTCCCTCTTGCTCTGTTCTGCATGTCCTTTTTTTTTTTTGTTTTGTTTTTATTCTTGTACTAAACATTAACTGTTCAAATGTAAAATAAAACAATTTGTATTTATTACCATTTTTTCCTTTCTATATTGTCTGAGTATTTATTACTGATGCAGTGCTGACTAACCTCCCCTGTCTTTTGCCGCACGGGAAGGACGACTAAAATGCATGTTGGGGAACACATATGTGTGGTCTGAAAGAAAATGAGGAGAAATACAGTTATCAGTTATGCCATAAAACCTATAGAAGGGATTTAACAGTACTGAGTCTCTTTTTTTTCTATTTGTACTTTGCTTTGACACTTTCCTCTAATGTGCAATGATCAGCTCACAACATGAATTTAAAGGATAACTCCACTTAATGTTTTATTAAAAATACCCTTCCTTTTCAAACTGCAGCCTCTGTAACTCTCTGAAAAATTCTATGTAATATTGCAATCCTTAAAGCATTCTGTACACACTTGATGTACAGAACCCCCCCATAAATGTCATTTCCTGCGTGATCAAAGAACTGATACAAGGCAGGTTTTAGGCATTCTCTGGAACAAAAAGGTCTTTTTTTTTTTTTTTTTTTGGTAGGCTACTCCCGAAGGGTCAACCTTTTGTAGACCGCCCCATGCAACAGGGCAGCTGCTCTGCACATATAAGTGTTCCGGCATTTTTTGGGTAGGGGCACGCGCCGGCCACCCCATCTGTGCTGTCATTCAGTACAGCACAAGTCTGTTAAATCATTGGCTGGGACCTGCTGATCATCTTAAGCCTTGTATACACGCAACGATTGTTAGCCGTGAATTTTCGGCCAACGTCCGATCGGCCGATTGTCGGCTTGTTAGTATGATGCTTCCAACAACCGACTGCGACTTTTCGGCCGAACAAAATCTGGTGTGCATGCTATAAAATTTGTTGGCCGTCAGCAGAACGGCCGATTGTTCCTCAGTCAGTACAGATTTCGGCAGACAAAAATCAGATGAGCAAGACTGGGCATGCTCAGAGAAGAAAAAACACACGGAAAGTAAACCAGAACATGACATCACTTCTGCAGTTGGTTTTTGTTGGCCGATAAAATTTGTGTGCAATCTAGAGCACAATTCAACCAACAAAACAACACTGGACAAAAGACGGCTGATCGGTCGGCCAACAATCGTTGCGTGTGTACGAGGCTTTAGCAAACCACAGTACAGAGCCCTGTGTTTATGAACAACACCCGGAGTGTACATGGAGCAGAGATATTGCTGTTTTTTTTCCCTGCAAACCATTTGAGAGAAATTAGCCACATCTACTAGTAAAAGCCGCATATATTGCACTTGTTAGGCACACAGTTAACCCTTTAATTGCCCCTAGATGGTAACCCAGTGTGTATAGTATTCACACAGATCACTGTATTAGTGTCCCTGGTGGTGTCAGTTAGTTCCTACCCCAGTCAGTGTCAGATTGCCCACCACACTATCATGGTCCCACTATAAGTCGCTGATCATCACCATTAGTAGTAGTAAAAAAAAAATGTTTTTATATATACACCATCATTTGCAGACACTATAGCTTTCACACAAACCAATCAATATACACTTATAGGGATTTTGTTTACCAAAGACATGCAACAGAATATATTTTGGCCTAAATTCATGAAGAAATTAAATTTTTGTGTGTTTTATTGGATATGTTTTAAAGCAGAAAGTAATTACACCCCCCCCCCCCGTTTTATATATAAAAAAAACTCAGTGGTGATCAAATGCCACCCAAAAAAAAGCTCTATTTGTGTGAAATATGCCCTGGTCATGAAGGGGGTTAAACCTTCCAGAGCTGAAGTGCTAAATCGCTTCTAAAGGGATGCAGACACTAACTTTTCTCAACACAATACGAAGTGCACGAGTTGATTTAACATGTGTTAGTCACTCCCATTCAGAACCAGTGTCCAAAAGACCTAATGGAACAAAACTGCTAATCCTGCAGAGCAGAAACAGGTAGGAATCTGCAATAGTTTGTTAAAAACCCTGCAATGTACATTGATCACCCAGAGAGGAATGTTTTTTTTTTCCTCTCAGAAAAAGCAAAATTGCTCTTTAAAAAGAGGATTGTGAAGTTTAGGTTAAGCTGTCCTTGTGTTGTTTCTATGTCAGCTTTGGGTAGTTAAGTTGTGAGAGACTTGGGCTAATCTTAGATAGTCAGCAGAACTTGCTACTGTGAAAGCATCTTTTGGCATTTTAATAGTTTGAAATGACTGTGGAAGAATGTAAAATACGATTACAGTAGAGCTAATGCAGGCCGTAGACGGGCAAGTTTCTTTCCTACTATCCATGGTTGCAGGAAAGAAATTTGCATTGATTCCCCCATCAACACTGACAGGGGAATCCCTCCTGCTGAGCAATTGTCTTTTGCCAGTGCAGGGGAAGCCGTCCCTGCTGGTAGAAGACAGTGATTATCGCTAGCGGCTATAGCAGCCGCTAGTGATAATCGCAAGGGAATCTGGCAGACTGGTGGATCAACTTGGTACATTCAGCCTGCCCATTAACTGTTCGAATCTCGTCTAGTTCCTGCTGAACCGGCTTAGATTCAAACAGTGTATTGGCCGACCTAAAGCAGGCATTGTGCTTTACAAGGGGTACATTTATCAATTCTGTTGCACAGCTAAGAAATGATAAAACCGGAGCAGTCAGGCAGATTTGAGACAGATTTTAAATAATTAGGCAGCTTCAATCAAATTCTTCCTCTGGAGAGAGATTGGGATAAAAAATAAAAACTGCCACTGATAATTGTGTAAATCTGTTTTATGTGAAAATCGGTCTCACCCTTTTAATGGTAAATCTGTGCAAATCTGTTTGCTTTCTGTTCAGTATTATAGGCATGGTGGTCACAAATACACAGAACAACGGCCTCCTAATCTTTGTGAAGTGATTCGCATCCAAATAGGTTGCTAATTTTCTTGATAAAAACTCATTATTCCTGAAAGAAAAAGGTTACCATGTCATCTACATAAACAGCATTGTGTTTGCTAGTTAAAGACGGGTACACTTTTTTTTTGTGGGGTAAAAGTAAGTTTTAATATGCAAAGGGCTGGTTTACACTGTGGATGGCTTTTAGGTTTCACCTTAACGTAGAATTTAATTTTACATTGATTGGTTCAAGCTATTTCCATTACAGACTGATGCAGCCATTGTATCTGCTGTAATAAACTGTAGAAGCTTTAGCTACCTACAGTATGTGGATCTGTGTTCAGTCAGCAGTACACGTGACTTCCTGTCTGCTGCCGGAAATAAAGAGCGGCAGGTAGAGTACTTCTCTGCCAATCAGGAGATTGGTTAAGGGAGACGTTTACCTTTAGGGGGAAGTCTATCAATTGATAAAAAGATAAGGTTTCTGCTGAATAGCGTAGGAGCACTCAGCTTGACTCTCTAATCCAGGCTTTTGCAACTGGGGTGCCTTGAGGTTTCTTCAGGGGGTGCTTCAGCAAAATGCCTACAAATTGCCCAAAAAGTGTAAAGAAGCTGGCGTGTGGATGAAGCCGGCCTTTTAGTTACACAAAGCCATAGGTTCTCATTGTGCGATATTACAACTTTCTAGCTAGCGGCCAGTGTTCTAATGACCTCATCAGTTGATAAGGAGGATGTCAGTCACCTGTACAGCATTCTTTTTTTTACCCTCCCCTGCCCCTCTCTATCAGCATTGGGATCACATTAGCTGAGTGACAGAGAGAAACTGAGGGAGAGGAGAAACATTGGAATACTAGTCAGTACCAGTTTGCAAGAATAATGGCGCTTTTCCACTGCATGGAACCGTACCGGTTCGGCACGCTTTTGTGCTTTTCCACTGCTGGTACCGCATGGTATAGGGTCGGAACGGTTCGGTACGGTATAGGTTTGCTTTTCCACTGCATGGAACCGAACGGTACGGCTCTGAAAAAAACAGTACCTACTCGATTGTGGTTCCAACAGGTACCAAAATGGTACCATATCCCACAATCCTTTGCATGCAGTCACTACTAGCCACTGATTGGTCAGAGAATCCCACCCACCCCGTTGTTATCCCACCCACTTAACTTAGTACTACTTTAGTGGAAAAGCAAAACCATACCGTACCGAACCGTTCCGACACTATACCATGCGGTACCAGCAGTGGAAAAGCAAACCGGGCCGAGTAGAGCCGACCCGCTACTTGCAGTGGAAAAGTGCCATAAGTTACCTCTAGCGTTGGGTATCCTTGTGTGGATGTTGCTGCCTTATGTAAAACTAATAGAAACATTTTTACATTTTGAAATGGGGTGCCTCGAGACTGTCCATAATTTTTAAAGAGTGCTTCAAGATTGTCCATAGTTTTTAAAGGATGCCTTGACTGGAGAAAGGTTGAACGCTGCTCTAACCTGGCAACAGACAGTAGGTCACCCATAGTGCTGCTGAAACACAGCATCTCCTCCTGTCTATAGCTAATGTAATATGGTAACAGTATTTTACACCACATACAGTGCCATATCACTTTGTAATGGAAATTGTTTTTGGGGTTCAACTTGGACCAAGCAAAATATTTAAAGTGAAATTAAATCTGAACTTCTACTTTAATACTAAACGAAAATGTTTAGACCTTCACTAAGGTGCAACCAGTAAGCAGTTCTCTTATTAGATCATTCACTGCAAGTTAAAGTGTTTTGTTATCTTGGTTAACAGTATACAGTCACAGAGATTATAAAGCCACTGGCCTTTGATAACTAGTTTGTGCAGAAACATTGTCTCTATTACTCAGATATAGTATATGCTTGCATGTTGCAGGAGCTTGTAAATGGCATACATTAGCATTTCAAAATAAGAGATGCAAAACCAAGCCACAGAGTGGCTGCAAATGTAATGTCATCGAAACTTCATGTGCAAAAAAAAAAAAAAACACCTGCTTATATAAAGCAGATTGATTCTATCATTTTCCAGTGCATATTACAGATACAAAGTAGAAATTTAACTGGCTGTGATCAGCCGCACAAACCTTTTTAAAGAAAGTAAATCTAACACCCCCCCCCCAAACTGAATGACATTAACCACTTAAGACCTAAGCCTATTTCTGACATGTTGTTTGCAAGTTGAAATCAGTATTTTTTGCTAGAAAATTACTTAGAACCCCCAAACATTATGATTTTTTTTTTTAGCAAAAACTCTGAAGAATAAAATAGCAGTTGTTTGAAATATTTTTTTTGTCATGCGGTTTTTGCGCAGCGGTCTTTCAAGCTCAATTTCTTTTGTATATTGTGAAAGATGATATCACGCCGAGTAAATAGATACCCAACATGTTATGGTTTGAAATTACACACACTTGTGAAATGGCAACAAACTACATCTCCATAGGCAACGCTTTAAAACGGTTACCAGTTTAGAGGTAAAGAGGAGATCTTTTTCTAGAATTAATACACCCACTCTGAAGATCTCAGCAATACCTCACTTGTGTGATTTGAACACCATTTTTATTTGTGGGTGCGACTTACGTATGCGTTTTCTTTGGTGCCTGAGCTCGCGGGGACAGGGGCACTTTAATAATTTTTTAATTTTCCTATTTATTTTATAAAAAAATCTGATCACTTTTTTGCTGTCACAAATAATGTAAACATCCCTTGTGACAGCAATAGGCAGTGACAGGTACACTTTATGGAGAGATCGGGGGGTCTAAACACCCCGCACCCCTCCACTTCAAAGTATTCAAAACGCGGAAATCTGCATTTTTGAATACAGACACTTTTTTTTTAAAATCGGCACCATTGGCACCTGAGTAAACCAAAAGTGATGCTGTGAAGTTGCTTCTGGGTTACACGATCGGAGACCCGATCAAAGCCAAATCCGGCTTTGTTCGGGACTCCAACCAGGCGGCAGAGAGTTTATTTTGAATAGAGTAAGGGAGTGTTATAACCCATGTAAGGTAGACTAGCTCTGAAGAAGAGGGGATCTCCTCTGGAAATGCGTCAGCCACTTGGAAGGTCCTCCGGCGTGCTGGACACTGTTCTGGTGACTTTGGGTCCATTGTAGATCAACATATGCAAAATCTGTGCATATACCCAGAGCCATAGACTTACCGCAGCCACATCACTGTTGAGTGCAGGAGAATTTGTTATAGTCAGTTCCCTGACAGGAGCTTCCTAGGCCCTGCCTGGCGTGCGGTCATTCAGAGGCCAGGAGGCGGGATGGAAGAGAAGGAGTGCTGCCGCTTCAACCTGCGGGGAGCGCCCTCTACCGTGAGGCGGATAAAAATGCTGCACTGCTTTGTCTGAACTGTGATTTTATTGGTGTTTTTTTTTTTTTTATTTCTTTCTTTAATGCTATTGTACTATGCAGCGGGTTAATGTATTGCCATTGGTCACTTGTACATTACAGCACTAAGGGGTTAATTGGCTGCCACTGGTCAGTAATGCACCAGTGTCCAATGGCAATACAGTAACCCTCTGCATGTTGAATATTACAAATAGCATTTTAGATGAATTAACCCCCACAAACAGTAAAAGTGTTTGTAAAGGCTGAAGTTTTTTTAAGTATCTATTTAATGAAACATACGAAAATAAGACTTCAGGCACACACCCATGCAGACCACCATCACTCCTAGGAAGCCAGCAGCTCCAAAACAGGCCCAGAGGGACAGACGAGCCAGCCCCAGACAAGGCTGAAGGTTTTTTTTTACCTTCATGTATTCTATGCATGAACGTAAAAACCTTCTGTGTGCAGCTCCACTCTTAGCCCCCAATACTTACCTGATCACCATCTTGATCCAGCAATGTGAACAGGAGCCTCAGAACTCAAACAAGTCTAAAGCCCCGTACACACGTACCGATGGTCGGCTTACAAATGTTCCTCTTTTCTCCCCGGGATGTCGGTGTCTGCTGAAAAGTGCAAAGACAGCACAAGGACAGCACAAGAATTTTGTCCGCCGACTGCAGAAGTGATGTCATGTAATGGTTAACTTTCCCTGTGTTTTCTATTTTCTGAGCATGCCCAGTCTTGCAAATCTGCGGTCTGTCGGCCGAATTGTGTACTGACAGGCGTACAATCGTCCGTTCTGGTGTCGGCATACAAATATTTTCATGTTTGCAAGAAAGACTTTTGTCCGCGGATTGTGCGCAGACATCTGTCGGAGGCACCATACTAACACGCGTACAATCGGCAGATCCTTCGTCCACCGACGTTTGTATGCCGACGATCGGTACGTGTGTACGGGCCTTCAGAACATAAACAAGTGCCCCCATAGCAGTTGGCTTGCTATTAGGGGCACTGATCAGGGGGGAGTAGCCAGGAGCGCCAGTGAGGGACCCAGGAAGAGAAGGATCAGGGCTGCTCTGTGCATAACCATTACACAAAGCAGGTACGTATAATATATTCCTGATTACAGCGTAACCAGGAAGTGCTGGTTATCTGCATTCCTCTATTCACTGCTGACATGGCGTGACTAGAGGAGAGCTGATAAGCGGCTCTCCTGACAGGTGGGGGTTCAGTAATGCCCACCAGTGCCAATCATAATGCCGATCAGTGCCGTCCATCAGTGCATATGAGTGTTACATATTAGTGACCATCAGTGAAGGCGAAAATGTACCTATTTACAAAAAGTTATAACAGAAATGAAGAAAAACTATCAAAAAATAAAAAACCCAGTGGTGATCAAATACCACTTAAAGAAAGCTCTATTTGTGGGGGAAAAAATGATACAAATGTAATTTGGGTACAGCGTTGCATGACTGCGCAATTGTAATTCAAGGTGAAACATCGCTGAAAATTGGCCTGGGCAGAAAGGGGTTGAAGTGCCCTGTATTGAAGTGGTTACTATAAATGTAGGTTTATGCAGGGGTCAAGTCCTGGGAAAAAAAGTGTGGGCACTCAACCCCCCCCCCCCGTCCCCCACTGACATTGCGAAAAAAGTACCTAAAATGCCCGTATTCTGTGCTAAACAGTGCAAATCTCAATATTTAAACTATAAACAATTAGCTAATAGCAATGTGTTTAAGTTAAACATAAATCAAAAGCCATATTTGTCCATTTACACAAAGGTCAGGTTAATATAACCCAGCCAGCAAAGAGTTCCTCCTTACATCAGAGTCTGCAGGATTCCCCCTTACAGTGCAAGGGAACTCTGACATAAAGGGTAATTCTGCAGATCCAAAGGGGAACTCTAATATAAGGGGGGTGCTCTGGTGACCAGAGACCACCTTATATCGGAGTCCACTGCGTTCCCCTTTACATCAGAGTTCCCACTTACATCAGGGTCTGCAGCATTGCCCTTTACATCAGAACTCCCCTTCACATCAGCTTCCACAGAGTTCTCCATTGCACTGTAAGGGGGAATCCTGCAGACTGATGTAAAGGGGAATCTGGTGACCAAAGACCCCCCCCCCCCCACCCCAGACTGACCTGGCAGCACTGTTACTGACCTCCTCTTTAGGTGCACCATGCTCTGGTTTTTTATCCTATAGTCTCCTCTCCACAGTCCACATATGTCTGACTTCTCCTGTGATCCCCATCCCAACGGCGCTCCCGAGTCCCACTCTTGACTCCTCTCCAGACACCCTCTCGGAGACTGCAGACATGATAAAAGACAAGAGATGGTCAGAGTCTGCGATTACGGACATGGTACAGGAGATGGTTAGAGGCTGCGGACATGGTACAGGAGATGGTTCGAGGCTGCGGACATGGTACAGGAGATGGTTAGAGGCTGCGGGCATGGTACAGGAGATGACAGAGGCTGTGGACTTGGTACAGGAGGAGATGGTTCGAGGCTGCGGACATGGTACAGGAGGAGATGGTTAGAGGCTGCGGACATGGTACAGGAGGAGATGGTTAGAGGCTGCGGACATGGTACAGGAGGAGATGATTAGAGGCTGCGGACATGGTACAGGAGATGTCAGAGGCTGCGGACATGGTACAGGAGATGTCAGAGGCTGCGGACATGGTACAGGAGGTGGTCAGGGGCTGTGGACATGATACAGGCAGGGTCGCTGTTAGAAATCATGGGGCCTCATACAGCCTACTTGACAGGGCCCCCCATCTGACCGGCCTGGGGCCTGAGCCTGACCACTAGCCTACATTCAGCAAGAAGAGAAAAAGGAAGCAGCGTGGAATGTGTGCCTTGGAGAAATAAGGATGTGGCAAAACTGCACTAACAATGGGAGGGTAGGTATCAGGTGTATGTAAAAAGTTTACAAAATGCGGGTGTCAAGAATATGCAATGTACAGAGTGCAGGGGTTAGGACTATGTAACTTACACAGTGTCGTTTTAGTAGTATTTACTGTACAATTTGCAGGAGTCAGGGGTGTTTAATACACAGAGTGCAGGAGTGAATAATGAATAGAATGCAGGGGTCTGGGATATGTAATGTACAGAATGCAGTGGTTAGGAGGGGGTAATGGCAAAGGCAGCACATGAGGGTATACAGAAATATCCCCCCCATCACATTTCGTGGCCAAATCCCACTCCACCGAATGGGGATGCCTCACAACCACGTACAACAAAACGCAGTTGCAGTGAGGTGGTGCAGGTTTTTAAGGAATAAGATGGTGGGGAGGCATCATAATGCTTCCCTGCCACCTGGCAAACACCTTCTGAAAAGTGATCCATTGTGGTTCACTCTTCAGAGGACAACCCTAGTGTACCCCAATTTACAGCAATGCCCCTTAGATGTGTCACTCCAAACGTACTTGTGTAAAGGGCTGGTTGGAGGAGTAAGGAGTGTTACCGATAAGACCACATCCCGTAAATATAGAGAAAAGTGGAAACCCCCAAATGGGACTTTTAATGTCTACCACAATAAACCACTGCTATAAAAGCAATGAAAGATGGTATGTTTGTATAATAAAATTTGGAATTTTTTTAGCTAAAAGATAAAAAGGACACAAAAAAAGATAATAATTACATAGACATGACGACATTGGTGGCTAGCCCTAAAATGACAACATCATGTAGGTAACTAAGTACATTCAGACAATAGAGAAGTGAACCATAAGGTTGTTACACCCGATGCCTTTCTGGATTGTTATCCGTCTTTAGGGGGTGTTATATACACTTAGTGGAGTGCAGAGTACCTCTAATGGAAAAAAGTGTAAAGCACAAAAATAATTAATACAGACAAAATATTTGAAAAAAAAAAAAAAAAAAAATATATATATATATATACTGAAAGCCTTGATAGTACAATTGGTTAAGCGGAATTCCAGCCTAACACACTCACCTGTCCAACGGTCCAGCGATGCGGCCGCCCGAAGCCTTGCTCTTCTCCCTCTCTGCTCTCCAGCGCCGGCATCACTGGTGTGGGCACCCGGCTGTGACAGTTTGCGGCTTCACAGCCGGGTGCGAGTTGCGCTACGCGTCGTGATTGGCCGGCAATCTTCTGGGACCTCTGACATGTCCCAGAAGATTGCAGGGAGGGAGGGGGAGAGGAGAACTTCCGCTCAGTGCGCCGCGGCCCTCCGAGCGGAAGTGGGAGCGGGTACCTGTCAAAACTAGGTACCCGCTCCCCCCCCCCCCCCCCAAAAAATGACATGCCAAATGTGGCATGTCAGGGGGTTAGCACTATCTAAACTTCCACTTTTGGGTGGAACTCCGCTTTACTTACATAAAGATGATGAGTCAGTTACAAATAGCCATAAAATAAATTGTGTGTGCTGTCCGGTCTCTGATGGGTCGGAAGTTGCGTACTACTAAAAGTATGATTGTTTTTTTTTCCATACGATTTTGGAAAAGCTTCCTGGTTGCGTAGCTACGTATAGGATAGTGCAAAACAAAAACAATGGCAGCCAGGCTGTTTCCGGGTTATTTTCCGGTTTCCAATCATGCATGGTATTGGCCTATCGATTTTTAGCGGACACATACTGTACTGATTAACCACATAACGACCGCCCACCGCAGTTTTTCTGCGGCAGGCAGCGGCTCCTGGGCAAAGCAACGTTATACTATGTCACTCGCTCAGGAGACTCTAGGGGACGAGCGTGCGGCGCCGCCGGCGCACTCCCGCCCCTGCTCGTTCGCTGGGGAGCCAATGCATGTGACAGGCGGCTCCGATGGCCGCTGGCCACTCACAATCTCCCGCAGCTGAGAGAGAAGGACAGACGGCTGATGTAAACACAGCCATCTGTCCTTCTCTCTGAAGTGATCACAGAAGCTATGTGATCCTACTAGATAGGATCGCATGTCTCTGTGATTACTTCACAAGCCATGCCCCCTGACAGTTAGAATCACGCCCATAGGGACACATTTAACCCCTTGATCAACCATACTGTTAAATCCTTCCCTGCCAGTGTAATAGTGTAATTTTTACAGTATATGCATAGCACTGATTAGATTACTGTAGTAATGTCACTGGTCCCTCCCAAAAGTGTTAAAAATGTCAGTTAGGGGTCCGATCTGTCCGCCGCAATGTCGCAGTCCCGCAAAAAAAAAAAAAAAAAAAAAAAAAAAAAAAAATCGCAGATTTCCGCCATTACTAGTAAAAAAAAAACAAACAATAAAAATTACATAAATCTTTCCCGAAATTAGTAAAAGCAATAACTTTTGCGCAAACCAATCAAAATACGCTTATTTGTGATTTTTTTTACCAAAAATATGCAGCAGAAAACAAATTGGCCTAAAATGTTAAAAAATTTTGATTTTTACATTCTTTTATTGAGAATTTCATGTAAAAGAATGTGAAAAATAGTGTAAATTTTTCAAAATTCTTGCTCTTTTTTGTTTATAGCGCAAAAAATAAAAAATCGCACAGGTGATCAAATACCACCAAAAGAAAGCTATTTGTGGAAAAAAAGGACTTCAATTTCGTTTGGGTAAAGCGTTGCACGACCGTGCAATCGTCCGTTAAAAGTAATGCAGTGCCGAATCGCAAAATAGTGCCTGGTCATTGAGCAGCCAAATCCTCCGGGCTAAAGTGGTTAAACGATTGTTGTTCGCTAGGCTATCTTATGACAAAAGTTTTTCGTGTTTGTCCCTTTGGATTTTGTTGGACGAACTTTCATG
Organism: Pelophylax lessonae; assembly: GCF_965119305.1. NCBI lineage: Eukaryota > Metazoa > Chordata > Amphibia > Anura > Ranidae > Pelophylax > Pelophylax lessonae. The sequence continues at coordinate 192,982,974 of NC_138774.1, read as the reverse complement.
ACCGGCTGTCGATAGCTGTGTACTAACAATCAGATTATCGCGCGATCAATTCGAAAGCAATATTTTTCGTATGATTATCTGATCGCATGTACGAGGCATAAGTCCCGTGTCTATCTGCTGCTCCGTTCCTCTGTTTTCAGCATTATAACTTCTGACAAGTTCTCCAACACAGGAGATAAAGGCAGCTGGAAATTTGTATCGGGGAAGGGACTTAGGCTCCATTCACACCAATGCGTTTTTTTTTTTTATGCTTTTTGCAGAAATGTTGGACATTTTTTTTTAACATGGGTTTCTATGGAACACGTTCACATCAATGCATTTTTTTGTGCCTCTGCATTTTTGGGAAGGGTCAGGGACTTTTTAAAATGCAAAACGGTGCTTTTTTGCTTCAATAGACTTTAATGTAGAAGCTTAAAAAAAAGCATGTAGTGCGTTTTTACAGCAATTTTGTCACTATTTGCATTTTTAAATCTGTCCAACAACAAATTCCCCCCCAAAAAAGCATAAAAAACTCAAATCGCTGTAAAAAACCTGTGGCAAACACAGCAAAAAAGGACTACAGAAATGCTCCTCTGCCTATATGGAGGGGGGTGTGTGTCTTTCTTCCAATCAGCTCACACACAGTGCATGTCCAGACTCCCCTCCCACTGCTAAAACAGGAAGAAAAATTTCTAATATAGAAACCTGAAGACAGATATACAAATAAAACGTATATAGGGAGATTTGTTTCATCTCTGTGTATCATCTGAGGTTGTTCACGTCATATGTCTGTGAGGGTTTACATACAGTTTAAGTCGGCCATAAACAGTTTGAAACTCGGCCGGCTCAGCAGCAACTGGCTGAGATTCAAACCATGTATGGGCAGGCCGATTGTACCCAAATTGATCGATCGATCAACATGGCAACAAAAGCTGTCAGATTTTACATGCGATTATTGCTGTTATAGGCGCTAGCAATAATCACTGTATTCTCCCAGCTGGGAAGGCTTCCCCCCACCTCGAGAATACAATGCATCCGCTGGAGGGATTCCCCCATTAACACTAACTGTGTTGATGAGGGAATTGAGCAGTTTCCTTTCCTGAAACCCATGGTTGCAGGAATGAAAAAAGCTCAGGGGCGGCCCATCCATTGAGGGCGTAGGGGCACCGCCCCTCCATCGATGTTTCCAGCCCCTAATCTACATGCAGGGTGCCGGACGCATGGATTCCAACGGGGATTTTTTTTTTTTTTTTGAAGCACGTGATTAGAGCCAGAGGCTCTAATAAGCTTCAGAAAAGAGTGGGCTCCCACCCAGTTGTGTGACAATAGCTCCCACCCAGTTGTGTGACAATAGCGAATTAATATTCGCTATTGTCACACTGACTCTCCTCCCAGCCAATCAGGAAGAGGGTTGTGAGACCCCTTTCCTGATTGGCTGAAAAGAGAAGCGATCTTACTGGCCAGGAAGAGGCAGAAGACACACGGCGGCTGGAGGAGGACAGCGGCTCAGCCATCCAGCACTCCCCGGCCGCCAACAGGAGGAAGGAGGTAATGAGGCAGAGAGGGGTGGGTTGAACTGACCGACCGGGGGTTGCGCATTGGTTTGCTTCCCCCCCCCCGAATTACCGAGCACCAGCTGCCACTGAAATAGCTCTATCTATGGCTGGCTTTCTTTAAAAGCAGAAATCCAATCTGCTGCAATCTGTATTTATACCCCCCCCCCCCCTCTGGAAGTTGTGTGCACCACACAAGGAACAGCAGATGTGATTGACACTCTGCAAAGCCCATGGTGCATGTCCAGGGCAGACAGTGGGTCTTGTTGGAGACTGGGGGTCTGCAGACTGAATTATCACTCAAAGGGCATCGTGTCAGGCATAATTCCTGAGGCACAAGATGGGGAGGGGAAAGAGAAAAAAAACAGAGCAAGGGTCCTTTTACACAGGCATCCCACCCAGCCAGGGCCGTCTTTACCAAGGGGCAAACCGGGGCAACTGCCCAGGGCCCAATCTTTATTGAGGGGCCCAAAGCAGGTCCACTATCGCTATTTTCTGTCACTTGTAGCACAGAAGCACAAGTGACAGGGCGCTGCTCCTTCAGAACCTCCCTGCATGTCCCCGGATTCAGGGGCAGTGTACTGACCGTCCAGCACAGTGTCAGTGAGAGTGAGAGAGCAGAGCTGTCAGATCGGAGCTCTGATGTCGGGGATTGGCGGGCTAGATGTGGAGCTCCTCCTCCCTTCCATCCACAGCCAGTCAGCAGGCAGTATCACACTCCTCCCCCTCCCCTCTCCAGCCCGCCACATTTGACTGGGAGCACCAGGGAGATAGATGCAAGAACAAGAAGGTATGGCTACAGTTAGAGCATGCAAGAACAAGAAGGTATGGCTACAGTTAGAGCAATGTCACATGTAATGCTGGTGGGCTGCAGGGTGTTCCTGTACCATGTACCCTCTCCTGTACCATGTGCGCAGCCTCTGACCCCCCTCCTGTACCATGTGCGCAGCCTCTGACCCCCCTCCTGTACCATGTCCGCAGCCTCTGACCCTCTCCTGTACCATGTCCGCAGTCTCTGACCCTCTCCTGTACCATGTCCGCAGCCTCTGACCCTCTCCTGTACCATGTCCGCAGTCTCTGACCCTCTCCTGTACCATGTCCGCAGCCTCTGACCCTCTCCTGTACCATGTCCGCAGTCTCTGACCGTCGCTTGTACCATATCTGCAGTCCCTGACTGTCTCCTGTAGTATGTCTGCAGTCTCTGACCATCTTCTGTAGTATGTCTGCAGTCTCTGAGGCTCTCCTGTAGTACGTATGCAATCTCTGACCCTCTCCTGTAGTACGTATGCAATCTCTGACCCTTTCCTGTAGTAGGTGTATTAATGTGCCGCTTTACTTGCGCAATTATTTGGGATTGCTCCACTGCTCAGTCAGTGGTAATATTGTGCAATTAGCTGTAGCAATCAATAATCAATGGACAGTAGTGATCTGCTGTAATCTCTAGCAACCAATCAGTGATCAGCAATAATGTGCAGTAATCTTTAGCAACCAATTGGCAAGCAGAAATTATGTATTGTAACCTCTAGCAACAAGTCTGTGAGCAGTAAGGATAGACTGTAACCTCTAGCAACCAACTGTAATCACTGCAGGATCTGTTGCAGTAAACTGATTTTGAGTCTACCTGCTATTTTTATGTATGTCCCAAGAACGGAGGTTGGGGGAGGGGGGGGCCCAAGAAAATTTTTGCCCAGGGCCCAATTAATATTAAAGACGGCCCTGCACCCAGCGGACTCTGTTTTACTCAGCAGGGATCAATCCACTAAACCCCACTGAGCAGGCGGATGACAAGTCCGTCTCCACTTACTTTGCAGAGAGCTGTCAGAGCCCTGCACTCCTCTATGGGAAATAGGATGAGAACGGACCGCCTGTCTGTTTTCATCAGATCCGATCCTCCAGACGGATGGAAAATAGGGTTTCCATCCGTCTGGATTTCACAGACAGGATCGGATCGGATAGAAGCTGATGTCAGCGGACATGTCACCGCTGACATCTGCTGCTCCTTAGGGGTGCATGGAGCGTCTGATAAGGTCTGCCTGAAAAACTGACAGGCGGACCGGATCGGAAAGCCCTTGTGAAAGGAGCACAACACAGTTTACCACCAAGTAGCAAAGACAGAAAAAAGTGGGCTTGAGGCCTTGAACCTCCAGCCCTTGTCAGCGATCCCATTAAGGATCTTTGTTCAACATTCCCCAGCTGGTGCTAAATGGTATTTTCAAAGTTTGCCGGAAGCTCTGAAAATGCTCTGTAAAAGCTTGTTGTACATATTCTGTTATACAAGCTGAAGCCTGTGTGAACAAGGCCTTGGTTTACTAAATTACGGTAAATCCTGAACAATTGCTATTTTTTTTTTCATCTTTTTTTTTGTATCTTAATGCTGCTGATCTCCTCCAGCCTCTTAACTACTTCCAGTCTCTATTAACTTGCTTCAGCATCAGCTGCACCTCATTGTTCAGGGCCTGCTCTCAGTGGTCCATGGTCGCACAATATCTGTTAGTATGGCTGCTTGTAACCTCCATCAGGAGCGCATGTGATAGAGTTACAATGCAGGAGCACAATTGAAAGACAGTCGTCACCCTATAATATAACCCCATAATGCATACAAAAATCTGAAAATGTAATAAATAGGACATCTGAAAAAGTGTAGGACATCCCCACAAAGTATAGTACATCACACATGTTAAAGGCAAAAATCTACACAACAGGAATTAAGTAAGCAATGTACAGTGCATCCCAGTGGCGGCTGGTGCTCGATGGGCCGGGGGGGGGGGGGTGCTGTCGGATGGATTACACCATACCCCCCCTCGCCGGCTCACTCACCGTGAAGAGCGGGTGGGCAGGTAGGCAGGCAGTCCTCAGTCTGCTGCGAGTCCTCCCTCCTTCTCCACCTTGGTCAATGGCATGGCTTCACCTTTCGTCCAATCAAGAAATGGGTCTCAGGACCCGCTTCCTGATTGGCCAGGAGGAGGATCCGTGTAACAATAGCAAATATTCATTCGCTATTGACACACAACTGGGTGGGCTCGGGGCGCAGTGCTCTGCGCCTTGAGCCCACCCTTTTTTGAAGCCTATTACAGCCTCTGGCTCTAATCACGTGCTTCAAGAAAAAATTTAAAAAACCCCCATTTGAATCCATACATCCGGCGCCCCGCATGTAGATTAGGGGGCCAGACGCATGGATGGGGGGGGGGCGGCGCCCCTAATGCACCAGCCGCCACTTGTGCATCCGGAAAGTATTCACAGTGCTTCACTTTTTCCACATTTTGGTATGTTACAGCCTTGTTCCAAAATGGATTAAATTCATTATTTTCCTCAAAATTCTACAAACAATACCCCATAATGACAATGTGAAAGAAGTTTGTTTGAAAGATTTGCAAATTTATTAACAGTAAAACTGAAAAAAAAAAAAATCACATGTATTCACAGCCTTTGCTCAATACTTTGTTGAAGCACCTTTGGCACCAATTACAGCCTCAAGTCTTTGAGTATGATGCTACAAGCTTGGCAGACCTATTTTTGGGCAGTTTCTCCCATTCTTCTTTGCAGGGCCTCTTAAGCTCCATCAGGTTGGATGGGGAGCGTTGGGGGTGCAACCATTTTCAGATTTCTCCAAAGATGTTCAATCAGGTTCATGTCTGGTCACTCAAGGAAATTCACAGAGTTGTCCTGTAGCCACTCCTTTGTTATCATTGCTGTGTGCTTAGGGTAGTTGTCCTGTTGGAAGAAGAATCTTTGCCCTAGTCTGAGGTTTGGAGCGCTCTGGAGCAGGTTTTCATCAAGGATGTCTGTACATTGATGCATTCATCTTTCCCTCAATCCTGACTAGTCTACCAGTTCCTGGAGCTGAAAAATATCCCCACAGCATGATGCTGCCACCACCATGCTTCACTGTAGGGATGTATTGGCCAGGTAATGAGCGGTGCCTAGTTTCCTCCAAACATGATGCTTGCCATTCAGGCCAAAGATTTCAATCCTTGTTTCATCAGACCAGAGAATTTTGTTTCTCATGGTCTGGGAGTCCTTCAAGTGCCTTTTGGCAAACTCAGGGTAGGCTGTCATGTCAGTTTTACTGAGGAGTGGTTTCCGTCTGGCCACTCCACCATATAGGCCTGATTGGTGGAGTGCTGCAGAGTTGTTCTTCTGGAAGGTTCTCCTCTTACCACAGAGAAATGCTGGAGCTCTGTCAATGACCATCCAGTTCTTGGTCATCTTCCTGACTAAGGCCCTTCTCCCCCCATTGCTCTGTTGGGTCAGGTAGCTCGCTTTAGGAAGAGTCCTGATGGTTCCAAACTTTTTCTATTTACGGATGATGGAGGCCACTGTGCTTATTGGGAACTTCAATGCTGCAGAAAATTTTCTGTACCCTTCCCTAGATCTGTGCCTCAATACAATCCTGTCTCGGAGGTCTACAAACAATTCCTCGGACATCTTGTTTTGGTTTGTGCTCTGACATGCACTGTTAACTGTGGGACCTTATATACACAGGTGTGTGCCTTTCCAAATCATGTCCAATCAAGTGAATTTACCACGTTGACTCCAATTAAGTTGTAGAAACATCTCAAGGATGATCAGTGGAAACAGGATGCACCTGAGCTCAATTTTGAGCTGTAAATACTTATGTACATTCGATTATTTGTTGTTTTTTATTTTCAATAAATTTGCATAGATATCCCTAAAACTTCTTTCACATTGTCATTATGGGGTATTGTCTGTAGAATTTTGAGGAAAATAATGAATTTCATTAATTTTGGAATAAGGCTGTAACATAACAAAATGTGGAAAAAGTGAAGCGCTGTGAATACTTTCCGGATGCACTGTAAAACCAATTAAGGACCCTTTTACATGGGCGGATTTTTGTCCACCTGTCGGTTTTTCAGGGGGACCCCTTCAGACCCTCCAGTCTCCTCTATGGAGCGGCGGGTGTTGCTGGACATGTGTCCGTAAACACTTCCAATATCCAGTCCTGTCCGCTAAAAGCAGACAGATGGTGATCTGTTCTGGCGGATCGGATCAGATGGCAGTCGGGGGTAAACAGACAGGCAGTCTGTTTACATCTGACCACCCATAGAGGATAGCAGGTTGTGTCTGTGTCCTCTTTGCATCAATGGAGCGGACACAGGCTAGCCATCCGCCTGCTCAGTGGGGGATTTGAGGACTGATTCTCCGCTGAGCAGGTGGACTCCAACAGAGCCCGCCTCGTGTGGAAGGGGCCTAACCCAGGAGCTCATAAAGAGTACCTTGCTGGGGTTGCAAATAATTTACATAGGATAAAGTTTTTTTTAAAAAACACACAGTGAGATGCTTATGTCAAGCTGGTCACTTACCCATGTTGCAGCCAAATTGGGATAACGCTTACTTCGATTTTTTACATGTTTCTATTCACATAGCATAACTTTAAAAAAAAATTGTTAAAAATAGCTGCCTATGTTTTTACATAAAAAAAAAAAAAAAAAAAGTATTGAGCTTTGCCCATCTATTTAAAGCCGAGCTCCACGACTCACAGTGTGCCAGTTTGGTTTAATCTGATGGTCCACATGTTATAATGATCTGTTCGCTGGGGATACCGCAATGTACTGTAGTTGTCCTGGCTACATACAGTAAGTCATATCATTGCTGTATTTAGCCAATGCTACTACAGTGTATTGTGGTGCCCCCAGTGGTCAGACCATTTTAGGACGTGATGCTTCAGATTGAACCAAACTGGTACACTGAATCTTATGTGCATATATTCCTGGAGGTCAGCTTTAGAGGTCAGTATTAATGTTAAAGAGAGGGCTGGGGAATTATGTTTACCATAATGAATCCTGCCTGTACTGTGCTGAAAGATCTCATTATTAGTTGTAAACTGCATGTAAACACTGACTTAACAAAGAGTAAAAAAAAAAAAATCTCAAGGCTTTGGGAGTACATTGTATGTTATTGCACTTAAAAAAAAAAAAAATGTCCTTTGCTTGTCCCTTACCTTCACATCTGTCATCCATTCTAAGCAATGGAAGTTTTATGTATAAGCTCTGAAAAACAACTAAAGGTTATTTTTTGTATTATTAATTTTTTTTTTAATATTTTTGGTATGCATAGAGAATGGGAACACAACAAAATATTGTAGGGGTTTTTCAAATTTGATTGCAATGGTGGAACTACACTTTAAGGAGAATCCCAGCTAAATTTGGCAATAAGAAAACGTGCAATTTTTTTTTGTTTAGTTACACTCTAGCAGAAAAAGGAACAACCAACAACAGATATTGGCCCTGGTGAGCGCTAAAGGCCTGCCTGTGACAGAAAATGGTGTTCTTAACAGAAACTGTGATCCAACCCCATAGTAGACACATCCAGATATGATAGGATCCCAGAACTGAGTTTTACACTTTAGTAAAGGGACTTTTATGGCAAAGAAACACCAAAAGGCCATAGGCGGACATTATATGAACATAGTACTATCCCCATCATCATCACTATTCCTATTATCCCCATCATCATCATACCTATCTTCATCATCCTCATCATCATCCACTAGATATTGTATTGACTGGAGCTTCCTTAACTGTATACTATAGAACTGTATATATTATATAATATATATAAGTATTCAACTGTATAGTATCACTAATATTCATTTGTAACATTCACCAGTGTGTATACATTTTCTCCCAGGTATGCTAAGTGACATATGTATATTTCACTTTGCACATTTAAAGTAGTCCTGCAGCCTAAAGTGAATTATAACTTATTTTATTTATCCTACTGATATAAGGTATGCAGTAGCAGCATTTGCAAACTCTTACCTTCCCGAGAGATCTCTTTGCTCCCTCTGGTCATGTGAAAAAATGCCAGGGCATTGGTTGCCTGCTGTCTGCCATGGATGCTGATTGGGCAGCTCTATCTTTAAATCAAGCCCAGGCAGATCACATAACTAACATTCTGCCATTTGGTCACATGATTGATATTTATTTTAGCCTTTTGGTCTACTTTATCAATTAAAAAACCCATATTTTGTCAACTTCTAAAACATTTGTGAATGTTAACTAACACCCATACATAAAGTAGATTGTGTTATGGTGTACGAATATAGAATATCTGCCATCAATGAATTATCTTCTTTCGTTCCATTGTTTCAAAATGGAAGCGCAAAAAGCGAATTACACACAGGAGCCAACTGTATTTTTTGAACATTTTTGTGCTTTCCTTGTTAATGCAGAAATGGAACAGTATGGCAGGAAACAGATATGGTAATGTATATGGTGGCTGTGGTATCATTCATAGGATTATCTGAACAATGGATATACTTTTATTATTAGGACACTTCCCTGTCCTGGAATCCAGCCATGTCGGCACCCCAGCCGATGTTTCCATTGGCTGTTGGGTGCTGCTACGCCGCCATAGTCTGAGGGTGACCGGCGTTCTGCCGAAAACTCCAATTCGCCAAAATCTACAACCACGTTACTTCCAGTGACTGTACAGCAGTAATAATTGGAGATTTGGATGAGCTGCTGTTTTTACAGAACACCAGCAGCCTATACACTTCAGTACACAATGAATTGAGTGTCTTGACAAAACAGCGGGTAAGTAGGAAAAAAGTTGTCGGCGCTCTGCAGGCAGCCATGTTTTTGGTTAGTAGGGGGCAAGCTAACAATGTCCACCCATTATATTGTGTACAGGAGTGTAAAGGCTGCCGATGTTCTGTGAAAACATTAACTCGTCCAAATCTCCAATTATTCCTGCTGTAAAGTCCCCGGAAGTGAGGAGGCTGGAGATTTTGTCGATTTGAAGTTTTTCGGCAGAACACTTGCAGTGAAGCCTTGTGGCTGTTCAGCCGATTCCCGGCTGTGCTTTCTGAATGGCCCAGCAACAGGGAAAGAGAAGGGGGGCCGAACTTCTGACGTACCTCGCCGCGGCAAGGTCCGACGGAAGTGGGGACGGGTACCAGTCGAGAACAGGTACCCCCCCCCCCCCAAAAGTTGCCAAATTTGGCACCGGTGACAGATAAGCTGAGCTTCCACATTTGGCTGGAACACCACTTTAAAACAATAGTTAGTACTTTCAACGGCAGGGCCCATAAAAGGCCTCGTCATACTTTCTTCCCCCTCCACCCCCCACAAAAAATTGAAAGAAAGTGCTACCATTTTGTTTATGGCATGCTTCCATGCCATAAAAAACTGAAGCTGGCTGATTGTGAGAGGGATGAACATATTAGAGACAACAGCCTATCATTTTACTAGTAACTAGTGCTCTCATCCAGTATAAAAAATGTAGACAATTCCTATAAAGTCAGCGCTGCAAACTGCCGGCTCTTCACATTCGGCAGATCTCCCCTGTGGGGCCCTTGCAAGAGAACTTCTATTTTTTATTAGTTATTTGGTGCATTCAATGTGTGTGAAAGTTCTATCTAAAGATCCTTGTTGCACTAAACTTGTGCATATTAGACAGAAAAAAGTTTGACAATCACTGCCATAGGGTCTACAGGGCCAGTCATTGAATGGAAATGCTAGAACTTGTACTTTCTTCAATTGGGATCCCAGTTCTTTTTGTAATGGGTAGTAGGATTGTCTCAGCAACTCTGCGAGTCAGCAGTAAGTGACACCGCTCCCGCCCTGATAAAACCACAAAGAACTGCCAGGTGAGGTCAATGCCCTGTCTACCCAATTACCAGACTTTCCAGTTGCATAAGAAAACCCTGACAACAGGTGTAGTGACTGTGTTAGGTATCTGGTAGTGACATTGCAAATGTTAGAAATCTAGTGAAGTTCAGGGCTGGCTCCAGTAGTAATCAAAGTGGTCCCTCTCTCCATTTGCCGCAATACAGTAAGCATTAATATTGTAGCCATCAATTTTGCATCAATCCTATTACTTTAAAAGTTTTTTTCATTGTGTTTAGAAATGTTTTCTTTTAATTTGCTTTACTTCGATTTAAACTTAAAATCAACCACGTTACAACCCACTGGAAACTTTAAAAAAATTTACAAACATTTGGAATAATTTAATAATGAATATTGTATATTATTATGTAATACTCTGTTTAGCCATCAGGTGTATCTACAGTCTTTCCAAGGCTAGCGGTTTAAAGAACAACCAAAGGCTCTTGTAGGACTGTCTTAAAGCAGAACTAAACCCTGCTATCCTTTACCGCCAAGAAAGCTTCCATCTTAGCCTCTGTTTGGCTGTGACAATTATGATTCATGGTATAAACAACAAAGGCTTATGCACCATCCACATAGGTTAGCCTCTACCCCCTAGATAAATGTGAAGATACACTTGTGTAGCATAGGCAGTTCATAAAAATCCCATAGGAAGGGTGTTGTACTTCAGTAGGCAGCTCCACCTGACAAAGAAACCAATCTCTGCAGTTACAAAAAGGAACACAAGATGGCACCAGCTAAGTGCAGCATCAATGGATTTATTGCGATTAAAAAGCCAAATGCAAATTCACATTTGCAGCCATGCCACATTGGATGGAAGCCGTCCACCGGAAGAGCAAACAGCGTTTTGTCAGTGAGGAAACCAAGTCCAATCTTCCAGCAAGTAAAGAGAGACACTGTGAAACACAAAGCAGGGTGAAACGTGTTTTGGAGCTCCTAGTGGCTCCTTTCTCAAACCATTCAATGGTTTCACAGTGGCGCTCCTCATTTCCTGGAACATTGGACTTGGTTTGCTCACCGACAACACGCTGTTTGCAGTCACAAGCAGCTCTTCCGGTGGACGGCTTCCATCCAATGTGGCATGGCTGTAGATAAGCTCTTTTGATTTTATATTTTTGTGAGTTTGCATTTGGCTTTTTAATCGTTGACAAACCCATTGATGCTACACTTATAGCTGGTGCCCCCCTTGTGTTCCTTTTCATCATTCATGGTATGCCTTGAATATACCTATTTTGGAGGACAGTTAAATGGATGGGTATAGTTCCCTTTTAGCAAGTACCAAATCCAGTTACTATGTGATGTACAAACCCCATAAAGTAAACAAAAAACTTCCTTTACCTTTCCCAAGTAAGTAAGCCAAGTCCTCCATCATTTGTGTCTAACCCTCCCCCTCCTTGACACTACAGCTAAAGGTTCATGTACACGATAAGAAAAATCGGAAGTAAAATTTCATCTGTATAGGGAGGCATGTTGGACAGCAGGAGGAAACCTGAAGAATCAGTGCACAGGCTTTGATACAGTCCTGTTGATTGGCAGAGGGAAAGATTCCTTGGTGCATGTTGGGATACTGTATAAAAGCCAGGAACACATGCAGAGTCCCGGAGGGAGGGGGCAGCTGCCTCCTCCTCTGTAGAGGTGCCATGCGTCCTCAAGGTGTCATCCTGAGGGCCTAAAGAGTAGCAGTGAGGAGCTGAACCCAGAGGTCCAGAGAAGCTGACAGAGGGTAGACACTGGAGGATCTGTCTCTGCAGTACAGCAACTCGTGTCAATGGGCCTGACCTGAGGGGGGGGGGGCTACCCCTGCTCCTAGGATAGTCCATGGACGAGTGTCAGCAGGAAGAGGATGCTAGTGAGAGTGTCCTGAAGATAAATTATCATTCACCAAGTCATCTTGTCAGGGAGCAAAGAGAGCAAGAGGCTTAACCTCATTTACACTTGTGGCAGTGTGCTTGAGAATTTGGAACAGACAGTCTGTTAATTCAAAGTTCGGAAGATGGAAGTCTTCAACCCATGTGAATAGTTCAATTGGAGTATCCCACTATTCCCTTCTCCTATCCCAATTACCAATAAACAACAAAAAACCAACACCCCTAGACTGTTCATTCATGTGACGAAAAAAATGTTTATTAATTGTTCAGTCTCCCTGGCCACCTAGACCACCCTAAGCTGAATCATCAGCTATCCTCCCCACCTAGACCACCCTAAGCTGAATCATCAGCTATCCTCCCCACCTAGACCACCCTAAGCTGAATCATCAGCTATCCTCCCCACCTAGACCACCCTAAGCTGAATCATCAGCTATTCTCCCCACCTAGACCACCCTAAGCTGAATCATCAGCTATCCTCCCCACCTAGACCACCCTAAGCTGAATCATCAGCTATCCTCCCCACCTAGACCACCCTAAGCTGAATCATCAGCTATCCTCCCCACCTAGACCACCCTAAGCTGAATCATCAGCTATCCTCCCCCTATTACTTACCTCTTTGGCGGTGGTCGCATTGTCCATGTACTGTATGGCTGCTGCACAGGTCAGTCAACAGGCAGAATAAATACTGAATGGTGCTGCTGGTTAGAAGGTGGTCAGACAAATTATAGCCAGGTACAAGAGATATTCCTGGAATTTTAGTTCCCAAGCAGGTGAACGTTCGGATTGCTTCCTACAACTATTGTAAAGTCTTGCCTACCCTTCTGTGACATTGCTGTTTGCTGTGAAATTACCCAATTTTGGGACATTTTTACTCAAATTAAAATTCTGTTCTATATTTCAGGACCATTTCAAAACAGAAAGGCTCTTGAACACCACGGAATTTCCAGAGAAGTTCGGCGTGCCGCTGCTGTGCCAACACATGTCAAAGTATATTGCATGGACTTACTAATATCTTTGGCTTTGGACTGTTACAAACACATGTATGTCTGAGTTTCCCATTGGAAGGATCCATGCTGCCAAGGAATGTCTGTTTGTAGGTACCAAAGAAAACCAAAACTCCAAGCCGTCCCGCTTTGGAAAACGTGTAACTTTTTACTCATCAGTGTTAACATTCATTAGAATATATAGATAATGAAAAATGAGGCGGTGTCATATTTAAGTAAGGGTCTGGACAAAAAATAGATAGGTACCTGTCCCCCCCCTGTGACTGTAGATGACACTATTTGCCCCATCATGTGTGTTTTTATTTTGGTGATTTTTACAGATTAAAAAAAAAAATACATTAAAAAAACTTAACCAAAACACAAAAGTATTTTAGTTTTTCACAGAGAATACCTGCTGCTCTTTGCTTGACAACAAGAATGTATTTTTTGATATACCCACTCCATCTTTTAACCTTTAGTGATCTTACCTTTATAATGTCCATACAAATCTTGCATTCCATTTCCATCCTTCCGTAGCATTCTTTGGTGTTAGAACAGTGTTGACTGTGGATATCAGAACAGAAGGAAATAAGGCCAAAAAGTCTAAATTGGTCAAGAAAAATTACACATTTAGGGGGGGGGGGGTGCCACATGTTGGGGGTATTAGCAGATATCAAGCAGAAAGAGGAAGAAAAAAAATCAGTCTTCCCCGCATTTAGATGGCTGGGTGCTAATTGGCTATTTAATGGAATAACAAGGCGTTGTGTCCTACCTTGCTGTGTCTGGTCTTTGAGGAATACCATCAATGCTAGAACTATGCAAGCACCATGAGGCAGAAGATAATGCCATCCAACATTAGCAGGCATCGATTTGGGGCCAAGTGTTCCAGTCAGGACAGGGACTGGGTGTGCAGGACCCTGGCATTTCATTCAAATCCTGGGACAGTCCCATGGGATCTGGGACAGCTGGGCTGAGCGGCAGCCTTAGCCTCCATCCAAACTTGTAGGACTACAAAGTAACTGGACTTTGGATGGGTATGACCTGGATGTGTCTTTGGCTTCGACCAAAAATAATGGACAACTGTTACATGTAAAACATTCAGGTACGACTTTCATGCAACTTTCAAGGGCAAACACTGAAGTCTATGGCCCTCAAGTTGCATGAAAGTCAGACCAAAATAGAGCATGGACTACTTTGAAGACACTACAACTTTAAGTCGCACAAATATGAATAGTTATCATTTGAAAACATGGAGTACAAGTACAAGGAGTGAGAGTATGCTCTAATCTTTTCTATGAATAGTGTAGGACCCACTGAAAATGGGATACTTTGACGTAGTAGTGGGCTTAAGCACAATATGGCCACATGGTGTAACTAAATCCCCATATTTACTTAATAAGAGCAGGTTTTTTTTAAGTAGCCTTGCAAGATTTGAAAGCAACCATTTTTTTGGGTATGTGTGCGCTATTATATGTTTCAGCATGGAGTACACTTGACAAAGTCGCATGACACGCCATACAAGTGTGAATTGACGCTTTAGGCAAATCTTTGCAGTGCCCAAGTATGGAGACAGAACTGTCAGATGGGGCAGAGAGATTCCTCAGCCTTACTGCAACCTCCAACTAGAGAAACTTGGAGTTTACATGGGGCCCCCTGCAGCCGCCAGGAGTGTATGTGAATCTGAGAAGCTGACTGTTGGCTGTCAGATGGAAGCCGCCATACCGCTTCCACACACCCCAGTAACTGTGCCCCCCAGACACCCCACTATGTTTTCAGGGCTCCATGTGCCCATTAGCAGACCCGGGACCAGCATGGTAGGTGCTGATGGGTGCTGACCCAGAAGTTCCATGTAAAACATCACTTCCATCTCCTGGTGGCACTGTCTAATGGAGTGCAATCTGCACTGCACTAAATTATTTGGAAGGCAAAGGAGAAATCAGGGATATTTTAGACCCCTGATGTCTCAATAAAGAGAACCTGATACCAAAAATGCATCATATGTGATGAAAAAAAAAAAAAGGTTTATTGTTAAAAAAAAAAAAAAACAAACAAAAAAAAAAACTATTTTATTCTCTAGGGTGTCTGCTTTTGGAAAATATATATTATTTTCAGGGTTTTATGTAACCTTCAAGCCTAAAACAATTTTTTAAATGTGTGCAAAAATGGCTCTGGCTGCAAAAGAATTAAAGGAAATCTTTCCAGAGAGAAACTTGGAAGCTCTTGGTAGGTTCTTGGCCATGATACTGACCCTTCTGGTCTCATTACTTTGAATCGCTAACCCAGAACAAATATGTAGAGGACTTCTGACTTTCCTAATCTGCATGACTATTCCAGGTAAAGCCATGAGTTTATTTTATATAGGTCAGCATAACAGCCAAGCAAAATTTCCAAAAGCAGATCAGCAACGGTAGCCTCCAGGTTTCCCTTAATCACACTTGATTAGCGTAATCAAACTTAAAGGGTAACTCCACTTTCGTGGGGGGAAAAAAATCTGCAAAGAAAAAACAATAAAGCGTATACAATTGCAACACAAATCATATTGTAATTGAATGTTATTAAAAATTACCTTTCCTTTTCAATCTGCAGCTGTTGTAATTTTCTGAAAATGCAATACAATATGGCTACCTGGTGTTGTTCTGTACACAGAATATATACTGACCGCACCCCAGAAACATTTCCTGCTTGTGTGATTGGCTCACCTATTTTCCCAGAAGTCTACCTAAGATACAAGTCAGATTTCTGGCATCCCCTGCAACAAAAATGTAATTTATGGTGAGATACTCCCAATAGGAACACGTCTAAAGGGATGCAGGCCCAGCAGCTTTCCTCATTAGAGCCCTGCAGCTGCCACAGCTGACAGATAATTATGAAACCACTCCCATTTGACCCACTCTGCACAGAGGCACAGAGGATCAAACAAGGATTTCTTCAGAATAACAAAAGGTAGGAATCTGCAACAAAGTTTGTTAAAATCCCTGCAATGTACATAGATTACCCAAAGGGGAATATTTTTGTTTCTCAACAAAAGTGGAGTTACGCTTTAACTGGCAGAATATTTCTTCTAAACTAATTTTGTGCAGTTCATATTTTAACCACTGGGTGTCAGAGTGGCACAACATAAAAGGGTTCCTTAAAGCTGTTGTAAACTGCTGGTTCGTTTTTATTTTATTTTTTAGGACCTGCAAGGTAAAAGGCATATTGTGCTAGTATGGATCACATACTAACTCATTATGTGAAACCTACATGAAAACGAAGCCCTCCAGCGATGCGATGTAGTCGCTGGAGGCAGCATCCATTTTCTCCTGGTCTTCCTTCTGGGTCCACGGACTCCGGCTGTGTGACAGACCAGAGCCACGATGACGTCACTCCTGTGCATGCGTGGGAGAGCCCTCATTCACAGAACAGGCATCTGAAGGGACGGCACGGGTGGCCATTCCTTCAGAGCATATGCGCCAATGATGTCATCGGCTGCAAGTAATGTAAATATCTCCTAAACAGGTATACGTTTAGGAGATATTTACAGTACCTATAGGTAAGCCTTATTATAGGCTTGCCTATAGGTACAAATTATTCTTTAGGCTCCGTTCACATTATAGCGTATGGATCACGGGCAGAACCTCCGCGGTTCCGCCCGCGATCTGGAGATTATTGCAAATCGCGGGACGCCTGTGCGTTGCCCGTTGATTTGCAATAGACCCCCAAACGCTGAGCGATGTTGCTGCGATTTCCGCCTGCCGAATCGCGGTAACATCGCGCAAAAAAAATCGCGGGACGCAATACGTTCCAAAGAAGCTCTTGTATTTTTTTGGTCGTAATGCGTCCCGCGATTTTTTTTAGCGTGATGTTACCGCGATTCGGCAGGCGGAAATCGCGGCAACATCGCTCAGCGTTTGGGGGTCTATTGCAAATCAACGGGCAACGCACAAACGTCCCGCGATTTGCAATAATCTCCGGATCGCGGGCGGAACCGCGGCGGTTCTGCCCGTGATCCATACGCTATAATGTGAACGGAGCCTAAGGCTTTACTTCCTCTTTAATCTGTCCATTATTATACACTATATTACCAAAAGTATTGGGACACCTGCCTTTACACGCACATGAACTTTAATGGCATCCCAGTCTTAGTCCGTAGGGTTCAATATGGAGTTGGCCCACCCTTTGCATCTATAACAAGCAGGAGTAGTACCTTTAACATTTGGAGAGGTTGGTAGGGGGACATGTAATCTCGTATTTATCACAATAGGCCTTGCTTACCAAAATGTCAGCAGAGCCATTCCTGTCTATAGCCACTGCCATCTCTCTCTCCCATTCCTCCATACTGCTGCTGAATCCATGAATTGAAGGATGCAATGTTCTCCATGTTGGTCTTGCTTGTGAAATGAATGTTACATGTGGAAAAACAGCTGGAGACGACACAGATACTAAAGTGATGAGATGTCAGTTTTCTGGAATGTGTGTTGGATCTGGACCCTGTACTTCTTTGACATGATATAATCCAGCCTACACTTCTGCTCCTAGGAATGTGCCAATAGTTTATACTTTGTCTATGTGGGGAATGTCTGCCTATAGCAGGTTTGTGTCTGGATCGCTCAGGGGGGAGTCTGGCAGGAAGTAAAATACCAGAGTGAAAAAGCTCAGCTGGAAGCTGCATGCTAAGTCTAGAACAGCAACATGACAGGTTCAGCTTCACTGCCTATGGTCTAGTGCAGTGGTGTCAAACTCCATTTCATCGCGGGCCACATCAGCATTATGGTTGCCCTCAAAGGGCCGGTTATATCTGTAGGATTAGATGTCCAGAGCACCCCATGTCCTGGGGGGGCAAAGAGGAGCTTTTCTACAGCTGCACAGAGGAGTGCAGGATCTGGCAAAGGAGTTCTGTCCTCTCTGCTGTCGACAACAGAGACAAGGTGGGGGCAGAGACAAGGGGGGTGCCGTAGCTGCAGGAGAGGTGCGAGGGCCACATGAAATGGTTTGGGGGGCCTTGTGTTTGACACCTGTGGTCTAGTGTATGCCTCTAGTGATGGACATATTCAATCTACTGTTTATTTAGCTATACTACAGATTTCTTTTAATATTGGACAGAGCAAGAAATGGATTACACCTTTCAGGTTTCTTATTGTAGGCTGCGCTCCTGCTGGGAAGATTCCTCCTTCCTTTCTTCCCAGTAATAAGCATCTTCCTAAATTTTTGTCCCTTATGGAATATCTCTGCAAGTATTGAAGTGGTAATAAACCGCCACTGAAACAACATTTAACTGGGCCCCCCTGCAGGGTTAAGACATAATGTACTAGTATGTATCGCATTCTAGCAGATGGCCGACTTACCTGTAAAGCGGATCCCTCCTGCGCATATCCGGCGCAGCCATCTTCACCCAATCTTCCTTTCGGGTTTACAAGGTTTCACGAGCTCTGGCTGTGTGAATATAGACAGGGCAGTGCTGACACCATTACTGCACATGCGTGTGGGAGCCATTGGCTCTGAAGGGACGGTAGTCCCTTCAGAGCACATGCGCCAGTAACTTTACTGGCAAAATTTGAGTTTTCCTCCCCTTAACTACTTGCCTATTGGACACTTTTACCCCCTTCCTGACCAGGCCAAATTTCAGCTTCAGTGCTGTCACACAACACTGTACCCTAATAAAATGTTTATATTTTTTTGAGACCGATAGAGCTTTATTTTGGTATTCAATCACCACTGGGTTTTTTATTATTTTTTTTTTAGCAAAAAAGTTTTTCTTAGTTTCTATTAGAAAATTCTGTAAATAAGTAATTTTTCTCCTTCACTGATAGGCTCCACTGATAGGTGGCATTGATTGGCACTAAAAGGCAGCACTTCCAGTGCCTTGAAAAAGTATTCATAGCTCTTGAAAATGTCCACATTTTGTCACATTGCAACCAAAAACCTAAAAAGTATTTTATTGGGATTTTATGTGATAGAGCAACACATAGTGGCACATAATTGTGAAGTGGAAGGAAAATGATAAACGGTTTTCAACTTTTTTTACAAATAAATATGTCAAAAGTGTGGCGTGCATTTGTATTCAGCCCCCTTTACTCTGATACCCCTAACTAAAATCTAGTGGAACCAATTGCCTTCAGAAGTCACCTAAATAGTAAATAGAGTCCACCTGTGTGTAATTTAATCTCAATATAAATAAGCTGTTCTTTGATGCCCTCAGAGGTTTGTTAGAGACCTTTAGTGAACAAACAGCATCATGAAGGCCATGGAACACACCAGACAGGTTAAGGTTTAAGTTGTGGACACGTTTCAAGCAGGGTTAGGTTATAAAAAAATATCCTAAGCTTTGAACATCTCACAGAGCACTGTTCAATCTATCATCCAAAAATGGAAAGAGTATGGAACAACTGCAAAGCTACTAATACATGGCCATCCACCTAAACTGACAGGCCAGGCAAGGAGAACAATAATCAGAGAAGCAGCCAAGAGATCCATGGTAACTGGAGGAACTGCAGAGATCCACAGCTCAGGTGGAGAATTTCTCCACAGGACAACCATTAGCCGTGCACTCTACAAATCTGGCGTTCATGGAAGAAAGGCAAAAAGAAAGCCATTTTTTGAAATGAAAGCCATAAGAAGTTCTGTTTGCAGTTTGCGAGAAGCCATGTGGGGGACAAAACAAACATGTGCAAGAAGGTGCTCTGGTCAGATGAGAACAAAATTGAACTTTTTGGCCTAAAAGCAAAAACACTATGTGTGACGAAAAACTAACACTGCACATCATCCTGAACGCACCATCCCCACCGTGAAACATGGTGGCAGCATCATGTTGTGTGGATGCTTTTGTTTTGTTTTTTGGTTTGGATCAAAGCATATTAATGTGCTAGAATGGCCCAGTCAAAGTCCAGACCTAAAACCAATTGAGAATCTATAGCAAAACTTGAAAATTGCTGTTCGCAGACGTTCTCCATCCAATCTTGAGCTATTTTGCAAAGACGAATGGGCAAAAAAGTCAATTTCTAGATGCGCAAAGCTGGTAGAGAAATACCCAAAAAGACTTGCAGCTGTAATTGCAGTGAAAGGTGGTTCTAAAAAGTATTGACTCGGGGGGGCTGAATACAAATGCACGCCACATTTTTTTTTTGTAAAAAATTTTGAAAACCATTTATCATTTTCCTTCCACTTCACAATTATGTGCCACTTTGTGTTGGTCTATCACATAGAATTCAAATAGAATACATTTATGTTTTTTGTTTGCAACATGACAAAATGTGGACTGTAGCACTGTATGGGCATCACTGTTGAGTAGGCACTGATTGGCAACACTGATGGGCACTGTTGGGGCTGCATTAATCATCAGTGCCCTGATTATCTTTGCAGATCTTCCATGTGAGGAAATGCCTCTGATCGGCTCTCCTCTCCTTACACGCTGTCAGTGTGAGGAGAGGAAAGCCGATAACCAGCAGTTCCTTGTTTACATGGGATCAGCTGTTATTGGACGCAGCTGATCACATGGGTAAAGAGCCTTGTCGTCCCAGAACAATAGAACCACCCCACCACCGTCATTTGCCTATGCTGCGAGCGGGAGGTGGTTAAGGCCTTATTCACACAAGATTCAACTTGTAGAAGAGCAGTGTGTACAGCAAAAAAAAAAAAAAAAATCACCAACCAATACATGCTTATTTCCCCAGGTCTTCTCTCTTAAACCACTTGACCTCCAGGCCTTTTCTGGCACTTCGTGTTTACATGTAAAAAATTGGATTTTTGACTTACCTTAAAATCAATTTCTCTAATGTTCATTGACGGACACAGCTCCTGGTATTCATAACCATTGGGTATACTGCCCCCTACAGGAGTAGGACACTAGGCAGAAAATAATTCTGGCTACACCTATGGGCAGTCCCAGGGGTATACTCCCTCCCTCTCTCTGCTATAGCCACTCAGTTTTGTTACAAGCAGTGTGAGGAGAATAAGAACTCCGTAGAGGGGTGGGTGCTGTGTCTGTCAATGAACATCAGAGAAATGGATTTTATGGTAAGTCAAAAATCCCATTTTCACTTTCGTTTGAGGCTGGTATTCATAACGTTTGGGAGGTCCCAAAGCAATGTTAAACACGAGGGGTGGGAACAACCAAAAAATTCCCAAGGCTAAAATTAGCCAACCAGGCAACAGGAGCTCAACCAAACTGGAGCCCACCTGAAAAATAAAAACAATACACCCTCAAAGAGGATCAGGTCCTCCTAAACAGCAGCCTGCAAAACCTTGTGGCCAAAGGAAGCATCCGCAGATGCCAACACACCCACTTTATAAAACTTTGTAAAAGTGTGTACCGACGACCAGGTGGCCGCCTTGAAAACCTGCGTCACTGACACCTAATGATGGAAGGCCCAGGAGGCACTAAGCGACCTAGTAGAGTGCGCCTTGACAGAAAAAGGAGGAACCTGACCCCTGATGGAATAGGCCTGAACCTCCGTCTGTCTGATCCATCTGGAAATGGTCACAGGGGAAGTGGACAAACCTTTTCGAGGACCCTTCGTGAGCAAAAATAGTGAGTGACTTCCTGAAAGATTCCATGGCTGCCAGGTACACCCTAATTGCCCGGACCACATCCAAGGCATGCAAGGCAATTTCCTTTTGATGTTTAGGCCTGGGACACAGGGAAGGCAACACAATGTCTTTATTAAAAATTAAAATCAGAGAACCTATGGAAGAACGATGGACAGGGGCGAAGAACCAACTTATCCCTGTGAATCACCATATAAAGGTGAAATACAGAATAACGCCGCCAGTTCCGACACCCTGCGCGTAGAGTTGATAGCCATTAAAAAGGCCACCTTCTGGAACAGTGTAAGCAGGGGGGATCTCCCGAATATTTTCAAAGAGAGGCTTCTGTAGAGGTAAAAGCACCAAATTGAGATCCCAAGGCGGCAACTGAGCCCACATTGGAGGGACCAAATGTCAGACATCCTGAAGAAAGGTATGCACCAGAGAGTGTGTGGCCAAAGATCGTTGGAAGAAGACCACCAAAGCCAACACCTGGCCATTGATGGTACTCAAGGCCAATTGCTGTTCAATCCCCCGTTGAAGGAAGGTTACGATCCGAGCCACCGAGAAGGAGCGAGAATGAACCCCAAGAGACTCACACCACGCAACGTAAGTCTTCCACGTATGATGGTAGATCTTCCAGCTTTCAACAAGGTAGTAATCACTGGTTCAGATAAACCCCTATCCTTCAGCACCTGGCATTCAACAGTCAAGCCGACAAAGCCAGCAACTGTAAAGCAGGATGGAAGATTGGTCCTTGGGACAGTAGATCCTCTCTAAAGGGAGCTTCCAAGTCCGGGGAGGCCAGCCAGGAGCCACTACCATGACTGGAATCCAAATAAATTTAAATGGGACTGCGAGCAATCTATGGTGGTGTAAATTTTAGGATGCTGCTAGCACTGATCACTCCCTTGTTGCGAGTGTGTTGTGAATGAAATAATATAAATATGTGCTGCGTGAACCTGTGTAGCTTGTATTATTGATAATAATTTAATTTAAACAAATAATGAATTTTTTGTGAAAAATTTGTATCACTGTGTAGAAAAAAAATATATATGTGTATATATCAACAGTTGTGCACTTGCACTGATTAAATCCAATTTAAACACAATTAATAATTCTCTATATGCCATATAACCATACAATGAATATTCAAACACATATAAATCATGCAAAGTGAAATAGTAAATTAGTGTCCAACTCCTTATGCCTGGTATCCAAATTATAAGTGTCCAAACAAAGTATGCTCCTCTGTATGGAGATTAAATCCCAATCACCAGTGCTCAAATATGGTCGTGAGCAAACTTGATTTCACCTCCTAGAAGTTGGAAGGAAAAAACCTTGCCGGGGGGACAAGTGAAACTCGATCTTGTAGACAGACCGAATGACTTAGCGGACCCACTTTTCTTGCATCAGGGAAGTCCACGGATCCGGAAACCAGCGAAAACGTCCTTCCACCCCCGATATGGGTGAGGGCCCACCTTTATGCTGACGGAGCCTTGTCCACGGGTCTACATAGTTACATAGTTAGTAAGGTTGAAAAAAGACATCAGTCCATCCAGTTCAACCTATGATGTGTGTGTGTGTGTTTGCTTTTAACCGTACATTGTATACCCCTGTATGTTGTGGTCTTTAAGGCCCCATGCACACGGGGCGTTCAAAAAAACGTACGTCCAAGCTAGTTATAACGCCGGGAAAAACCGGCGTTAAAAACGCGCGTTAAACAGCGTTTCTCAAATTATGTTAATGAGCGTTAAGCCGCGTTAAGCCGCGTCAGCGCTAAATAGCGTTTTTTTAAAAAATCAGTCCTCCTCCATTTTCCACACCCAAAATAACCACAATGCAATGTGTGGAAGCCATTTTGGTAGGAGAGAGAGAGAGGAGAGAGCATTTTCAGATCAGCTGAGAATGTTTCTTGTATTTTCGGAGTATTTTTTGCATTTCTGAGTCATGGATCCTGTTATGCAGAAGGTTGATGAGGCGATCCTGCTCATCATCTTGAGAAGGATGCGTAGAAGGAGACAGTTGGAGGAGGAGAATGAGAGGAGCATACGGCGAAGGTTCTGGGTGCATCCTGTCATGTTGCAGCGTCTGTCCGTGGGGTACTTTACCACCATGTACACCCAACTCCGCATGTATCCGGACAAGTGGTACAACTTCTCACGTATGTCCGTTCCGCTTTTCGATGACCTGCTGGAGAAGCTCAGGCCAAGGCTATCCAGGATGGACACGAACATGCGAAGCAGTGTGTCACCGGAGGAAAGGCTGCTTGTGACACTTCGGTAAGTGAAATCATTTGTGGGTGTTTTGTATAGGGTTAGTACTTGGGTTAAGAGGGTTAGGTGGTGAGGTCCTAGTTAAAACATTTTCAATGTATTTTTGAAAGATAGATGTAATATGTAATCATTTTTTATTTTTATTTTAGGTTTCTTGCTACTGGCCAAAGCTTTGTCTCCTTACACCACTATTTTCTGCTCGGTGTCTCCACGGTGGCCAAAATTGTTAAGGAGACATGTGCGGCAATATGGGAGCAGTTGAAGGAGGTGGTCATGCCGGAGCCGACTGAAGAGATGTGGGAAGCAGTTGTCGACGAATTTTGGGAGAAAACCCAGTTCCCCAACTGTATCGGTGCCCTTGATGGAAAACACATCAGGGTGAAGAAGCCCCCCCATTCCGGCTCTGCATACTTTAACTACAAGAAATATTTTTCTGTGGTACTCCTGGCATTGTCTGATGCCCATCTTCAATTCCTTGCTGTTGATGTAGGAGCATATGGCAGCCAGGGTGATGCCCGCATCTTTCGAGAATCGGCCTTTGGACGTCGGCTACACGAAGGACGACTCAACATACCAACAAGCAGGCCGCTACCGTGTACTGAGGAACCAAGCTTGCCATTGGTCATGGTGGCCGACGAAGCATTTGGACTGGCAGAAAATCTGATGAGGCCATACAGTGGCTATGGACTGAGTCACACCAAACGTATATTCAATTATCGGCTGAGCCGAGCTCGTCGTGTTGTGGAGTGTGCGTTTGGTGTGTGCTCAGCAAAATGGAGGGTTTTGCTGTCATGTATGCAACTGGATGTTGACAATGCCACCAAGGTTGTCCTGGCCTGCTGTGTTTTGCACAATTTCCTAAGGAGAAGCGACAGGAGCAGCGTTGAACCAGAGCCACGTAACCCCATGCACCGCGTGCAGTTTATGGACTTACGAACAACAGCACGAGTCATGACCATCAGAGATAAGTTTGCGGATTTCTTTGTCTCGCCTGATGGGGAAGTGGCATGGCAGGATAATTTTGTCTAAAATCATTCATCTTGTAAACTTTGTGATATCTTCACATACAGCTTTTATTAAACATGTATGTCAGTTCTTTTGATGTCTATCATTCTTCCATTGTTCTAGTTCAATGTTGCATGTGGCAAGTGTGTGCCAGCCCAATGGCCTGTGCATACACTTGCCACATGCAGAAGAAGGAGGGGGGTTTCCTTCTGCATGTGGCAAGTGTGTGCCAGCCCTGGCCTGTGCATACACTTGCCACATGCAGAAGAAGGAGGGGGGTTTCCTTCTGCATGTGGCAAGTGTGTGCCAGCCCTGGCCTGTGCATACACTTGCCACATGCAGAAGAAGGAGGGGGGTTTCCTTCTGCATGTGGCAAGTGTGTGCCAGCCCTGGCCTGTGCATACACTTGCCACATGCAGAAGAAGGAGGGGGGTTTCCTTCTGCATGTGGCAAGTGTGTGCCAGCCCTGGCCTGTGCATACACTTGCCACATGCAGAAGAAGGAGGGGGGTTTCCTTCTGCATGTGGCAAGTGTGTGCCAGCCCTGGCCTGTGCATACACTTGCCACATGCAGAAGAAGGAGGGGGGTTTCCTTCTGCATGTGGCAAGTGTGTGCCAGCCCAATGGCCTGTGCAGATGTACTTCTATTTCAACATACAACTTTAAAAAAAAATGAGGCAAAATATCATTTCAAAAAAAGGTTTTTATTCAAATAAACACAAAAAAAAAGAAAAAAATCACAAATGCTGGTAGGTGTATCCTGACTGATCGTCCTGGCTTGACCGCGGTGACTTTGAACGTGGATAGCTGATGTCAGGATGCGAGTGGGTGGCTTGGACATGTCGTTCCTGCGCAACCTCATGGTGGTAAGGGGGTCCAGGTAAGTTTGGGGGAGGGAACTGGGTAGGTGGTTGGGAGAAATCAATGGAGGAGTGGGGTGGGAAATAGGAGGGCGTGGACAAGACAGGTGTTGGGTGGCGTTGCGGAGGGGACAAGGTAGGTAGGTGGCGTTGCGGAAGGGGGCGGTATTGAAAGTGGGGTGTTAGCGTTGCTGAGGTCACAGAGGGCATTGGGGGATCAAGAAAAGTGTTGAATGGATCGTTTGATGGTGGCGGGCCACCACTTAGTTTTGCATGCCTATATTGTGTCATGATGGCGAGCACACGATCCATACAAAGCTTTTCTTCAGGTCCCCCAATGTCCTCCAGGATGTAGTATGCAGCACGGCAGAAGGCGGCGCGTGAGTTGCCAGGATCGAGGAACACATCCCCACTGCGCCTCTCCTGCCGCACTTCCTGCAGCAACGCTAACACCCCGTCCTCGTTTTGAGGGACAATACCGCCACCCCTCTGACGCTGATTGCGGCCACGGCCACGCACAGCGCCACGGCCACGCACACATACCTCGTTGCCACGAACGGGTACCTCGCCACGGCCACGCCCCACACCACTATCGGGAATTTCTTCCACAACACATTCCTGGTCCCTGGATTCCTGTTAAGAAAGAAAAAGGTTCAGTTTGTCACATACATACAATGAAGAAAAGAATGGCAGACAGACTAGACAGACACTAACCTGTATTGTGGATTCATCGCAGACATGAGATCCACTGGATTGGATCGTCATGTCACTGTTTTCAGTGGCAGCACTGGGGGGTCTGTCCTCTGGTTCTTCAACCACCTCCTGACTAGCATCCTGAGTCAGGTCCGCAATATTAGATGTTGTCCTGAAAAATATGTAAAAAAAAATGGCTGCAGAATAGCAATACATTCACAGAAAACGATGCTCTGAGCACCCCTATATGTAAGTCAAAAATACAGTATGTGCGACTTACTCTCTACTGCTGTCTATCATTGCTTGACGCAGGAATGCCAGGTGGTTGTGGTACACGTGTCTTCTTTTGTGGGAGGCAGCTGCACCACTTGTGTTAGCTTTTTCCTCCTCTGTCAGATCCCTCCTGACCCGATCACGCAGGGACTTCCACCTCTTTTGGAAAATTTTGCCTAAGAAGAAAAGTGAAGTAAGGTTAAAATATGCATTCTTTGTAATTATACAGCACACAAGTCATGCATTTCTGAAAAACTTACTTCTTTCCTTCTTCTCTGCGGTGCTCAATCGGTCCCAGCCTGGTGTTAGGGCTTCAGATATATCCATCCAGGTTTTTGATTTTTTAATCCTGTCACTATAGAAGGGATGGGAGACATCCCACAGCTCTGGATGGGCCTCAACTGCAGAGATAAGCTCTGTCTGACCTATATCAGCAGCCATTGTCCCTCTCTCTCCTGTATGTCCACACAGACACACCCACCCACCCACACGGCTGAGCAAAGGACACTTGGGAAATGTAAAAATGCATTTCCTGTGTTTTTACTCCATTACAGTGACCAATCACATTTCTGAAAATTTCTACAGCTTAATAACGCCGGACGCTGGAAAACGCCGATAAAAACGTTAAATAGCGTTAAATAGCGTCAAGCGCTTTTAACGCTCTAACGCTGGGCCTCAGAACGCGCAGGCCGTGGGTTCTTGTTGCAGCTGAAAAACGCTTAGGCCACTTACAGCTTAAAAACGTCTTTGTGTGCATGAGGCCATAGAATAACATGGAGGGGCGTTTTTAGGCTGCAAGAGGAAAACGTCTGACGCTGCTTACAGCGGCGTTAAAAACGCCCCGTGTGCATGGGGCCTAAAGGTGTCCATCTAATAGTTTTTTGAAATTATCGATGCTCCCTGCTGATACGACTGCTTGTGGAAGAGAATTCCACATCCTTACTGCTCTTACAATGAAGAACCCCTTACGCACTTTAAGGTTAAACCGCCTTTCCTCTAGTTTTAGTGAGTGGCCACGTGTCTTATTGTATCTCCTTTCTCTGAATAGTTTGTTCCTTATGCTCGGGTCACCAGTACAGTATTTGTACATTGATATCATATCCCCCCTCAATCGTCTTTTCTCCAGAGAGAAAAGGTTCAGTGCTTGTAGTCTTTCCTCATAGCTGATGTCCTCCATTCCCCTAATTATTTTTGTTGCCCTTCTCTGGACTTTCTCCAATTCCAGCACATCCTTCCTGAGGACCGGTGCCCAGAACTGGACAGCATACTCCAGATGTGGCCGGACCAGAGTCTTGTAGAGTGGGAGAATAATCTCTTTATTTCTGGAGTGAATCCCCTTTTTTATACATCCCAGTAATCTGTTGGCTTTGCTTGCGGCGGCTTGGCATTGCATGCCACTGCCAAGCTTGTTGTCTACCAGTACCCCCAAGTCCTTTTCCATCCTAGACTCACCCAGAGGTTCCTCCCTAGTGAGTAGCTTGCTTTCTGGTTTCTGGCCCCCAAGTGCATTTCTTTACATTTTTCTACATTAAATCTCATCTGCCATGTAGTTGCCCACCCCATTATTTTGTTCAGGTCCGCTTGCAAGGTTTCCACATCCTGCATAGAAGATATTGGCATGCCTAGTTTAGTATCATCTGCAAATACTGAGATTGTACTCGATATCCCCTCCTCTAGATCATTTATGAACAAATTAAACAGGATTGGTCCCAGGACAGAACCCTGGGGGACCCCACTTTCCACACCCGCCCAATCCGAGTACTCCCCATTAATCACCACCCTCTGTACTCTCCCCTGGAGCCAGTTCTCTATCCAGGTACTCACCTTATGGTCCATACCTACCTTCCTTAGTTTGTACAGTAATCGTTTGTGGGGAACGGTGTCAAAGGCCTTTGCAAAGTCCAGATACACCACATCCACAGGCTTACCTTTATCTAGGTGGCTGCTCACTTCATCGTAGAAGGTTAATAGATTGGTTTGGCAAGAACGATTTTTCATGAATCCATGCTGATTACTACTTATAATACCGTTTTTATTACTAAAGTCTTGTATGTGGTCCCTTAACATCCCCTCCAAAATTTTGCAGACTACTGCTGACCGGCCTATAGTTACCCGGGATATATCTCGGCCCCTTCTTAAATATTGGTACCACGTTGGCTTTTTTCCAATCAGCTGGCACCATACCCGTCTGTAAACTATCCTTAAAGATCAAGAATAATGGTCTGGCAATCACCTGGCTGAGCTCATTAAGAACCCTCGGGTGCAAGCCATCCGGTCCCGGGGATTTATTTATGTTAAGTTTCTCTAGTTTAGCTCTAAGTCTATCTTCTGTTAACCATGGCGGCACTTCCTGAGGTCTATTATCGGCCTTACAAGCTGGGTTCGTGTAGCCCCCCGGTCTAGAGAAGCCAGATCTTGGCTTGCCAAACTAGGTTTGTTTGAATCTTCCTGAAGAGGCCCTGAAAGGCTTCGAACCCTTGTCAGCTGACCCTGAGGGATGAAAAAACTTCTTATGAGCTGAGAAGGAAGGCCCACATCTACGATGAGGTTCTTTGTCCTTACTAGCCTGCGGAAGAAAAGTACTCTTCCTCTCTGTGAGACCTTTAATGAGGTCATCCAGGGTAGCTCCAAACAGGCTATCTCCCTGGAAAGGAAGATCAATCAAGGCCTTTTTTGAAGTCTGATCCGCAGATCAGGACGTGAGCCAAAAGACACGCCGAAGGACCACTTCCAAAACAGAAGCGAGCCATCAGGGGAACCGCAGCCAAAGAATCATCACAGAAACTGCAGCCCCTCAGCCAGCTCGGTGGAACTGTTCCCAGTGGTGTATTTAGGTTTTGTGCTGCTCTAGTACTGACTAAACTCGTGCACCCCCTAATTTACCTACGACCAACCCCTTCCTGTCAAGGCCACACCCCTTCCTGTTTCAGACCCACCCTATCATCTGTAAACCACACCCCTACCTCTTTAGGCTCCACCTCTTCCTCTCTGTACATTAAAAGTGGGTACAAAGTGCCTACTTGTATATTTCGTATGTTGTTTTATATGGGTACGTTGGCTCGTGGGAGCGCTCCTGGGGGCCCCCACTAGGCAGCGGGAATGCCAATCAACGGGGCCAGCGGCCGCAATTGCCGCCGGGCACCTGCGATCGCGCCCTGCTGAGAGAGAACGACGGCCTGCTGTTGTAAATACAGCTGACCGTTGTTCTCCCTGAAATGAGCACAGAGCGCCTGTGATCCTTCTATATAGGAACACATGTCTCTATGGTCATTTCACAAGCCCCTCCCCCATACAGTTAGAAAACACCACCTAGGCTCACACTTAACCCTTTGATCACCCCCCGGGTTAACCCCCTTCCCTCCCAGTGTCATTATTACAGTAACTTGGCATATTTGTAGCACTGATTACTGTAGTAATGTCACTGGTCCCCCCAAAAGTGTCAAAAATGTCAGTTAGGGGTCCGATCTGTCTGCCGCAATCACGCTATAAATCACAGATTGAAGCTATTACTAGTAAAAAAAACTAGTAAAAAAAAGAATAAAAAAATAAAAATGACAAATCTTTCCCCTAGTTTGTAGACGCAATAACTTTTGCACAAACCAATCAATATACACTTATTGGGATTTTTTTTTACCAAAAATATGTAGCAGAATACAAATTGGCCTAAAAGGATGACACAATTTGATTTTTACATTTTTATGGGGGAATGTTATATAGCAAAATGTGAAAAACAATATATTATTGTTTTCCGAATTGTTGCTCTTTTTTTGTTTAGAACGCAATAAATAAAAATCGCAGTGGTGATCATATACCACCAAAAGAAAGCTCTATTTGTGGGAAAGAAAGGACATTCATTTTTTTAGGGTACAGTTTTGCACGACCGCGCAATTGTCCTTTAAACTAATGCAGTCCTGAATCATAAAAAATGGCCTGGTCATTAAGGGGGAAAATCTTCCAGGGCTGCGGGCATAGCGCAGGGCCTGCAGACATGATACAGGAGATATTATAAATTAAGTTGCGCTAAACATTAGAATGGAGCAAATAAAGTCCATATAGAGTCCATAAAATTATATTGATAATCAGATTCCGTGATTTTCAAACCAAACTCCCCATGGGTATGTGCTTACCAAAAACGTGAACAAATAAAGCGAATTAATGGACCAAAATCTTGTCCACTTGATAGAAGAAAGAAACCAAGTATGGCTCGTAATAATGATGTGATCGTTGGGTCATAAATAATGTAAAAAAAAAAAACGGAAAAAAAAATGCAATAGCATAAAACCCAACAACAATGGGTACATTTATTAACTAATGACACCAGTGTGATTGCTAAGAGAGCTCCCCCACTGTGGTCTATTGGCAAACTACTACCAATTGTACCATACATAATTAGATTCATGCCACCATTTTTTTTTGCACATTCTTACCAACTTTTAACCGTTTCCAGCATATAACTATTTATTAAAGAACCTGCTGTTTCATGATCTCATTGAACAGGAAGTAGTTTTGTTCCTAGTATGAATTGTAATAATACAAGAACAAAAGGATTTATGCTGCTGAAAGTCCCCTCCCTTAGTTTGTAGAAAGTATGCACTCGCAGATATTCCAAGATGGTGTTTGAAGTTACTATATTGTGCTTCCACATCTAAACTGGCAAATAGTGTATCTGAAGTGATAGTAAGGACAAATATTTTCTTAACCAAATCTCGAGTATCCTCTATCTAGGAGGATAAAGAATAAACATGTGGGCTGAGTATCCTGTTCACATATTTACTTGCTCTTTCA
Source organism: Pelophylax lessonae (assembly GCF_965119305.1). NCBI lineage: Eukaryota > Metazoa > Chordata > Amphibia > Anura > Ranidae > Pelophylax > Pelophylax lessonae. Next base: position 192,951,568 of record NC_138774.1, on the reverse strand, counting down.
GTTCAATTCTGATTGCCTGATATAATAGGGCAGCCTAGTGAGTCTTGTTGATTTGTATGTACTGTTGGTAAAGCATAAAATGTTGCAATTGCCAGATTGAGATTGGAAATATAAATCTATTTTTTGAGATCAGTTCCATGCGGATTGCGTTATCCAGTATCAGTTTTAATTTATGTGAATACTCTTTGGTCGGAGCTCTGTACAGTTGCATAATTATTCTTGTTACAAAGAATTGACAAACGTTCCTAAAAATAAATTCTTGAAAAAGGGTGGGCAACGATTCGGCACACAGAACTGTGCCAACAGGCTCAAACAACTGATTGGACACCCACCTGGTAAAAGTTTGAGAACGTATAAATGAATTTCATCAGGAGCTGCATCAGCAATATGGTAATACGGTTGCGCCTGTAAAACTAGATGTCCAGAGCAACCCCACCTTCAGAAGTCTAGAGTCACACCTCCTTCCCTTACATCACAGTGCATCCCCCTTACCTTGTGCTGCTGCCAGGAAGAAGCTGGAGGCAGAGCTGGGAAGCAAAAAGTGCAGGGTCTGGAGGAGGACCAGAAGAGGGCTGGAGTCAGCTGAATGGCAGGGGAGGCAGAGACAAGGGGTTGCTGCAGTTGTACAGAGGTGCAGGATCTGTAGGAGTTCTGTCCCACATTCTGCTGCCAACTGCTGGTATGGGTGGAGGTGTGGGGGGGGGGGGATGAGCCTCTTCACAGCTGCGCAAGGGGGGGCACCGCAGCTGTAGGAGGGGTGCGAGGGGCCACATGAGATTTGGCCCACAGACCTTGTGTTTGAAACGTGGTATAAAAGGAAGACCAGGTGGTGGACTTACACAGTTGGGCTACAGAGGTTTGGTGCCATAATGCCCAGGAAACTCTCACTGCCCTGGTGAAAATTTCATGTAACAGCGCAGGAGGTTGAGGCATACGCTAATGGCTCTGACTAGGTCAAGGCAATGTAGAGACAATTCCTTTGGATACTTGGGAATAGGGCACAAGGTTAGCAGTACAATGTCTTTATTGATGTGGTACGCTGAAACCACCTTGGAAAAAAAGATGGTCTTGGCTGTATGACAAACTTTGTAGAAGGATGGGAGGAAAGGCTCTTTACAGAAAATGACTGCCAGCTCAGAAACACATCTGACAGACGTGTTCGCTACCAAAAAGGCTACTTTGACAGGAAGAACCTCCAGGGCAATATTCCTTATGGGTTTCAAAGGGTGGTTTCATCAAGGCAGAGAGAACCAAATGAAGGCCCCAGGGAAGTCCAGTGTGCTGCAAAGGGGTCCTCAAATGGGAAACACCTTGAATAAAGATTTTTTACAAGGGAGTGTGAAGCCAGAGGGCTTTGAAAAAAAAAAAAAAGAAAAGAAGTTGGATAAGGCCGATACCCACCCTTTAAGGGTGCCTAGAGTCAAGTTCTGGTCAAGACCTATTTGCAGGAAGGCCAGAATGCAAGACACAGAGTAAACTCTGGACTGACTTGACTGCATTTGCACCAGGCAAAATACACTTTTTAGAAAAATTAAAGAAACCGTTTGCAACCTGGCGGTGTCGAATGGACCAAAACCTAATATTCCAGAGGTGTTTAATTGGGTTTAGGCCAGGCAAACATGAGGGCCATTCAATGGTATCAATTCCTTCGTCCTCCAGAAACTGACTGCATACTCTCACCACATGAGGCCAGACATTGTCATGCACCAGGAGAAACCCAGGACCCACTGCACCAGCGTAGGGTCTAACAATGGGTCCAAGGATTTCTTCCCAACACCTAATGGCAGTCAGGGTGCCATTGTCTAGCCCAGTGATGGCGAACCTTGGCACCCCAGATGTTTTGGAACTACATTTCCCATGATGCTCAACTACACTGCAGAGTGCATGAGCATCATGGGAAATGTAGTTCCAAACCATCTGGGGTGCCAAGGTTTGCCATCACTGGTCTAGCCTGTAGAGGTCTGTGTGTCCCTCCATGGATATGCCTCCCCAGACCATCACTGACCCACCACCAAACCGGTCCTGCTGAATATTACAGGCAGCATAACGTTCAACACGGCTTCTCCAGACCCTTTCACGTCTGTCATATGTGCTCAGGGTGAACCTGCCCTCATCTGTGAAAAGCATTGGGTGCCAATGGCGGACCTGCCAATTCTGGTGTTTAATGGCAAATGCCAATCAAGCTAGACGGTGGCAGGTAGTGAGCACAGGGTACACTAGAGGAAGTCGGGCCCCCAGGCCACCCTCATGAAGTCTGTTTCTAATTGTTTGGTCAGAGACATTCACACCAGTGGCCTGATGGAGGTCATTTTGTAGGGCTCTGACAGTGCTTAGCCTGTTCCTCCCTGCACAAAGGAGATAAAACCGGTCCTGCTGATGGGTTAAGGACCTTCTATGGCCCTGTCCAGCTCTCCTAGACTAACTGCCTGTCTCCTGGAATCTTCTCCATGCTCTAGAGACTGTGCTGGGAGACGCAGCAAACCTTCCGGCAATGGCACGTATTAAAGTGCTATCTTGGAGGAGTTGGACTGCCACCGCTATAGGGTCCAGGTATTGCCTCATGTTACCAGTAGTGACACTGACCCTAACCAAACTAGTGAAGAACCGTCAGAAAAGGAGGACAATGGAAAAAAATGTTAGGGCCATCAGCTGTAAAACCATTCCTGTTTTAGAAGTCATCTCATTGTTGCCCATCTAGTGCACCTGTTAATTTCATTAACACCAAAGCAACTAAAACTGATTAACAAACCCCTCTGCTACCTAACTGACCAGATCAATATCCCAGGAATTTACCTGACTTGATGCTGTACTCGGACTAAAAAGTGTTGCTTTCTTTTCTTTTAGCAGTGTATGATTTCCAGGTACGATAATAGATCTCTTCTTGGAAGTGGCGTTTCTTACTTTCAGCAAGAAAACTATAAATTCTATCCTTTAAGACCTGGATTTCAACAGCCATTGCTGTTAAAACCAGAGACTGAGAAGCAGGATGCAGTGGAGGACTTTGAGATTGCAGATCTGGCCTGTTGGGAAGGGGCCAGGGGTTGTTTTCTAGAAGTCGGAGTAAGGCTAATTTAACGCAGTTAGAATCACTGCTTTTCGCTCTTGCTCTATTTTGTCTGACTACACTTGGATTGGGTGTCCCTTCATAAAAGGGGGTCCAGTGTTAGAGACATCCTGAGCTCCAGAATGTTGATGGGGAGCTTGGTTTTCTCTCTTGGCCAAGTTCCTTGGGCTCTCAAGGTTTGAACACTCCTCCCCAGCCTGATAGACTTGCATCTGTTGTAAGTACTTTCCAGTGGTAGGTGGGTAAGTCAAGAAAAAGAGCCTGCTTTTTGCATGCTGACAAAATTATTTGATGGATAGTTCTTGAATGGAATTGGGTGAAAGGCACTGCCTTGAAGGAGGCTACCATTAGGCCTAGAACTCTCATGGGGAATCTCAGTGTGTTATTTGTCTGGATCTTGAGCACGAGCTATAAGAGAAAGATTTATTTTCTGGAAGAAAGACTTTGCTTGGGATGTGTCCATGACCAGACCCAGGTATTGCAGGTTAAGAGAAGGTTTGAGAAGACCGATTTAAATGGATTACCAAGCCGAAAGCCTGGAGTAGTTGAGTTGTCCTGTGGACATTTCTGATAAATGACCTGGAGTCCTTCAGATAGCATGTCCTGGGTTCCGCACAGGTCCAGCAGAGGTGCTAAGACATTTATGAACACTCTGGCAGCAGAGGATAGGCCAAAGAGCAGTGCAACAAACTGAAAATGATTTTCTGAAACTAAAGCACAGAAAGCACTCATTTGGTGCGTAAATGGGAACATGCATATAGGCATCTTTGCTATCCACAATTGCCCTTCCATCTGCACCTTGCTTCAAAGGCCAGTTGTAGATTGGGGTGGTTGCCACTTTATTTTATTTTTTACAGTTGGACAAATTGGGTGAAGGGATGCCTTCGCTGTCATTGTGCTTTTGCTGGGCGTCACGTGCGTCCTTATGTCTTTAAGGAAGAGTGGGCTTCCTCCAGGCATACCTGCTCTTAATCTATCCATTCTTATATGTGCTGCTACTATGGAAGCTCTGGAAATTTGGAGTTAGGACCACAATATATACAGAAGTCCCTTGGCATGGGCACTGCGGCTTATGCAAATGTGTGCAAACAAAACCCTCCGTTTTTAACATAAACTGTTCAACAGGGTCAGTTTGGTTGTTTTGCAGGCTGGTCGATAAGTGTGCTAGGAAATCTTGTTTGTTTGTGAAGTCTTTAATCTACCCTGATGATGTACAGAGGTTTTTAAATGCATCCTTCCCCGGACACATCATATAATGTAAGAGATTGGTATTACCAGTGGCATGTTTATCCATGAACAATTTATTTTTTGTGTATTCTAATAAAATCATGTGTTTTATGCTGAATGGGTGGGTTTGTTGGACAGTCTAAAATAGTGGAGATAATATACCCATGCATATATACCCTGGGGTTGAGGCTAAACAAAGCTTTTAAGGTAGTGTTTTAGTGCTTTGATCTAAAACCAGTGATTTCTCAAGGTTTATCAGTACATTTGATGGTAGAGTGGGACTTCTTTTTGATGTGCTTTGGATTAAATTACTGACCTTGCAGATTTCATGCAGAATTTTGGAATTTAAAAAGGTATTTGTTGAGTGTATTTAGGTACAAAATAGTGCAAATATCCCCATTGGGCATTGGTACCATGAACAGGTTTGAGTAGAAACCTTTGAACCTGTCTTGTGGAGGTACAAGCACAATGACTTCCTGGCACAAGAGGTGGTTCAGGGCCATTCACAAATCTAACTGTCCTTGGATGGTCTTTGGTTGATTTGAGTTGCCCAGAGAGGGGTAAACTAACAAGATGTCCCTCACTCCTAGAAATGTGGGCGCCCCTCCATTGTGAAGGGGCTTTGCTGCTTTTGTGGGCCAAGCCTCGTCCTGAAAGTAAGGGTTATTTTTGGACTTTTCCTTTGTGGAAGTTCAATGTTTCATTTGGTGACCTCTTTGAAAAATTGGTCAAGTGCCCCCCAAACTGACATCTTCCTTGGTAAGGCATACACGTGAGGCACCTTTTGTAGGCAGCTTCAGCTGTCCAAGCTTTAAGATAAAAGATTCTGTGCATGCGAATAGATATTTCAGCCAACCTGGAAATTTGTCTCACGATATGCTCAAGGGCATTCACACAAAAAGCAGAGCAGAAGGCAATTGCTGTAAATTCTCTGTAACATCATAATCCTGAAATACAGGTTAATGTTGGTTGTTCATTGTCCTAGTCCAGTTAGCTGCAGTTTGACATAATGAAATGGCAGCAAGAGCAAGCTGCAAGGCTTGGCCTGCAAGTACAAAAAGCCTTTAGGAGCATCTCAAACTTCCTATATGCAGAATCTTTGAAAAAAGGAACATCCTTAATAGGAACAGTAGGATGTCATTTATAACAGAAACATCAGGATCATTCACAGAAGTGTGACCCAGTCGTCACAGACTGAACAATTTATTTGTTCATGAACCATAAAGTCCATCTGCCATTCCCCTGAAAGGTCCATCATTCACCTGAAGGGTTCCTTAGGGACTAGGTTCCATAACAATGAATCATGGCCCTGGACCTGTAAAACACCCTGCACACTGCATTGCACCAAGTGCCAAGGTAAGCTCCCATGCAAGATCTAGTGTCCGAAGCAAACATTATAGGCTGTCCCCACAGTGTGGGATCTGGGAAGGGCTCCCAAGGTTTTACAGAGGATGCAAAGATTCAGATGTGTGTGCTTCTGTGTAGACAATAGAGGGCAGTAAGGTGTTGACTGAAGAAAATTCACAAAGGAGAAGAGGTCCATCATCTTTCTTCAGACATTAGCACAAAACTGAGGATTCGCAGAGTGAGGAGGGGGTTAAAGGGGAGGGTGTCCTGGGTGATGTGTCCTCAAAAACTTGCTAGCGTTCACACTTATAACCCATTGAAAATGTTACCCATGCCCTGTACTGTTTGATTAAGAAATATTAATCATTAGATATACTTTAAATTCTGCACAGTGATCTTTTCTATACATTGATGCTTGATGTCTACAATTTGTTCCTTGCTTCTTTATTTTGATTCTTTCAGAACCTTGCCTGTGTTTAGGTAGCTACAGGACAATATAGGTACAATATAAAATACCACAGGTTTAGTGTACCTATCGCTTGGATAAAAGAATATATTTATTTTTGCTATTTTTTTTGTCACTTGCATAATAGGGTCCAGAGGTGCCTGTATCTTTAAAAGCTCCCTTGAAGCCATGAATCTTTGTATGTACAGTATAGTCTGCAAGTTTCCATTAGTAATACCACTAACAAAATGGGGCTGATTTACTAAAACTGGAGTGTGCAAAATCTGGTGTTCTGCATAGAAACCAATCAGCTTCCAGATTTTTTGGTCAACGATTAATTGAACAAGCTGAAGTTAGAAGCTGACTGACTACCATGCACTGCTGCATCAAATTTGGCACTCTCTTTAGTAGGTCAACCCCAATGTGTTCAGTACATACTTCTTAACGAAGACTTGGAAAACTACCTGAAGACAGGTTTACTATAAACCCTGACAACCCAGGTGTGAATTTTAGCAATGGCTCTGCTTTGGCCATTGGTGCTGCCATCACCACCAGAAGCAATGCCAGTCCTGTTGGCGATTCCATTGAGGGTACATCTACTGCTGAGAATGGGGATGTGGCTGAGAATAGTCTCTACATACAAATTCAGACAGTAAAACAACATATAACCAAAGTGGACAGGCACGTGACTGGTAACTACAAGTCAGATTTGCTTCTCTGCTGACTATTATCAAGATCCCTTGCTTACAAACCAAACACAAGGCAGGCTGGAGTTTGAATTCCTTTATTTTGCAAAAAAGAACATCATGAAATAAAAAGGCCATGCTCACAGTATCAGATCTGCTGCCACCAGAGACATAAAGTGCTGATAAATACTGTGGACCCTGCACGTGTCATGGTGTCACCTCTGTATCAGATCCCGTGGGGTGGAGTATGTTTCTAAGGCACCAAAATCCCTTCATTCACGGTGGAGAGTTGAACCCCTTAGACGCTGGTAAGGACGCAGAGGGTGGTGGATGCTGCCTCCAGCAGTCAAGTACTGCTGTAGTGAAGGGGTTACGTATGATGAAGATGGGGGGAAGGGGGGATACAGGACAGTGGCACAGACTTACAAAATATATATATATCTTATAGGTTTCTCCTTATTTACACACTGTCACATTGAACCCTTTACGTGTGAGGTATCATGAGACAGGGGCACACAAATACACACATACACACAAGCTAACATGGAATGTTTCCAGTTTGGCAATAAAGAACATTGGCAGTTATAAAACCCAGCACAGGGGGTCAGGCGTTTTTGTACCTGGGCTGGACATCAGGGCAGCAGGTACCTGACACAGAGGGGAGGTTGGTTAAGTACAGAAAGAGTTAGTAAGTTATGTGTTGTGGAAGGGGAACTAGAAAGGACATGATGGGGTCCACATCCTGGACTTAGCCTTCCTTGTGTGAAGGGAAGAGTGTGCGGGATATACTTCCCTGCTGAGCACAGACTAAGGTGCCTGGTCAAGTAATAGATATTAAGATGTGACAAAGATGATGGTCCAGTCAACTGCAGGATATAGAAAAGGGGATGGCATATTAGTCACAGATAATAGTCAAGAACTGGACATACTGATAGAGGTCTAGCTAAGTGCCAAACACTGATACTGGTTTATGCATGAATATGAGGGTCTAGTCAAGTGCCAAACAGATCAATGCACACTTCGCATTTGCCTGGACCCTTATGAGGTGCAAGTCATGTGACAGCCCATGGATAGGATGACACAGTCAAAAAAATATGCCAACGTAGAATTTCATATTCCTGATATGTGTCTGCTGTACTATGTACTTGTATGATAAAATATCCTGTTCTCTTTATATTGCTTTCTTTGTGTGAAATCCCTTCTGTTTCTGCCAGTACCTCTGCTTTACTATTCAAAACTGACCACACAAGGCATGAGCGCAGTGTTGTCAGTTTTCTAGCTGTGCTGAGAACTCAGCCTGCTCTCCTCCAATGATCACACTGGTGTGGACACTCCCCCTCTGCACTTCACTGGGCCATTCACTGGGAAGAACAATGTGCTGCTGCTCCTCCTCCCCCAGTTCTCTAAGGTCCTTATGCAGCTGACAGAGAGGGTATGTGATCAGTTATAAAAAATAAAAAAAAAAAAAAAAAAAAAAGGAGGAAAAAAGGAATTTATGTTTTTCATATATACAAACAAATGTTTTGCCTTTTCTTTCTAGTTTAGGCCAAATAGGATATTTAATAAGGTGACCGTGTACATCTACTTTAAGTGTCTGGTGTGGATATGAAAGCTCAGTCACGTGGCAGGCCACCAATATGAGAGTCCACCATGGTGATTGTTATTGAGGAAGTCCAGTTAAGGACAAGTTAGACAAGGGGTGCAAACAAGTATTTGGCCAAAAAGAGAAATCATTTAACAAGCAGAAACAAGGGAGGGCTAAACAAACCATGCACAGTCATGAGGGCAGTCAGGTGTTCAAACAGTCAGGAACATAATTTGTGTGTTTTAGCACAGGGATAAATGGAACGGGCACAAGTTCTTGGAGGTCAGAGCTTGTACCAGCATGGTGGGAACAGGGGAGGAGATGGCCATATGAAATAGGGGCTCTGCTACTTTGTGTTGAACCAAGAAATGTGATGCAGACTTGCAGTTTCCTGGTGCTTTGTTATTGCTTCTAATATATGCTTTGGTTTGTGTCCCCATTAGGAAACCAGCAAGGAGCTCCTCCCCCTTTTGCGGTGGTACATATTACTGTAGCTGGCTCAGATGATCCTGATGGATCCCCCCTGCCCTGTGCTTTGGGTGTCATCTGGAGAAGGTCACATACAACACTCTACAAACAGACCCACAACAGCAGCACCACTCTGCCACTGACACAGCACTGTAAAGGAAAAGACTGGTGCAAGGCAAGTCCGAGACAAACCCAAGACTAAAACTTATTAACGTTCTGCAATATTTTTTTTTTTTTTAATTGCAGTTTTTGTGTCTCAAAATCCAAAACGCAACACTTGAGCACCTGTGTTAAAATATATTATGTTTCACTACAAACAGGTGCATATCTTAAACCTTAGTCGGAGAATATGGTGCTTTTTGTTTTTCATCTGACTATAGAAAGGGCACAAGAGAATCTGCCGGCTGACAGAAATTTTGGTTCATTTAATTGCACACGGTTTTGCCATGCACCACTCTTTTGCAAAACTAAATCCACACCGACTTCACGTCAGCAAGAATTTCAACTGCAGGAAAGTTTGGGGGTACGAAGTTTAGACTGATTACTTCATGACACCCCCAAGTGTTAGGTGTGACCTGGGTGGTGAACCTAGAAGAGGGATAAAACGTAACATTCAAACTACAGAAGACGCACACACACGCACACGCATCTCTCTCCGCCAAGAATGGCGTCTATATAAAACACTGTCCACATTCTGCAGTGGAGAATAAAACAGGAATAAGTTAAATAAATAAAATTAAATATAAAAAATGCATGATATAGTAACCAGGGCCTGGAATGGACTTAACCCAAATGTGCCCTGATACACAGCTGTACACAACACAACCGAGGCCAGTGACAGTCTGCAAAACCCTGTAAGTGTCGCTCTATGGAAAAACAAAGGTTAAATCAGGACAAGTTAAATATTTACAAAGTAAGGAACCCAATGGTGTTTTAAGACCCCGCTATGACCTGTTTTCTGACCTCCATCTTTCCACAGAACGTGACTTAGAGGGAGCGATGGACAAAAGGCAGTGGGGGTGGGGGGGGGAGAGAAGGTGAGATGAGGGTAAACTGCACGCCCACTCACATCTGCCATCTTCCCACAAAAAAACAAAAAAAATACCACTGATACCGCATGGCACAAAATCTCATTAACATAAAGGGAGTCCCAGCCTACCTACGATACCTAAAATCTGGGGAACCCCTCGATTTTCACGTCACAGATATGAAATAACTCCATCGTCTCTCCACAAAGTCTTGGGGGTGCACTTAAAACACAGGAGAGGAGCAGCAAGGAGATTTGGGGGAACAATAGTGCACTGAGATTATTAGTGGGTAACAAACATTGGAAAGGGGGGTGGGGAGGGGGGTAGGTTTCCCTCTGAGTCATATGGCTTCACGATACCAAAAACATCGACGTCCTCACTGTGTGCAAGCTCCTGATTGGCCAGAGAGTCCAGGCAGTCTAGTGACGAGAGGGGCGGAGAAGGTGGGTGAGGACGCGGTCCCCCTCAAAGTTTTGCAGAGAGAGAGTGTATGGTGTGCACACCGACCCCGCCTAGTGGTCAGCACAATTATACACCAAAGGTGTGCAGTCAAGGCTCTGCTCTCCCAAGCACAAGGCACTGGAACACGGGCACCTTGTCACACGGTCATAGAAGAAGAATGAGTGGGCATGCCATGGGGCACACGGTGCCATGGCTGGTGAAGATCGGCTGCTAACCCGGATAAAGGATTCAGGCGCTGGTCACACAGGTCCCGTCGGTGGCTCTATGGAGTCTCTGTGGCAGTGCCATAGCTTTGCACATTGCCCGTCACCCTTCTAGTCATGTTGGCCTCCAAGTGGGCCCGCTACCTATCAGTTTCTGGCTCATCTTGGGTTCCTGGGGAGTTGAGGTTGAGGGGATAAGGGACAGATAAGGGGTTCACAAGGTTCAGCTATTACTTGAGACCATGTTGATAACTTGTTCCATCTTCTGGCGTAGTTTGTGTTTTCGGCAATAGGAATCTCGATCCAAAGCAGTGAGGATCTGCAGAAAAAAGGGCGTTATTAGAGAAAGAGTACGACATATGGTGTAATGGAGCTGCTTATTCTATTCTCCAGCAATTGATACTGAGAAGAACATACAGCTACTCTACACTGTCACTAGGTAATATACAGTTGTGTTTCCCAGACATTCAAAACAATAAAAACAATCTAGAGGTGCCTGCACGTACCTGGAACAGCCCTCCGCCTGATGCCTTGTCATTTTGGCCAGATCTCCAGCCATTCTAATGAGCAAATACCTCTGGGTAGTGTGCAGCTTGCTACCTTCTGTCCCCAACACATACCTACTGAACCACCACTATGATAAATTACCTCTGTATGGGCTTTCTAAAGACAGAGCCCTTTGAAGTTAGGGAAGGGGGATTTGTCACTCCTGTGACTCATTTAGCTGTGTGTGTGTAAATTTCAACTTGTACTATTGTGCAAGCAAAAGGCATTTTTCCAGAGAGGAGAAATATTAAGATTCACTTTAAAGAGAAACTATAATGGCTTGATTATATATAATTCCTTTTGATTTAAGAGAAGTTGTACACGATTTTAAAATTTTTAAGCACTGAACACAAGGTATATAGAAGATCACTGGTAACACCAGCCATGTGCCAGTGCCACGCCAAGCTCTTACCTCCTCTCGATATTTGTTGACATAGAAGAAAAGCTCGCTGAGAGCACTCAGGGAGTTGAATTCATTTGCATGTAGGCGAGACTGCTCAACAAGATAGGCGTCCATGTCCTGGTCGCTGATTGCAGGCATCTTGCCGATGTCTCTATAATATCTGTATAGGAGAGAGGGGGAGACTTTAGAGAAGTGAAGTTATCTATATACAGTGGGACACCCTGTAGCATAGCCAATATTAGCACACAGAGCTACTCCTTTATCCCCAGGTATTCCACAGGCACAGCGGTGATCATTTTACTTTGCCTCAAATGCAACCCCCTTTATATCTCCAAAGGGCTGCATATAATATGCAGTAAATGTAATGATAAACAGAAACTGCAGACATACAACATCCATTTGAAACAAACCGAGCAATTAAAAACTAAAATTTAAGCTGGGCACTGTGGTACTCTATGCAATGAAGGCAGATCGTGGCTGGTGTTGGAAGGGGTTGATATGGTGTGTATGTAGCTTCCTTAAAACTAAACAACACCCTGCCTCAGTACTCCTTTCAAACACCTTCAGCCCTGGTGCAAGCAATGATCTGGCTCTTGTGAGTTATGCAAATATCAAAATCCCTTGATGGATGGATGTCAGTTTGGAGGAGTGGGTATAACTGAGCAGGCTGCCCTAGGTAATGCCCACATGTGATGCTGAGCAGGCTATGCTTTCTGCTTTGTAGTGCTGCACAGTGGTTGTACATTGCGGATTTGCTTATCTCACTGCAAATCTGCCAGGCAGGCTCTGTATAAACACAACAAACTCTCTGCAAACTCTCAAAATGCTCTTGGTAGTCAGACACCATTTGGTTAAGGCTGCGTGTCCAGTTGATTTAGGTAAAGTACTAGCTTTAATAATATGTCCAGGCCATTCAGCTTTAACAAAACATGCCTGGCTGCCTCAATACTACCATTTTAACACAAAGCAAAATTATCTGCAATGTAAAAGTTAATCCAGTAATAAAAAAATAAAAAAAAAATCTTGTTAATTCGAATCACAACCACAGCACTGCATTCTTGAAGTTTGCATGTTCTCCCTGTGCCTGCGAGGACTTCCTTCGGGTACTCCCATTTCCTCCCACACTCCAAAGACATGCTCGTAGGTTAATTGGCAATTGTCTAAATTGACCCTAGTATGTGTATGTATGAATGTGAGTTAGGGACTTTAAATTGTAAGCTCCTTGAGGGCAGGGACTGATGTAAATGTAATACAGTAGCTTACAAAAGTGAGTACACCCCTCACATTTTTGTAAATATTTTGATATACCTTTTCATGTGACAACACTGAAGAAATGACACTTTGCTACAATGTAAAGTAGTGAGTGTACAGCTTGTATAACAGTGTAAATTTGCTGTCCACTCAAAATAACTCAACACAGCCATTAATGTCTAAACCGCTGGCAACAAAAGTAACTACACCCCTAAGTGAAAATGTCCAAATTGGGCCCATTTAGCCATTTTCCCTTGTGACTCGTTAGTGATACAAGGTCTCAGGTGTGAATGGGGAGCAGGTGTGTTAAATTTGGTGTTATCGCTCTCACACTCATACTGGTCACTGGAAGTTCAACATGGAACCTCATGGCAAAGAACTCTGAGGATCTAATAAAAAAAAATGTTGCTCTACATAAAGATGGCTTAGGGCTATAAGAAAATTGCCAAGACCCTGAAACTAAGCTGCAGCATGGTGGCCAAGACCATACAGCAGTTTAACAGGACAGGTTCCACCCAGAACCAAAGAAGTTGAGTGCACGTGCTCAGCGTCATATCCAGAGGTTGACTTTGAGAAATAGACTTATGAGTGCTGCCAGCATTGCTGCAGAGGTTGAAGGGGTGGGGGGTCAGCCTGTCAGTGCTCAGACCATACGCCACACACTGCATCAAGTTGGTCTGCATGCCTGTCGTCCCAGAAGGAAGCCTCTTCTAAAGATGATGCACAAGAAAGCCCGCAAACAGTTTCCTGAAGACAAGCAAACTAAGGCCATGAAATACAAAGGGGGTGCAGCGCTACAATATAAAATTGTAGAATAGTATTAATATATACACTCAAAGGTAAGGGTGTGAAAAAGTCCTTAAAAAACCATCCAATCACAGATACTGTGTATACATAAATGTAAGGAAGAGTCTTTAGATGTCACAAAGCCAAGCTTGAGGATTAAGGGAGACCCGTGCTGTAAAGGATGAAACTATTGCACCTCTTCATATGTGACTCCATCACCAGAATATGTGCTAGCCTCTCACCTCAATTACCAGACCTCTAGGGTCATTGCGCAGTGTATTGCCAAACACCGAATGGGCTCCCAATCTCCACAGCAATGCCTCCAACCTCAGACCGTTCAAACAGTGTTGTGTTCCACCATGGAGAGGAAGGAACAAAAGACATCTAGTGCTCTCCGTTTGGTCAAAAGTTTAATGCATAATAAAAAGTAATGTACTTACAAACATAGCACTTTCCAAGTGCATAACGAACAGCAATTAGCAGAGATAACACAGCCGGCTATGCGCTCGATGTGCGATCCCTTCGGAGCGTCGCGGGTGAGGTCACAGCTCCTCCCCCGTACGCGTTGCGTCAGTGGGTGTGACTTCTTCAGCCTGAAGAAGTCACACCCACTGACGCAACGCGTACGGGGGAGGAGCTGTGACGTCACCCGCGACGCTCCGAAGGGATCGCACATCGAGCGCATAGCCAGCTGTGTTATCTCTGCTAATTGCTGTTCATTATGCACTTGGAAAGTGCTATGTTTGTAAGTACATTACTTTTTATTATGCATTAAACTTTTGACCAAACGGAGAGCACTAGATGTCTTTTGTTCCTTCCTCTCCATGGTGGAACACAACACTGTTTGAACGGTCTGAGGTTGGAGGCATTGTTGTGGAGATTGGGAGCCCATTCGGTGTTTGGCAATACACTGCGCAATGACCCTAGAGGCCTGGTAATTGAGGTGAGAGGCTAGCACATATTCTGGTGATGGAGTCACATATGAAGAGGTGCAATAGTTTCATCCTTTACAGCACGGGTCTCCCTTAATCCTCAAGCTTGGCTTTGTGACATCTAAAGACTCTTCCTTACATTTATGTATACACAGTATCTGTGATTGGATGGTTTTTTAAGGACTTTTTCACACCCTTACCTTTGAGTGTATATATTATTACTATTCTACTATTTTATATTGTAGCGCTGCACCCCCTTTGTATTTTATGCTCAACTGGGATTTGATAGATTTGACCTGTACTGGTGTTCAGCAGCTTTTTACCCCATTTTGTTGATTGTAGCGCTGAATGCGTTTTCTATTAAACTAAGGCCATGGATTATTGGAACCATGTACTGTGGTCTGATGAGACCAAGATAAACATATTTGGTTCAGATGGTGTCAAGCCTGTGTGACAGCAACCAGGTGAGTACAAAGACAAGTGTGTATTGCGTACAGTCAAGCATGGTGGTGGGAGTGTCAAGGTCTGGGGCTGCATGAGTGCTGCCGGCACTGGGGAGCAACAGTTCATTGAGGGATTTATGAATGCCAACATGTACTGTGACATACTGAAGAAGAGCATGATGCCCTCCCTTCGGAGACTCGGCCGCAGGGCAGTATTCCTACATTATAAAGACCCCAAACACACCACCAAGATGACTACTTCCTTGCTAAAGAAGCTGAGGGTAAAGGTGATGGACTGGCCAAGCATGTCTCCAGACCTAAACCCAATTGAACATCTGTGGACCATCCTCATATGGAAGGTGGAGGAGCTCAAGGTCTCCAACATCCACCAGCTCCGTGATGTCATCATGCAGGAGTTGAAGAGGGCTCTAGTGGCAACCTGTGAAGCTCTGGTGAACTCAATGCCCAAAAGGGCAGTGCTGGAAAATAAGGGCGGTCACACAAAATATTGACACTTTGGGCCCAATTTGGACATTTTAACTTAGGGGTGTACTCACTTTTGTTGCCAGCAGTTTAGACATTAATGACTGTATGTTGAGTTATTTTGAGGGGACAGCAAATGTACACCGTTATACAAGCTATACACTCACTACTTTACATTGTAGCAAAGTGTAATTTCTTCAGTGTTGTCACATGAAAAGGTATAATAAAATATTTACAAAAATGGGGGTTGTACTTACTTTTGTGAGATACTGTACCTGTAATAAATATAGGGCTGCCATTGCTGACTTGAAACCACTTGCCATCTAGCTCACCCTTTGACACTAATGCTTTCTAAGTTAAAAACTCTGAACTTACATTCAGATCAGGACAGCCAGAGAACATCCTGGGAGTGGGCCTTATCTACCTGCTTGTTCTGGGTCACCGATTCAAAGCAATAAACCAATTGGGGCAACAGGATACCCAAGAAAACTAGTATTTTCAGGCAGACAGTTCACAAATGACAGCCTTCTGTTTTTTTCATGATAGGTTTACAATGAAGTGAACTAATTCCATGGTATTTTCCTTCTATGTCCTCCAATGTGAGAATAGAAAAACAACTGAAAGTGACTAATCCCAGCACTCACCGCTCCACCCAGGTCTTGTAGTTAGGGATGTCCTTGGCGTAGAGCAGTTTGTTACTTGGCGAGTCCTTTCCGAGCCGGTGCTCAGAGGTGGAACAAGAGTCCATGAATGTCTGAGCCACTACAGAGAGGCAGGCATCTGTGATGCTGTTCTTGTGAATGTCAAAGACAAACTGCGGGTTTTTGATCACATTCACCCAGAAGCGGAGAGGCAAACTGAAAGGAGATCAGGAGAAAAACAAAATCATCATCTGCAGAACTTGCAATATATCAAACAAATAAAATGTCCCCTCGCTAGCAAAGGAAGATAGTGCTTTTTTGATCTAGGGGACAGTCTTGAACAAAAAATTACATACTTCACTCTGCAGTCCTGGAAGACCCAGCAGTCCTTTCCTCCGCTCTTCAGCACCAGAATGTGGGATGGCACTCCTACTTTATCATGTACAATGCAGTACTTGTGGTGGTCCTGCACTGTATGTGATGATGTCGGCAAGAGGTGCGGCAGCAAGGCCAGGAAAAAGAGTGGCTTCAGGGCACCAGTCATTACAATTCAAACTGGCAGGAAGGAAGAATGAAGGACTGCGGAGTAGGGTAAGTAAGTAATACACCCTCCTAGACAAAACAAGCACTATATTTTGCATTAGCTTTAACGAAAACAACCAAAATAATGATTTGATCATGTTCAGAGTTAGATTCTAAACTGGAAAAATATTACTGATGAGACATGGGACTTTCTGAAATGAGATGCATCACTTTAGAAACAGAGTGAAAGTAGAAAAAGACCAGGTGGTCCATATTTTTCTGCACTTTACAGTACAAGTCTTATGTATTTTACCAAATCAGCTTGCTATGGAGGCACCCAAGCCGAGCCGCTGCTCTGTGTATTCATTCAGATGCGGAGCTGTAGCTCAGTCCCGCCACTTCTCTCTCCTTATTGGCTCACTGACTTTGATTGACAGCAACATGAGCCAATGGCACCCGCTGCTGTGACTTAGCCAATCAGGAGGGAGAGTCCCAGACTGCGGATTTTTTAATGAAACATCGCTGGATTGAAATGGGGCTCAGGTAAGTATTGGAGATGCTGCTGCACACAGAAGGTTTTTTCATATTATTGCTTGGAATGCAGTTATATAAAAAAATCCTTCTGTTTTAATAACCATTTTGGGTGTCCCCACTGGGGAGATTCACCTTCTCTGTTTGTTTTAATGAACATTGTCAGAAAGTGATGGTGATTTCCAACATTTTACACATTTTGTCACAGAAACAGGTGATGACATTTTCCAATACAAACACTTGTTTTAGGAAAGCTAAAAGCAGATGTCTGATTAATCTGGAGAGGCTGCCAGTTCAGACACTCAAGGCTACAAAAAAACTCCACCTCGTGGTGAGAAAAGACGTAAAAGTAATGTCCCAAATGGGTTCAAATAGTGGTAACTGAAGCACAGAGGGCACCAAATTCAGATCCCAAAGAATCACAGAGGAATGCATAGAGGAAGCTACATAGGGGACTCCCTGTAAGGAGGTCTAAGGCTCGGTTTCCACTAGTGCGACTTGCTGTGCGACTTGACACATGTCAAGTCGCACAGCAAGTCAAAAGCCATTGATTCCAATTCGGCCCGTTTCCACTGCCGCGACTTGAGTTGCGGCGACTTTAAAAGTAGTTCGTGCACTACTTTTGAGCCGGCTTCATTGCGACTTCCCTCTATAATGAGGGACAAGTCTCACTGAAAGCCGCAAACAACTTTAGCTACGAAGTCGCGCTAGAAGTAGCACGACTTCGTAGCTGCGGTAGTGGAAAACGAGCCTTAATCAAGGAAAGAAAACCAATGGTGTGTTGGTAGGGTAGAAATCTGTCTTTTTGATGTGCTGACAGCCAAGTCGCAAGTTAGGGAATTCCTTGCTTGGCTGGACAGAAACATGGGTAGGTCGACGGAAGGAGCAGGCTTGTTCCAGGTCAACAACATTGCATTGGGAGGGTTCTTGAATGAAATTTGGCAAATTGCACTGCCTTGAAGGCTACTATGAGGCTGAGAACTTTCATCGGAAATCTTATTGTGAGATGTTTTTTTGAACCTTTATTCTTCAAGGAAAGCCTTTGCCTAGGTTGTGTAAAGGACCAGGTTCAAGTATTCCAGCTACGGAGAAGGCTAAATAACAGATTTAAAAATAAAATGATCATGGAGCTTTTGATCTGTCCTGTGGACATCTGCAGGCAACTGGAAGGGAGATGAATCCTTTAGGCGAAGGTTGTCCAGATAAACTGTGATCTGAATACCTTGGGTTCTGAGAAGGGCAAGAAGAGGTGGTAGGACCTTTGTGAATACTCTGAAAGCAGAGGATAAGCCAAAAAGTGTGAAAAAACTGGAAGTAATTGTCTAGCATTGTGAAGCGCAGAAAGAGCTGATGTGGAAAAAATGGGATTTTTGACTTACCGTAAAATCCATTTCTCTGATGTTCATTGAAGGACACAGCTCCTGATTCTTCTTAACCATTGGGTTATATTGCCCCCTACAGGAGTAGGACACTAGGTAGGAAAAAGCTTAACTACACCTATGGGCAGTCCCAGGGGGTATACACCTACTCTCAGCAATTAGGCACTCAGTTTTGTTACAAGCAGTGTCAGAAGAAAGCCAACTCCACAGAGGGGTGGGTGCTGTGCCCGTCAATGAAATGGATTTTACGGTAATTCAAAAATCCAATTTTCTCTTTCGTTCATTGACGGACACAGCTCCCGATTCTTCTTAACCACTGGGACATCCCAAAGCAGTGTTAAAAATGAGGGGTGGGAAAACATCAGAAAAAAAATCCCAAGGCTAACCATAGCCAACCAGGTAACATAGCTCAACCATAAACAACTGGAGCTCACCTGAAAAACAATATACCCTCAAAGAGGTCCTCTAAACAGCAGCCAAAAGAAAAACCTGCAGATGCCAACACAACCACTTTACAAAAAACTTTGTAGAAGTGTGCACAGACGAACAGATGGCTGCCCTGCAAATCCTGCGTCATTGACGCTTGAAGACAGAAAGCCCAGGAGACACTTAGTAGAGTGCACCTAAACAGGGAAAAGAGGAACCTGACCCCTGACGCAATAGGCCTGAACCACCGTCTGTTTAAAGGTCTGTCCGTGAGCACAAATAGAGAGTCTGACTTCCTAAAAGACTCCGTAGCTGCCAGGCACACCCTAATTGCCCAGACCACATTCAAGACACGCAAGGCAATTTCCTTCAGATGTTTAGGCCTGCGACACAGGGAAGGCAACACAAGGTCTTCATTCAAATGACAGTTAGGAATGACGGACAGCGGCTAAGCACCACTTTATCCTTGTGAAGCACCACAAGGTGAACGACAGGATAACGCCATCAGTTATGAAACCCTGCATGCAGAGATGATAGTCACCAAAGAAGGCAACCTTTGCGCCACCAAGGCAATAGTAATTACCGGCCTAATTGCTGAACCAGCAACAACGCACATATGGCGGGCCAGAGCATCGCCCTCTTATTAGCTGGACCTGTAAAGGTCGGGGACTCCTCAACCGGGATGAAGGTAACTAATTTTTACCTTGAAACCGGCGAGTCCACTACAGGTGGGACTGTGCAAGAATACCGCAAGCAAAAAACGCCTAGCAACCACTGCACTTTGGACAACCTTACTGTTTGTGACAGTTGTCAAGGTAAGCAGAAAGAGGAACACCCTTGCCGCTTTGGAGGGCCTGTGGGTGCCAAAAGGAACTGGTGCCTAGGACGCGGCATCAGCCGCACCTCCATTTTTAAAGTTTCACACACTTACACAAACAGTGCATCCACCAGCGCCTATTTAAGCATGGCTAGAGGAGCAGAGGAATCATCCTCACTATCTGAGCACTCAGGGTGTGTGGATGGAGACCCAGTAGTGTCGCTATATACTGACCTCACCCCAAAACGTAACAACTAGGGGGGCCGCTGACCGAAAAGGGGACACCAGTCCACAAATAGACCACCTATTTGACCCCGCAAAAAACAAAGTCCTCCGAGCCCTCCATAGAGGACATAATAGGACTTAGACCCCTTAAAAATCCACGATGCGCTGGCAGGATACCCTCACTAATACAAAGTAGGTGCCCCACACAATAATGGTGGCAAGACTTACATTAAGGAGGCCCCCACAGCACTCACCTGGTCTAAGGGAGGTGCCAAGCTGACCATATGACACAGCAGGCTGCAAGCTGCGGCCTAAATTTTTATGGAGGCCTAGCCGCAATTGCACAGATCCTCAGCCCGGCAGATGCCCAAAGGAAGAGTGGGGGCTTCAGCTACACGCACTGGGGCCGCCCCCCAATAGCCGCGCCCGACTCTGCAGTATAGCCTAGTAAGCCGCAGAACGCAGCCTAAATTTTTGAGGGTGCCCGCCTGCCAGGACGCAAACTCCAGCGGAGCCGATCACCCAGCGGAGGGGAAGGCAGACGCCCAAACCGGAGGCAGTGGCTTCTCAAATGGAGGTTTCTAGAGAACCAAAAGTACTAAATTGAAATCCCATGGTGGCAAAAGACATCATACAGGTGGAGGCATATGTTGAATCCCCTGAATAAAGGTACGAACTAAAGAGTGTGTGGCTAGTGGTCGCTGAAAAAAGATTTCCAGGGCAGACACTTGGCCCTTAAAGGTACTCAAGGCCAACTTCTGATCAACGCCCTTGTTGAAGAAAGGTTAAGCTCCGAGCTACAGAAAAGGATCAAGGATGAGCGCAAATCAACTCACACCAAGAAATGTATGCTTTCCACGTACGATGGTATATCTTGCTGAAAGAACACTTCCTCGCCTTCACATAGTAGGAATCACTGATCCAGACAGACCTCTATCCCTCAGTACCTGGCTTTCAATAATGAAGCCATTAAAACCAGAGACTGTAAAGCAGGATGGTAGATCAGCCCTTGGGACAACTGGTCTTCTCTGAGAGGAAGCCCCCCACGGGACGTTTATGGCCACCAGAATGGAAGGTCCTCACCCTTGATTCCTCGCAGGATTGTGGAAGAAGCCTGAGCCGAGAATGATACTGGCCTTACCGTGGCCCTTGGAAGCCTGCGGCTTCTGCAAGAGGAACCCGTGATCTCACAGCGAACCGCGGTGTCCTCCTGTGGAGCCCCTTGACGCTCATGGAGGAGGTCCACAAGGCCAGGAACCAGCTAAGATGCCCCCCCAACCCCAATAAGGGATGAGGGAAGACCTTCATGCTGAAGGAGTCTTGTCTGCGGGCCTGGAGAAGCTAGCTCTAGGCTTACCAGACCAAGGATGCTTGGAACCTCCCGGGGAAGATTTGAAAGATCTATTTCCCTTATTCACCATCCCAGAAGCACAAAATAATTTTCTTTGTGCTGAGAAAGATGGCCCCCATCTGCGACGAGGCTCCTTCCCTTTCCTAGCCTATGGCAGGAAGGTACTCCCCCCCCCCCCTCCCCCCTGATACCCTCAGCGATGTCATCCAGGGTAGCCCCAAACAGGCGATCGCTTTGAAAGGGCAGATCAATGAGAGCTTTCTTAGAGGCTTGATGTGCAGACCAATTCTTAAGCCACAGCATGCGCCTAATCACCACCGCTGAAACAGAACTTTTGGACAGCACAGGAGCTGTATCCAAAGATGCATCACAAATAAACTGCAGTCCATGGACCAACTGGTCTGCTAAATCAACATAAGCAGCGGGGACCTGCTCCCCCCCCCTCCCCCCAGGCCCTGGCGCAAAAGCTTGGCCTATTCAGTTAGGGTCTGAGACACCAGGGCTGAGGCAAAGACTGGCCGCAATATGGAACCAGCCATAGTAAACATGCTGCGTGCCACAGCCTCCGCTTTCCTGTCAGCTGGGTCCTAAAAGGATGGGGATTCCTCTACTGGGATCATGGTAGCTTTGTTCAACCTGGAAACAGGCAGGTCCACCACTGGTGGGCTAGTCCACTTTTTTAAAAGTGACTCCTCATAAGGGTAACGTACAGCAAAATGTTTTAGGACCACAAAGGGTAATTTTGGTTGTTCCCATTCCTTTGTGGAAAACCTGTCAAAATAAGGCACATAAGGAAACACCTTTGGCGTGCGAGGTGACTTATGCGTACCAAACGACACAGCCACGTCTGTGGCTACATCAGCCGGATCCTCCATTTTAAATTTTTTATGCACTGCAGTAAATAAGTGCGTCCACTCACTGCTGTGACCATGGAGGAATCATCTTCACAATCGGATGGATCTGGGGGTGTAAAATTAAGCCCCCTGGACGTGCCGCGTCCACGGCGGCATCAGGCTCAGAATCAGCTGCAGGACCACCGTCAGTGCAACCATGGGAAGCTGGGGTTCCAAGGGACCTGCCCCTCGTGAGGGGGTCAGTGGGAGGAGATGTGATCGGAGTTCCATAAGGAAAGGAAGACCTTGCAGTACAAAAATGATCTTTTGGTACCACTAAGGGATCCCCCAAGGCTCAGGGTACCTATCAGCAGAGAGAGAGATAACAGGGACCCTCAAGGACTCACCCTACCAATCAGTAGAGCGCCGAGAATTTGTACCCAGCATCACCATGGACACCATCCCTGTTCATATGTCCCGAGCACAGGAAGAGGAAACTGAGCTTCGGCATCCCCATGAGGCTTCGGTTGTCACCAGCGTCTCCTAAACTAAGGGAAATTGGCCCCGTGACATCATAGGGCTACACAAAACATCACCGCCAGCTGGAGACCAGCCAGACTAAGGTAAAATGGCCGCAGCTACAGCATGCTGCCAGAATCTTCCCTGTGCCCTCTGCAACACTGCAACACTGCACCCTCTGCAAGGGGACCCCCTCCTGAAGGTAGGAAACAGGTTAGGGGAGACTTCGCTCTGCACCAGTCTCTGCACTGCGACCCCCCTGCAATAAAATGTGCGAGCTGCAGTGCGATGTAACACCTGGTCATCCACCTGAGACTAAGCTCTGAGTGTTTGCATTTTAGCATCAAATTTAAAGGATAAGTCCACCCTAACACTAAAATCCCTGCATCTATAGACCTCCACAACCTAACACTAACCTATCTAGCCATGTAAAGAAGAAATCAGTATACATACCTTTTTTGAAGCTGATCCGACCTGATCCCACGCTGAGCTGTCAGTCGCGGCTTCGCTGTGAAGGCGGGTGCAGAGGACACGGTCGACATCGGAAGCTCCATATTAAGTCTATGGGTGACATCACTTCCCATTCATTTTACAGCCGCTGTCGGTCATGTCCTCTGCAGAGCTTCTGCCGCTGGAGAACGGGTCGGATCAGCTTCAAAAAAAGTGTATACGGATTTCTTCTTTACAGGGCTCGATAGGTTAGTGTTAGATCGAGGATGTCTATAGATGCAGGGAATTTAGTTTTAGGGTGGACTTTGTACTAAAAGTGAATACATTTCAAATATAGCCCCATCCTTTACAGTATCAGTCAGAGATACAGGGATGACTGTCTTGCCTGTAAACAATGCTGGACTGCACCTAAAGTCCAGGCTTCACCCCTCTCAGTGGGCCCACCCCCTTTAGGGACTGGGTTCCACAGGGATCGGCAACAGTCCTGAACATGTACAGCACCCTGCGGCTGACTACACCTGTTGTACTAAATACCAAGGTGCACGACCATGCAAGATCCAGTGCCCAGAGCAACATTACAGACTGTCCAAAGGTTTACCAGAGTTGCACTGATCTGGACTGCTTCTATTTGTGGCATTAGAAGGCAGTGAAGAGTTGATTGACAAATTTTAAGAAAAAATAAGAAAGGGAAATAAAAAAATAACTAGTTACGTTAAGAGTGATTTTTCTGTAAAGGAGAAGAGGTCCATCATTTTAGGACACTAGCACAAAACTGAGAACTCACAGAGTGGGGTAGAGGTATAAGGGAGGTGCCCAATGGGTGGGTCCTCAAAAGCTTGCCATTGTCCAATTACCTGAAGATAGGAGTCTAAAACCCAGGGTCTATCAATACTTTGCCTGTGTCCTGTACTATAAGAGACCATTCAGAATTTCATAAGATAACTAGATCTCTTCACATGAAATATATCAGCATGTCTGAGGTTTGTGTGTAGGTTTGCTCTGGTTTGTCAGGCAGTTCTCATCTCCGTTTATGTTAAGTGCAGTCATTTGAAAGGTGCGTTTCTGCTCAGGCTTATAACTATTTGCTCACCAGTTACTTTTCCATGTGTGTCGGACATCTGGATCTGTTATCTGCCTTTTATCAGCTTGCTCGTCTAAAAAGTCGAACATGTATTTGATGGCAAGAGGCAGAGCGCTGCCCCGGTGGGCTGTGCTGAACACAGTCTCAAACAGGTCATCAACGAACTTCTGCAGAGTACCCTGCAAGGGGCAGAAGAGCAAAATTTTTGTCAGCCCTTTGCCCACAAGTCACTACATACACAACACCCCAGTCTTTTAGCCCTTGTGGTAAACAATGGTGTTACCTTAGTGGCCAATAACCGAGTGAGGTAAATCTCGGACACCATTTTACTACCACGGTCACCCTCTTTATGGTCCGTGTGGTCGTGATTCTTCACCAGATGCCAGAGTTTAGTGCCAGTTTCTTGGTCAGGGGTTATCATGGGAGCTCGCGATCTTAAGCTGTCTGGGCTGCTGGATGTCCGTAGAAGACTCTCTGAAATGAGAAATGGAATACCATTGGTTCAATTAAACAATGCATGGCAAAAGGACCAATCAGTGACAGGGCATACATATTCCAGCAGTAAAAAAAATCTTAAAAAAGCAGATTTACAGCTGTCACTAGCCCATGTGCACACGCATTTATTTTACAGGTTTTACATAAAAAACAGCCAGGACCAGCAATGATGATATTTAACTATCATTGCTGCAATTCTCAAATTCTTACACTTATTCCTGTTATTCTAAATAGGAAAATAGTGCAATAAAAAAGTAGCTCATTAACAAATGAAAAGGGACAACCTTGACCGGAGGGCATCAGTGAGAAAGTGAGCATTATACTTACCATAACGGCTGAGCGAGCGAGTAAAAGTGAAAGAGTTGGTGATGTTGTAGGCAGATACCTGCTTGGGAATGAGAGCCACAGTAGAGCCATCTGTGACCTGTTAAAAAGCATAAGGGAGAACTTGTATATTGAAAAGTATAATGGGAAGCGCCATGTGAAGAGGAGACACAGATGTGGGAAGAATGAACGGTGTAGGCTGTATGACTCACCTGGTAGTGCGCCAGTGTGTTCAACCTCTTCCAGTCACACTCAATTTTGGTGGTGACATCCTCATCCTGGAGCACAATGCGGGTGATACGGCCCTGACGCCATTCTGATGAGAAAGACAATTGAAGACATCACCAGTATGTTTTATTAACCTGAAAGTATATTTTATTGATCTAACACAGATTACTCAAAGCAAACCGGTTACCCTTTAGAATGCATTGCTGCAAGAAAAGTGTTCTGAAAAATTGTATGTTAGGGGGTTAATTATAGTAACATGGGTACTTCAAAACACAAATATGACTGCTTCGCTAAACACAATAACTTCTCGACTCCAGCCCTCAAAGCCAAAATCCAAAAGATTAATTTCAAAGTGTTAAACACAAGGAAAAAAAAAAACAGGATTTTGGTCCTCGTAAAATCTTTTTTTGGAATCCACTGAGGGACACAGTAATTTGTACACATTAGGGTTATACAGCTGCCTATATAGGAGGATAGGACATTGGAAAAAACAAAAAACTGGAGGCCAGTTCAGGGTATAAGCCTTCCTACTACCAGAATGCTTCAGTTTTGTTGCAAATCAGTTCCAAGCGCATGATCATAAAACACAACAGACTCCAGGCTTTTATGGTGAGTACAAAAATCATATTTTTGTTCTCATCCACTGAGGGATATAGCAAGTCTTAAACCTTTGGGATGTCAAAAAGCAGTCCCACTGAGGGGGAAAAAAAGCAAACAGCCACTAACATTAACAGGAACTAGGGATTACCTTCATTCAGCTCAGAGAGATGCCTAAAGTACCTTAGACCCAAAGCTGTCAGATGAGGCAGAAACATTCATGTGGTAGATCTTATGGAACATGTGAATAGAACACCAAGCGTCAGTCTTGCAAATTTCAGAAACAAGAGGCCACGTGCCAAATAGTCAGAGAAGCACTCATTTCCAAGTAAGCCTTACCTGGAAGGGAGGGGGTGGAGTCCCAATCTTTAAGGCTATAAACCTGAATGATGGTCTATCTGAGCCACCTTGAATAGGAAGCCGAGCACCCTTCCTGGGCTAATCTGAATGGCAAACAGGAATCAGTGGCTGAAAGATAAGACTCTCACAGCCTGAACCACATTCAGAGTTGATGAACTGGAGCTGGATAAAGGCACGGAGGAAAAATATTTTGTACAGGTGGAAAGGAGAAATTACCCTGGAAAGAAAGAACATCTGGGATGCAATACCACTTTATCTCTGTGCAGGACCAAAAAGGGTTCCTTACAGGATAAACCCTGCAGACACTTGCCTTGCCAATGTCATGGCCCACAAGAAATACAACCTTTTGGGTCAACATAGAGAGCTAAAACAGGATCTACAGCAAAAAAAAAGAAAAAAAAAAAAACACAGATTCACTCCAATGGGGAAGGAGATTGGACTTCGGGTGTGGGTGGGGGGGAATTACATAGAAGACCCCTGCACAAAGGCCCTAATTAAAAAGTGGGAAACCAGCAGTCTCTGAAACAGAATATAAAGGCCAGAGATCAGCCCCATTTATGGTACTAAGAGCCAAGCATTGGTCCAGACCCATTGCAGAAAGCCCTTAGACTCACATCAAGCAAACTACACCTTCAATGATACACTTTGCAAATATATATCTATAAGAGACATCAATAGCAGAACACAGATTACCATCACTGTGACGTCCTAATGCCATCATATTAATACCAAAACTACATTAATAAACACAGTTGTTGATATCTAATTTGTTAAATTCTTATTACAACATAAAAGCCAAAAGCTATGGTGGTGGTGCACAAAGTATAACGCATGTCCCCCCAATCTGATTCAGGTGCAATGAAGCTGCTGTTACTGGGTCACCTGACCGCTGTCAGGCTATGTGGAGCAACAGATGTGCAGACCAATGATTGTATGCTGAGGTTAGCCAGCAGGAGGGCAGTGGTTAAGGTTTCCTGTATCCAGGGGCGGGGGGTATGTCCCTCAGTGCCGTTACTGTATCAATGGCTGTCTAATAGAAAGTGGGTGCCAGTGCAGGCACAGTTGAAAGCCTCCATCACCACACATCATCTACAGCTTTGGATGCTGCGCTGCATCTTTGCAGGCTTATAGCAGGCAGTCAGTAATCACAGTGGTTGTTTGGTGATTGCCTTAGATTTTTCATATGAAATAGACAAGTTAAACTGAACATTAAATGTAGACCAGGCA
Source organism: Pelophylax lessonae (assembly GCF_965119305.1). NCBI lineage: Eukaryota > Metazoa > Chordata > Amphibia > Anura > Ranidae > Pelophylax > Pelophylax lessonae. The sequence continues at coordinate 192,924,203 of NC_138774.1, read as the reverse complement.
AGAATGATACAGTGCAAGTAAACACCATGGATAGGTGAAACAAACAATTCAGTGGAAAAGGCATCGTTCACAAAAGGGGCACATGGCCAATTTCTACATAGGTCCAGGCGTATACCCCCCCATGATCTCGATCAGGTGGCCAGAGGGGGACGCGCTGGTATGAACAAGGCCGAACATGGTCATGCCTTCTTGATCATGCACCCTGCTAGTTAGTCACAGGAGTAAAACATGCAATGAGTCAACTTCCCTGAGGTGTACCGACTTAGAACTGCCGGTGGTAAATAAAGGGTGAGGGTAACATGTCACAGTCATGATAATGTATATCAGTTAAGAATTCTAGGGGGAAGTATCTCTAGAGTGCTAGTGTGTGTCTCTAGATATTTAGTGAATAGTGTGCTGTGGGCACCTGGTACAGTGGGACTATCTTCTCATGTTTAGAATCAGATATGTTACAACTGCAGTTTGGTAAGCGACAGACTCAAGGCCTGAGGCAAGGCCTCGAGTACAAAAAAACATATGATAATAGGATCAGGCATCTAAAGATGTCCAAAGTCACAGTAGGCAGGCAGAAGAAGCAGTCGGAAAAAAATGGGGGAGCGAGTCTTCAGAGTCAGGGCACACGCAGAGGCTCTGACGCCTGGACCTGGAACGCACTCCACAGCTAACCTAACCAGAGCAAAGCCTGTTAAGTGTCCATGCAGGGCTCGGTGACTGAGGGTCACTTCAAGGCTCAACCTGGAATGTCCAGGCCAGGGGGGTCCAGATCTAGTTTGGTCCAAAAGCCAATAGCTGAGAGCAGTGGTTAACACCAGATATAGGGAGTACTAACTGAAGAAATAAAAAGGCTGCTAGAAAAATCAAAGATTAATATTTAAAATGAGTTGGAAAGAAAAAGAGACATTCAATCTCCTGGGACACACTTGTAGAAAATTGAGGAACGTTAATAGGAGGGGTTTTACCCTAAGCTGGTCTACAGTGTTTTTTTGTTTGCCAGTGCCCAAACCTCCTGCAGGTGGCAGTATAACCCCACTGCTTACAACTTCCTATATCCTTCAATGGATGAGAAAAATATAATTATTTGAGCCATGCAGCAACCAGTTTTAGGACCCAGCTGAAAATAACCTACTTTTGAAAATTAAGATCCTTATATTGGTGTGCACAGTGCATTTACTAGTAACCTGTGTAAGAGAACATCATTAATCACACCTGTAAGTCTGGGGGAAAAAAAAGTGAAAACAAGCAGTTAGAGCACCTTAAGGACCAGAATTGGGCACTTTTGCTCTCACATAAAGCACAAGGATAACCATAACGACTGTAAAACCATGACCCTCACCTAAGTCCATATCCTCTGCTTTTGGCCTCTGTGTATAGGGAATCCCTTTGTACACAGCATCCAGAAGCTTGTCCTTCACTTGGGTAATCGTATCGCAGTTGAGAACTTTAACAGGGACCTCTGTGCCATTCTCACTGTCTGGACAGATGCAGCTCAGAGTCTGAGGTGAAGAATAAAAACAGTTAAAGAGAATCAGTCACAAATGGGCTCATGCAATCTGAATTTTAAATCTTAAAAATTCACTCCATAAAGACATGGATGAGCGAGTTTGGGGTGGAGGAACTTGACTGGCCTGCACAGAGTCCTGACCTTAACCCGATTAGAACACCTTTGGGATGAATTAGAGCGGAGACTGAGCCAGGACTTTTCATCCACATCAGTGCCTGACCTCACAAATGCGCTTCTAGAAGAATGGTCAAACATTCCCATAGACACTTCTCAACCTTGTGGACAGCCTTCTAAGAAGAGATGAAGCTTTTTTAGCTGCAAAAGGGTGGCCAACTCAATATTGAACCCTACGGACTAAGACTGGGATGCCATTAAAATTCATGTGTGTGTAAAGGCAGGCGTCCCAATACTTTTGGCAATATAGTGTATTTTCACCCCTTTTCCCTACTGGCCACACTCTGTTCTTTATATTTCCTGCTTACATTTTTAAGGTTGCTGTGTAAAAAGGTTTGCTGAAACACCCTATTCTAATCATAACTGCTAGTCAATCCCAGAGTACCTTTCTTTAGAGACAGGGTGTGAAGACATGCACTGGAATTATATATAAGGTCCAATGTGGGATTTACCACCTTTGGGGCTCCATATACTCTTTGCTATGAGCAGTTGCCTTCTCTAAAATAAGGGCAGGTGGGGGGTTTGTATCAAGCATGCTTGAATGTACTGCCTGTCAAAGGCCTTGCCTACTCATCATCATGAAAGCAGACACTCTTGGCAATTTGTAAAGATTACAAGAATTCCACATAAGTTGGGCAGTTCAAAAAAAAAATATTTATTCCAAAAATTGGCAAATGGTTTAGCATGTGTCAATATATTTTTTGCCCAATGCAGGAACAGAAAACTTCCTAAAACTACATATATCCTTTAGGAGATGTGCAGAGGGGCAGATTGTGAAGGACCAAGGTCGGAAGACTGCATGCATCATATGGTACAGTGCATCATTATATACTTAGGAATATGTAGACCATTAAAATAGACTGACCAAGACTTTGTAGTCGATCTGTTGCCGGATGAGTTTGTCCTCACTTAGTGAGTAACGGGCTTCCCCAGTGATGGCGTCAATAGGACCTTTCTCCATCTGCTGCTTTATGGCACAGAAGAGCATAAAGAGTGGCTCTCCAGCACATTCCTATAAGGCAGAAAATACAACACTGTCTGTTACCACCATCTTTTACTTACATCTGTCACAAAACTTGGCCACAATGTGTCAGTGCTGATAGGAATAAAGTGATTGTAAATGCTTGTTAAAAAAAAAAAAAAACACCAAACAGGTTTCTACTTACCTGCTCTGGTTTTGCACAGTGACCCCGAACTTCCTTTTCTGTGGTCCCAAGCCAGTGCTGTAAGCTCCTCCTTTTCTAGATGTGCCACCACAGGAAGCTGCTTCCTATGGTGGCAAACCTCCGGGCTCGATGCCGACCCGGGCTGTACAGCACAGCTTGGTCCCAACCCCCTGCTCCCTCCTTTCATGATTTGACTGACAGCAGCAAGAGCCAATGGCTCCTGATTCTCTCCCAAGCTTGTGAGGGGAGAGGAGAGTGGAGAGAGAAGAACTTAAAGCTGGGCACAGAGCTGGATCAATACAGGACTCAGGTAAGTATTAGGGAGGGGGGCTGGGTGGCACTCCTGTTTTTTTACCTTAATGCAGAGAATGTATTTGGTATAAAAAAAAACATTTACCCTTTACAACTACTTTAATCTCGTTATGGACCTTATTCAAAGGCTAGAAACCCTCACTGGGCACATTACCTCTGTTTGAACTATAAATAAAAGGAATGGGATTAGTGACTTACCTGTAAAATACCTTTCCTGGGGTACATCACAGGACAAGAGAGTTAATTGTTTGATCATTGCAAAGCTTTGATGGCTGCAAGCGCTGATCTGTGTATTCTGACGGGTGGGGGGGGGGGGGGGGCACAGTGGGAGAGATCCCTGCATCAACATTATGTTGATGTGGGGATCTGTCAGGATTTTTTCCATTCAATTGGTTAAACGAAAAGGAAAATCTTTACATATAAACCTAGCTTTTATGTCCATATTCCTCCTACAAAAAAGGCTCAAAACCCAGAGGCCACTGTGGCCCCTTAATGACCAATAAGACCTTTTCCAGGATGTTTCATGCTTGAATTATAAACAAAAGCCTGCCGGTGACATCGTCCTGCTTTTGTTCTAAACCATTAGCTATTGCAATCTGTGTAGTCTGATCCATCAGCAGATACTTGCTATAAATGTAATTATAGACCTTTACAGCAGTACCCAAGAAAGTAGATTACAAAATCTATACATTTACAGGAAAGTCTTAAGCTGTCCAAAAACGGTGGGGTTTTCTTTCCTGGAACCCAGAAAATCGCTTGATTCCCCCATCAACGCAATCAGTGTTGATGGTGGAACCCTCCCCCGAAACCATTGTGTTCTCCTAGTAAGGGAGGGGGGGGGCTAGGGCAGGGGGATAATATAATAATGTTGGAAATTTGGGTTTTTAAATTGCAGGGAAGTAGCGGAAGAGGTTGGGGATAACAAAACAGAAGAAGAGAATCGAGGTTGGTGTGACAGAGAATGCCTCCTAAGAAGGAATTGTTGAAGGGGGATAGTAGAATATGCAACATGGGTATAACTGGATGGAGCTTCTGATCTTCTTACCTTCAGGAACTTATACAACAGAAAAGTAAACCAGTTTGTTAACATCTTCTCAGCTACCGACTCTGTCCTGCAGAGAGATAAAATTAAAAATAACTGCTGCTCTTAAGACAGACATGCACTAGTGATTTTCAAACTTTTTCCGAAAATTTGCATGAAAATCTCAACTCATGTAATGACCTTACAAATATCATTCAAAAGTACTTCAAAATTAACTTTGTTATTTAACATTCAATTTAGGAATTAGACTTTCCAGAACAAAAACCACATATACTGTGTGAAATACTGTTTAAATCGCTAATTGTAGTTTTTTCATTTGAGAAAAAAAAAAATGTCCCATTTCATTCCTTTGAATCTCAGCTTTAGGAAAGGGCCACAAAAATAAAAAAAATATATTTAGCAAAGGGCTACCAGCTGATTATCAGTTAGGTCCTAAACTAAGTTCGCCTTTTGTAAAAAAAAAAAAAAAAAAATCCACATGATTTTATTATGCTGTCATAGCTACTGGTGCTGTGTTTCAAATTGTGGATTGTTTTTTCCACCTGTTTTGTATGACTTATATGCTGTTTTTTTTTTTTTTTATTTAATGAGAAAAGCAAAAATAAGAATTTTCAAAAAAGAGCAAATGATTTTGCAGGAAAAATAAAAACATTTTTTACACTGCAGCCTGCAAAGCACTGCACTCGTGATCAGTGGATAACCGGTGCAACGCCGGGCTCCTGCAGACATTCAGTACAGCTATGTTTCTCATGTATGACCATCCAGACTTTCTATTCTTTTAGGCCTTCCTTGGCACTTGTAATGATACTGTGAAAAAAATGTGAGATTTCCCCTAACTTTTTGTCCTTGTAATCACAATCACATGAAAACACAAGCAGCAATAAAAAGTGTTCCACGCCCCTTTTATAAAGTGATCTTATTCAGAAGATCTTCTGTCTTGGTGACCACTGTAACCTGGAAAGCCAATGAGTGGAAATAAAAAGCCCATAGAAGTATGAATCCTGCTCCTTCTATCTAAATCAGACAAAATGTTTTGGGGTTTCCATTTAAATGCCCACGTTCATGGGCTGGTACTTTTGTCTCACCTGCGTAGCAGTAATTTAGGATGGTTCTTGCTCTCCAGATTCTTCTCAATGAGGTCACTCAACAGCTGTTTCAGTACAACTGTTGCGTATTCCATGCGGCCCTGCAGCGACACCATGGTCAAGGAGGCCACGTTACCACGGTCCCGCATGGAGAAGCTGCGTTGGGTTTCCAGCGTATGTATAAAAGTCAACAAGAATGTTTTGTTGTTCAGGAGCTGTCCAAACAGTCTCAGGGCTTTTTCCACATTCGGAGGCATCTGGAGAGAGCAAATATAATGCAAAATAATAGTATCTGTTCGAACTAAAAGTCATTTTAAACCTTTAATTTTTTTTAATTTTTTATAACAAACATGGTATATCTGCTATGTGCAATGCTCTGCCCCTGCTCCCTCGTTCTAGGACATGGGTGTCCAACCTTTTGGCTTCTCTGGGCCACATTGAGTGTATAAAATTTTTCTCGGGCCGCATATAAAATATATACTATAGTTAAGGTATATAAGTAATAAAATGCCGCCGCACCCTTCCTGCACCGACGTATCCCCCACACTAATTTAACACAACTAGAGGATGATCAAATGAAATGGAATCCGTATACAGAGGTTTACTTCTTCTGAGAGATATTAAAGGAACACTCTAACCACCATGACCACTTCAGTGATTTGAAGTGGTCATGGTGGTAGGATTTAGAAACACAGCACATGCTCGTGTCTCCCCCCCCCCCCCCCCCCCGGGCCACAGGTTGGACATGCCTGTTCTAGGATATGATTGACAGCAGCAGGAGCCAATGGCTCCTACTTCTATCAATCTGCCCTGTGAGGAAGGACTGAGAGGAGAGACACTGCTCTTGTGCGCAGCCCTGGATTGGAATCAGGCTCCGGCAAGTATGTTAGGGGCTGGGATCCACCCTCTCCGATCCTGGACACAGAAGGTTTTTTTACCTTAAAAATTTTTTAAATAAATGCCAATTTTTTTCAGGTTAAAAAAATGGGAGCCTGTAAAGCTCTTGCAGACTGCCAGTACACGGTCTATCTTTACCTCAGATGCGGGCAGGCAGTTACAAAAGTACAGGAAGCTGAATGGACTACGAGAACGCTCACTGGCACCTTCACGGTTATTTGATATCTACAAGCCATCAGTTCATTCAGCCTGCTTGGCCACGCTGTTTTCAAATTGTGACAGTGTGCGCAGGGAGAAGGTCCCCACCCACTGTCACAGGGAGGGGGCAGTTCGAGGAGGTGGTGGATGCTCAACATGTTACACCCTAAATATGGATGTAATAGGTTGAGAACATATATTTTAATGCAGAGAACGCATTAGGGTTAAAAACCTTGAGGCTTTAGAATAACTTTAACTTCAGAATTTCAAAATTGAAAAAAAACACTATAAAGTTGAACTCCAGGAATGATCAGTATTGCATACTTACATTGGTCCAGCTTGGCACAAAGTATGCATGCATAACTTATACCTGATGGGCCACAGGGATAGGTGAAAAATCACAGTAGAAGTTAGTGCTACTAAAGTGATAGCTGTGATCTTCCAGGTCCAACGTTGAGCACAGAGGGTTGCTCACTGGACACTGCTGCCATTCATAGAACACTTTGTTTTTTTTGTTTCCAATGAATACAAGGTGTCCTTCCGATTCGATTAATTGGAGAGGAAGGCTGATGTCATTATCTCCACCTTGTTCAATCAGAGAATGCCTTGCATTCATTGAAAAAAAATACAAAGCGTTTTATGAATGGCAGCAGTGCCCATGTATTTAGTGTGCAGAGGGCAGGCCGTTCCCACAGAACTCCAGCAGTGCTCAAAAGATTGCAGCTTTCACTGTAGCAGCATCAACTGCTACAGTAATTTTCAGCTTTCCCAGTAGCCAATCAGATATGGAATAGGGAAACTTGCATTGTGATAAGCTGGACAAGTGTAAATCTATACAGATCATTCCTGGAGCAGCTCTTTAGGAACAAAATAGGATTACCTGATATTAATGTAAAGCAATTCAATAAAAAAAAAGCTTAAGATTAAGTAAGCATTGTCCCTCTACTGTTGTCCCTGTCAGTTAATAAAATGTTATACCTGTCCACTAAAGCCCAAAAAATTGACAAGTTTAATGCTGAGAGGAGAGGGGCTTAAAGCAGAACTAAATTCTCCAATCCTTTACAGCAAAGAAAGCCTCTTACTCTTTGTTTGATTTGCAGCTGCCATGGAGCTACACATGTGATCAGTGATGATACCAGCCATTTCATGGCTTGACTGTTCAGTTGAGAGCACAAGCAACTGTGACATGCCTTGAAAGTAACGGTTTTGAGAAACAGTTAAAGCGATTGGTTTAGTCGTGCTTTATTCTCGACTTGGACAGGAGACAGGGCCCCTTGCAGAAATTATGTATATTTCACAACCAACTCTCAGGTCTTTAAAAGGACAGTGCACATTAGAACTCTGCCGTTTCACTAACTGCTAACTTGTGATTCATTTAGAAAGAGTTGTGGTATCAGTCAAATTATTATTTTTTTTTTACATAAAAAAAAAAAAGATGTATACAATAAATTTTGTAATATAGTAAACTTTCACTAGGACAAAGTCCTATTGTGTAATTGTCACACTCTGAACCAATGGTTGTGCAACTGTGAAGCAGGTCCCACCTCCTCAGTCATTGTTTAGAATTACTCACATCTAGTTCCTTTAGTACAGGGTGATCTTCAATTCCTGGGAACAGTACACGCATTGCATAGGTCTTGTATTCCAGGAATGGGATCTTCACGCCATCCATATTGTTAGTCAGCTCATTAATATCTGTCTGGAGCTCTGCAAAGGCTGATAAAAAAAAAAAAACACATTTGAGGCCACATGGCACATATAAAAAAAAAAAATGTAGCTACTGTTGATTTTAAAGGCACGTCAAACAAACTCACAAATATCACTATACACTATATAATACATACATGTGCAAAACTATTTATTCCCTGAGATTATTCCCAGGGTATCTACAGAGCATGTGCGCATGAATGCAGTTGTCTGACATTTAGAGGCGGTATAACAAAGAATTCAGGAAAGTTGACTGTCTTTATTGAATAGTATGCACCTAAGGAAGAACTCTGGTCTAATAAATGATTAAACTATAAAAATAAAATCGCTATACCTCAACCATTCAATCACTTTCTATCCTCACTATGAGAGTGCAGCTAATGAACAAATGTCACAATAAAACATAATATCCTCGCAAACTATGTCTTATAAACAGAGATGTATAGTAACGAAGTAGAACTACTTAAGTACTGTACTTAAGTACCGAAATGCGGTATCTGTACTTTCCTAGAGTAGAATTTTTTTCTCCTACTTCTACTTTTACTTCACTACATTTTTTCGATGATTTCGATACTTCTACTCAAGTATTTTTTTTTTGTGCTGCATAGTTACTAGTTACTTTTAAAAAAATTACCACTGCCAGAACAGTAGATGGCAGGTTGCATAAAGCTCAAAAAAATGTGTATAATGTCATTTATAAATCAGCGCATACGAAAATAAAGGCTGTGTATAATAAAAGCTGCTATACCAAATCTTTCCAATAAAAAGAAAATATGAAACAAACAAATAAATGGTGCTACAGCGCTTAAAGTGCATCAAGAAACTACTAACAAACACAGGTTAATCATTTGAATAAATCATTTGAAATAATAAAAACAATATGATGTTCAAACTTTTGACTTATTTCTTTAATAACTACATAACACAGTACTTGTACTTCTACTTTCAGTACTTGAGTAGAATTTTTTTTTCAAAACTACTGGTACTTTTTACTTTTAGTACTTAAGTAGCAAATTTTTTGAAAAAACTACTTGCAATACTTAAGTAAAAAAAATGTTGAATACTTTAGTACTTCTACTTAAGTAACTTTTTCTGCGAGCACTTCCACTTCTACTCAAGTAATTTTTTGATCGAGCACTTGTACTTTTACTCAAGTAGAATTTTCGAGTACTTTATACAAGTCTGCTTATAAATGAACAACATTTTAAGTGTTCTTTTTGCCTGTAGCAACCAGATGCTCTGGTTCATTTCGACGCTGGCCATGCAATCATCACCAGCTGTCAGAATACAACAGACAGCAAAAAGGAGATTCATCCATCAGCGCTGTCAGCATGGATGGGATAATCTGTTCGATTTCTGACGTTCATTCCACAGATAGATGAAGTCTATGCACCTGTGTGTCTGCTTCTAATCCGTTATATCATAGTACTAAAACCTTGCATTAATGGAGTTAAACTTACATTTTCCCAACTGGAGGAAGAATAGTCAAACACCGGACATAAATGTGAAATGCTCAAATGCTCCTGAGAATTAGATAAACACTCCATAAAAATTTCTGTATAAAAAGGGACTATTTATTCTTACAATGTGATAAGGACATTTCAGATACAGCATAGGGGACTACTCCTTTAAATTTTCTAATTTCTAATGGTATTTGTGTAAAAAAAATGGCAGATTAGTTCATTCCAGCCTGCGTTGGCTGTCTGGCTTTGGTTTTCCCTCCACCTGTAGGAAGCCGTCGCTCATCGCCGCTCCTGACACTTGGCATAACCTTGGTATGCTGGAATGGGCAGCTGTTAATGTCTGTAAGGAGGGCTGTGTTATCATAACCAATGAAGCTTCCGACTGCTAATGAAATTCTCAAGGGTATGGCTGTGTCATTGCTAAAATTCTAACAGTTCAGCAGGGAGGGGACATCACCAATCCAAGATGAGAATTCTGCTGCCAGCAGTGAAGATGTAGCTGAATGTAAGATTGCATAAGGCACCAAGAGAATTAGAAAATGTCTCACTAATTGTATATACAAAGCAAGAAGTTTTTAGAATCGGGATTATGTGGCAGGAGATAGAACTGTACTTTTGCAGCTCTAGGGGCAATGGATTTAGTCGTCTCCAAACTGCGGCCCTTTTCTTGGCTGTATCTGGCCCTTGGAGCATTATTCCTTCCAAGAACACCAACGATGGGGCATTATTCCTCCCCACTGATACCAATGATTTTGCACTATTCATCTCACTGATACCTATGATGGGACATTACTCCCATAACACTAAACATGGAGCACGACTATTCCTCTCACTGACGCCGAGACATTTCCTACTCCCATTGGCCACAGTCCTGCCCTCCTAAGGTCTGAATGACAGTAAAGTAGCCCTTTGTTTAAAAAGATTGGAGACCCCTGGATTACATCATGGACACAATCTGCATGTTATATTGTGCTTGTGTTTTAGAGTGATGTTGAAAGCTAGTTCCAGCATGACATCAGGGAGGTGGGGTACAGGCCACTGAACACCAATTTTATGGTAGCAATGATCACCAACATTTAGGGGACACTCATCACTTCTCACGGTCTCCCTCTCCTGCCCCTCCAGAACACTTTTTACAAAAAAAATGTCAGCTTTTTTCTGTAAACTATGTCAGACTTTATGTGCTCCCAAGACACTATTGTGGCCCTGGCAATGTGATACTTTATACAGATGACAGCTGTCACCGCTACTGTACACAACTGATCTGTCCTTATTTAAAGGAAAAGTGTATATGCTTGTTTCCAGCGGTCTCTGGGTTTAATAGTTATTTGGTCACTGACCTGTATTAAGCATGCTGCAAGTGAAGTATTCCTGATTTCACATTGGTTCAGGGTCAGTGACTCACAGCATTAACCCAGAAGATCACACAGATATAGTGGATTCCAAATTTTAATCCCGATAGATTTCCTTTATTACTCACACAGGAGGCCATTTGCACAGAGCAGTGACAATAAACTGACTAAGGCTGTTCAGGGCTGCATTGTGCTTTAAACAAACATATTTTAGCTAAATAAGACATAAAAGAATGAGAATTTTCTGCTGTAAAATGGCAGCGGTTACCCCATAAGTGCGCTCAATGGATTGCGATCTGTTGTTGTGACTTTGCAGCATTTACTAAGTGACAGCTTAGTATAATTAATCACTTGCCCATCCTCTAATCTTCCATTTACCCCTAATAGTATGCGCTGCCCTTCCCCCATTTCTTGCTATATAGCCACTGCAGCAGCCATGTAAAGATTTATTGATCAAGATAAGAGAAAGTGCACCAAGATGAGGCATTCTCAGCATGAGGTCATCTGCATTCTATTAACCCCTCAACTGTCACCAGCCTGCAAGTCTTCATGTGCAAGCAACTGTGACTTGAGGCATCCCATGTCTTCCAGCTACCAAGGAACTAAAAGTCCCAGAACACCTACCAGGAAGCAGCTGTTCAGCTATGATGCACCGGTTATTCCTCAAAAAGTATACTGTCTTCTGTTGAGTTTTGCTGCAAACTGGTCAAAATCACTGTGCAAATACTCCTTTTATTTGTTTTAGAGGATGTTTATCAATTGAATACATAATCTTACTTAGGTGGGTTTAATAACTGCTCATAGCAGCAGCTGTATATATGCCTGTAGCTAATTCAGGTTCTTTTGGCTATTTAGCAGTAAGTTTGCTTTACGTCTCCTATTTTCCCAGTGCAAGTCTATGATCAGTGCTCTGGTAACGGTACCACCATAAACAATATATTACTGCTGAATAATACAAACAGCCACTAGGGGAGAATCTACAGGAATAAAGAAATTCTTGCCACAAATATTTCCGATAAACATTGCTAAACACTGATCTTGGGCAGTGGTCCTAAAACTCACATATAGCCAAGAATCTTTTTTTTTTTTTTTCTTTTTTTAATATTTGGATACAGAGCGTAAGGGATTAGAGCCACTATCAGCTGCTGTCTTTGTGCCCCACTTGGAAGATTCACTCTGTTTGTTGTGTTCGGCACCTGAACATTCTTCTCGCACAGCTTTGCATGTTGACTGTGCACTGGGATAAATTAACTCATGCACAGGAGTGACGTCACCCCACTGTGGCCATACAACCAAAGACCCGTCACCCAGAAGAAGCCAAAGAGAGGGTGCCAGAGCCGGGGAGGGATTTGTTGGTGGGGAGGTAAGGGTTTGTGGAGTTTAGTTGCACTTAAAGTGTAAACGCAAATCAGTCTGTATATGAAGTAAAGCATGCTTGGTATACTCACGGTGGAACCTAAGGGTTTAATCCTCAGCATTGTGTATAAAGGCTGTTTGATTATGTCTCTCTGATCATCTTCTTTCACGGTCTCCAAAAAATAACCTGATATTTACAGAGCCAGGGGAAGGGCTGCACATGCAGTTTGGTGTGTATTGCTAGAGTATTGCTTCTTGGGAGAGTGCATGTGATCAGCACAGGGCCAATCAGCACTGTCCAGACATGTCCAGAGAGGATCAGGGGAGAATGAAAACTCTTCCTATAAGCTTTACTAGAAACTGATACAAGTTACAAGGCTACTATATACTGCTGATGAGAAAATTGGATTTTTCTACTTACCGTAGAATCCATTTCTCTGAGTTCATCGATGGACACAGCGCTCCATAAATCATAACTACTGGGTTATATTGCCTCCTCCAGGAATAGGACAAGGCAGAACAAAAAACACCTGGCTATGCCCATAGGCTGTCCTCAGCTGGTATATAACCCCTTCTCTGCTCTAAGTAATCAGTTTAGTAGCAATCAGTTTTAGAAGTATCAGAACTCCATAGAGGGGTGGGTGCTGTGTCCGCCAATGAACTCAGAGAAATGGATTTTCTCTTTCGTTCATCGACGGACACAGCGCTCCATGAATCTTAACTACTGGGATGTCCAAAAGCAGTGCCAAAAAGAAAAATGAGGGGTGGGGAAAATAACCCAAGGCTAAACATAAGAGCCCTTAACCAGGACACAGGGGCCTTAACCGGGTCACAGGAGCCCCGTCTGAAAAATAAAGGTTTACAGAAAAACAGCCCCTCTTAAACAGCAGCCTGCAAAACTTTGCGGCCAAAAGAAGCATCGGCAGATGCCAAAGTATCTATCTTACAGAATTTTGTGTCCGATGATGGAATGCCCAAGAAGTACTCGTGACAGGGAAAGGTGGAACCTGACCTTTAATAGAATAGACCTGCGTCACTGTCTGCCTGATCCATTTGGAGATGGTAGCCGAAGAAGTGGCCAGCCCTTTCCTTGGTCCGTCCGTAACCACAAAAAGCGAGTCTGACCTCCAAAAGAACTCAGTAGCTGCCAGATACACCCGAATCACACAAACCACATCCAAGGTATGCAAAGCAAATTCCCAGCCAGCTTGGGACAAAAGGAAGCCAACACAATGTCCTCATTCAAATGGAAGTAAGAGACAACTTTGGGCAGGAATGATGGACAGGGACAAAGAACCACTTTATCCCTATGGACCACTAAATAGGGACTGCGAGAGGATAATGCCGCCAATTCCGATACCCTGTGGGCCGAGGTAATAGCCACCAAGAATGTCACCTTCTGGGATAACTGGGATAAGGGAATTTCCCGAATATTCTCAAATGGAGCTTTCTGGAGAAACTAAAGTACTAAATTTAAATCCCATGGTGGCAAAAGAGACCGTACAGGTGGAGCCACATGTCGAACCCCCTGAAAGAAAGGTATGAACTAAAGAGTGTGTGGCTAGGGGTTGCTGAAAGAAGATTGCAAGGGCAGACACCTGGCCCTTGATGGTACTCAGGGCCAACTTCTGATCCATGCTCTGTTGAAGAAAGGTTAAGATCCGAGCCACAGAAAAGGATGAGCGCCACACCAAGAAATTTACATCTTTCCACGTACGATGGTATATCTTGCTGGGAGAGGACTTCCTCGCCTTCACCATAATAGGGATCAGTGATCCAGACAGACCTCTATCCATCAGCACCTGGCTTTCAATGGCGAAGCCATTAAAACCAGTGACTGTAAGTAGGATGGTAGATCAGCACTTAGGACAACTTGTCTTCTCTGAAAGGAAGCCCCCAAGGCCTGTGGTTCCTGAAGTTTGTTCAGAGGAAGGACCACCCTGGTCAGAATTAGAATCAGACCTAGGTAAATCAATCCCCTGGACAGGGATAGGGGGGACCTTAGGTAGTTCGGACATCACCTGAACCTTTTCAGGAATTAAATCGGCACAAGGAGATTCAGGACCTAAAAAACCCTAAAAGGACAAGCCTTGTCCTCTTTCTGGGTACCCCTAAAAGAATCATTTCGTGGATCCCCTTGACGCTAATGAAGGAGGTCCATGAGGCCGGAAACCAACAAAGATGTCCTCCCACCCCAATAATGGGTGAGGGCAGACCTTCATTCTAAGGGGTCTTGTCTGCGGCTCCGGAGAAGCTAGCTCTAGGCTTATCAGACCAAGGATGCTTGGAACCTCCCAGGGAAGATTTGAAAGATCTATTTCCCTTATTCACCATCCCAGAAGCACAAAATAATTTTCTATGTGCTGCGAAGGTGGGCCCCCGTCTGCGACAAGGCTCCTTCTCTTTCCTAGACTATGGCAGGAAGGTACTATTCCCCCCCCCTCCCCCATGATACCCTTAATAATGACATCCAGGGTAACCCCAAACAAGCGATCGCCTTGAAAGGGCAGATCAATGAGAGCTTTCTTAGAGGCTTGGTCTGTGGAAGAATTCTTAAGCCACAGCACGCACTTAATCACTACCACTGAAACAGAAAGTTTGGACAGCACAGGAGCTGTATCCAAAGCTGCATCACAAATAAACTGCAGTCCATGGACCAACTGGTCTGCTAAATCAACATAAGCAGCAGGGACCTGCTCATCCCCAGGCCCTGGCGCAAAAGCTTGGGCCATTCAGTTAGGGTCTGAGACACCAGGGTTGAGGCAAAGACTGGCCGCAATGTCGAACCAGCCATAGTAAACATGCTGCGTGCCACGGCCTCTGCTTTCCAGTCAGCCGGGTCCTTAAAGGATGGGGATTCCTCTATGGGATCATGGTAGCTTTGTTCAACCTGGAAACAAGAGGGTCAACCACTGGTGGACTAGTCCACTTTTTTAAAAGTGACTCCTCAAAAGGTAACGTACAGCAAAACGTTTGGGGACCACAAAGGGTAATTTTAGTTGTTCCCATCCCTTACAGGAAAACTTGTCAAAATAAGGCACATAAGGAAACACCTTTGGAGTGCGAGGTGACTTATGCGCACCAAACAACACAGCAACGTCCGTGGCTACATCAGCCGCATCCTCCATTTTTAAAGTCTCACACACTGCAGTGATAAGTGCGTCTACCAGCGCTTTTAAATTCGCTGCTGTGACCAAGGAGGAATCATCCTCACTATCCGATGGATCTGGGGGTGTTATATTAGGCCCCCCTGGAAGGACCGCGCCCAGGGCGACCTTAAGGCTCAAAATCAGATGGGACAGACTAAGGACTGCAGGACCACCGTCAGTGGAACCATGGGAAGCAGGGTTCTGAGGGACCTGCCACCTCAATGAGGGGGTCAGTGGGGGAGATGTGACCCTGAGGCTCCATAAGGAAAGGAAGACCTTGCAGTACAAAAATGATCCCCATGAGGGATTCCCACGTGGCTTTGATCGTCTCCAGGACGAAGGGAAAATGGCCCCCGTGACATCATCAGGCTACACAAACATGGCCGCCAGCTGAGACCAGCCAGACTAAGGGAAAATGGCTGCCATCAGCTAAAGATGCTGAAGCATGCTGCCAGGATCTTTCCTGCGCCCTCTGCAACGCTGCACCCTCAGCAAGGTGACCCTCCCAAAGGTAGGACACACATTAGGGGAGACTTCGCTGCACACTCTGCACCGGTCTCTGAACTGGGACCCCCTGCACTATAATCCCACTGCAAACAGTAGAGCATGCACCTAGCGGTCTCCTACACTGGGACCCCTCCAGACTACCAGGGCAGGTCGTACGCTATCCCAGGACCCTTACAGAGTGGGGATAGCGGGGGAACACCCAGGGGTATCCGCTGCATCCTCTGCCCTGGGACCCCCACCAGCCTCCAGGTTCAGACAGGGGGGAAAGGGAGTGGGGAAGCCCAGCTCACTGAGGGATTTAGCAATGGGAGGAGGGATGGAGGTTACCCACGTCCACCCCAAAAAAATGCCAAAAGGGGAGAGCAGGGACTGTACTTACCCTTCCATGGTGCAGGTAATGCTCCAGACAGAATCCTCGCCTTTGAAGTAGGGAAGCTGTTGACCACTGCGACTCAGATCCACGCCCGGTCGTATGTGACCCTTCGAGATCCTACGAGACATTAACTCATGGGCCAGCCTCTGTCCTTGAGGCTATGTCGTGGCCGACCTAGCGTGTATCTGCGGTCTGCATGCGCTCGCTGGCTGGGCTGGGGGGACCTCTGGATCTAGATTATCCAGCCCATCGCCCAGCCCGGCAGTTGATTGTAGATCTCCCAAGAGAAAATAAAAAAAGGATGTAAGGTAGGATCAGAGATCCCAGCTGGGAACCCTAGGTCCTTGCTCCTGACTAGAGAGATTAAAACTGATTATCTAGAGCAGAGAGGGGGGTTATATACCAGCTGAGGACAGCCCACTATCGTAGCCAGGTGTTTTTTGTTCTGCCTAGTCCTCCTCCTGGAGGAGGCAATATAACCCAGTAGTTATGATATATGGAGCGCTGTGTCTGTCAATGAATGAAAGAGAAAACGTATTTATCCATTTGTATTTGCTAAAATTATTGCATTTCAGGGTTCTGTGTACTGTGGGATACCAGATATAGTGAATGCAGGTCCTGGTTTAAGTAACACTTTAAGTACCATTTGGATGGTTTTTGACCAGGTTTGCAGGGTTAAAACAAAGTTCACATATTTAAGCTAATCAGTGTACGGAGAAACCAAGAGATTAAGTCGGTTCACACTAAGGCGACACAACTCCTTACTACTTGCAGGGACTTCACATAATGGAAGTCTATGCAAGTCGCTCCGCCCCAAAGTAGTACAGGACCCTTTTTCTAAGTCGGAGCGACTTGTGTCGCTCCTATTAGAACGGGTCCTGTAGCGGTCAATGGACCACGAGGGAGCGCGACTTGTCAGGCTGACAAGTCACCTGACAAGTCGCGCTAGTGTGGACCGGCTCTTAAAGGAGATCTCAAGTCACAATGTTTACTTTTGCATTAAGAAAGATGGTCACTACATTAAAACACTATTCATTTTAAAACATTTTTCTGGTTTGCCATGTGTTTTATGTTGTCCCTGTGACCACTGCTTAGTGTCTTTTTTTTTAAAGGCAATAGTGCGTTAGCTTACTGCCAAGGGTTTTGCCATACATAAAACTATATTACTCGTGTTCCCTTGCGGTCAACGCTACTGAAAGGGGCAGCGTTTCAAATACCTACATGGAAAATCTTATGTGTGAATAGGTTTTCTGGAGTTACAGCTTTACAGAGGGGCTGATGCTGTGAAGCATTGTAGTTTGAAACGCACACTTATAGTCTATTCTTGCTGTGCTTTAAAAGTAAAAAACCAAAGGGCATACTGCAGAGTAGCCACCTATTATTTCGGACTATGGTTAAAATTTCAGTAATAGCTTTCATGACATTGTTTTTCCAAGAAATGTTTGACATTGAAAGTAATTGAACTGAAGCAGGTGAAGTTCAAGTTGCACTGATCAATTGATTCAGCCATTTAGCTAATAAAATAATTGGGCTGAATGGTCGATCACATGAAAAGTCCATCAATTGAAATATTAACATGTTTATGGCCCGCATTATTTTATTTCAAAGCATACCTTCTTTACATTCCAAAGCAACCCGTGACTCCAGATTATCCATCTGCATTTGGAGACGCTTCAAGGTGCGGTCTGCATCCCGTGTTTTTCTCTTATAGGCAATGAGAACAGCAATGATAGCAAGCAGCAGCAATCCACCCCCAGCACCGATCCCCACTATGGCTGGCAGGGTGAGGGAGCTGTCAGAGTAGATCCGGAGACTTCCTGGAGAGAATTCCATCCCTCCAACAAGAATCTAAAGACAAGGAAAACATATTTATTTTTTTAATCTATCTGGACTGAACAACTGTCAGGGAGGGGGTGCTGATCTACCAGACAAGGCTGGAGAAGCAAGCCCAGCAGAGGGGATGGGTAAAATGGAAAGCCTAACTGTCATTTTGGATAAACAATATGGTAGGGGTTGGGCACCAAATTTGTCTAAAGACCAAAGCTGGCCATACATTATGCAATTTTCTTATTCACTTTCTTTAGGATTTACCTTCAACTATGTAGTGCAAGGGCCTGCCTGATTGCATACAAATTGAAAGGGTTTTTTGTTTAACCTCATATTATATAGCTTTGGTAAATCTAAAGGAAAACTGTACAAGAAAATTGTATTATATATGACAAGCCTAAACCTAAAACAATTTCATCTTACAGCTTGGGAGCTCAACTCCTCTGACTTCTCAGCCACCCACTATAAACTCTCAAACTAAGGAGGGATGGTCAGTAAGCGTTATCTCCAGGAGGCAGAACTCACCTGGGAAGACAGGTAAAACAAACACCTACTGTCAGAGTGGGCCTGGAACCTTCCAGACTACACAAAAAAGTTTTCAGCTTATAGAAAGTAACTGAACAGCTATTGCAAGTTACCTTCTGCTATGGCAGAACTTTTAGTTTTCAATCCTTAGGATTTTTTCAAAGAAAATCTTTACTTTCCCTATGCAGGATAGAGCAAGTTTCAATAAATTGCTGCACCACCAGCAGCACCTTTGCTCTCCCACCACCGGAAGTGAGAAGAGTAAGCTTTTTGTAACTTCAATGTTGATCTAAGTATTTGCTTACATTGGGGTAGGGATATGGTCCTTACCCCAATGTGACAACATTGGGCCAATCACCAACACTAACAGAGAAATCAGAGTACGGCGCCCCCTAAATCTGGAGGAACCAGGTATTTCTCTTTATTCCCAGCGGTTAGCAGGGTGTTAGAGTAGCAAAATAATGCAGGATATAAGCTGTTGTGGCTGGCCTGGACCAAAGAAAGTAAACCTGTTGCTTTGTCCTGAATGGCAAGGCAAAGCTTTATTTTATGTTTGGATCAAACCATCAATGCAAGACAGAGCTTTGGCGACTTCTAGCCCCAATCCCAAAAGGGAAATCTGGCAGAGCAACAACAAATTTTAAAGTTCATGGGACTCTGCACCAGAGCTAGAGTAGATGATCCACCAGAGCTAGAGTAGATGATCCAACAGAGTCAAATGTAATGAAATATTAAAAATAAAGAAAAACAAATTGTCCATGTGTACCGTTTGCTTCCTCATACAGAAAAAATGCTAAATCAGCGTATTTTAGGGTATATCTCTGAGGTGTGGAATCAACTGTTTTATGAAACATTGGCTTACTTGTGTATACCCCCCACATTGTCGGGTTCCCGAATGACAGATTTTTAACTTACAGTCACGCGATGTTCTCCTGTCTGGCTGGGGGAATCGCATAGCAGCTGAGTGTCGGACACCGTAAGTGAACACGGTTCATCCCCGATCAGTACTGTGTAGTTCAGCTTTGCTCCTCCAGGGGCAGCAGGCTGCAGATTTCTTCCCTAGATTAAAAAAAAAACATCAGACTCAAATGAATTTGTAAAAAAAGAAAAAAAAAAAAAAACTACCCAGGATAGAAGTAAAGAAAGGGTAAGATATTTTAAAAAGGCAAGTATGTAAGTTAAAGGCACACTACTACCCAAAAAAAGTTAAGAAAATTAAGATTAAAGGAAACCTGTAGTGAGAGAAATATATGACACACCATTTATCAGCTACTTGTGGCTGGTTATTGTGCCATTTCTCTGGCAAACAAAAAATGCCAATTTATAACTAGCTTTTAGAGTAATATAGAGTAAGTTACACACAGAAGGGCTTTGCAGAGAGCAAACAAAAAAAGAAAAAAAATGTATTTCCCAGCAAACTTATCATTTGTTAGCCTCATGTCAATGTGAATGAAATAAGGCCAATGACCCTCTCGCCCATGCAGCCAACTACCAAGCACCAGTGCATAGGTCCACTAGAAATTTGAACTCTTTTGGCTTGACATACACTTCTACTATCTGATGCATAATAATAAAGCTTCATTATTATGCATCAGATAGTAGAAGTGTATGTCAAGCCAAAAGAGTGGAGCAGGAAAAAAAAAAACCCTCCCTGGTTTTTACTGCTCTATTAGAAAAAAATTCACACCTGCTGACATTTGTTAAAAAAATCTACATCATCATCAACACAGGAGAAAAAATATATAACTGGTATGTCCCACTCTACTTAAAACACATTTTTATTTTTCTGTGTTACTGTTGGAAAGTTTCCCTTACTTCCTGCCTAGTAACGCATTCTCAGCAGGACAGGAAGTGAGGGGAAAAACAAAGTCTTGGATAGCAGTAAAAACCAAACATGGGTTCTAACCCTTCCTTACTCTATCCAAAACTATAAAACAAGTCTATGCTTTGCACACAATTTAAGAAGCAGCAGTCTGTGACAAAGTCAAAACAAACTAAGTAAAGGAATATACCAAGTGAGAACAAGTGACACCATAGGTGTTACGGTCTTATCTGTTAGGTCTCTTGCAACACTTTTTTTTCAGATTACCTTTTGATTTTAAAATTCATGTTGATTTTATTTTTAATACCTTGAGGATGACATGTGAGCCTGGCTTTATCTCCAGAGTGCCACCAGGCCCAAAGGGCTCCACCACAGGGTTGGGGTAGTAGGTAAATGTGGTGAAGTTCAAGGTGCGCAGGCTTGTTACATTGTCCAAGACAAAACCAAACTCATCTGGCTGAACACCGTCATCTGGGACAGCCTCTAGATTAGAGGGGTAGATTCCAGGAGCCTTGCAGAGCATCAGTGTGTCGTTAAGGATGTGGCATGTCTGAAAAGTATAGAAAAAGTCAGGGTTAGAAGATTACATTTGGAATTAGGGGAACCAATTATGTATTTTCAGAGTGATGGATTTATTGGAGCACTAGTTTCACAGTATATTATGACAAGATTTTCACACCTTTCACACTGGTATTACATATTCAACATCATAGCTTGCTTACAGTTTTGCAAGTCTTCCCTCTAGTGACCATGAGTATGTCAAAGAATTCAGCCTGCTACAAGAAACTGAGCTATCTGGAGTGTCTAGAGTTCCTAAAGTAGAGAGCAAAGGTTTAAAGCAGACCTTCAGGTGATCCAGAAAGATCTGGGCAATGGCAAGCAAAAAAGAAAAAAAAAAAGAAGAAACTATTACCAGCTGGTATAACCCCTTGTACTTCCAGCATACCCAAGTTTGGTGGAAAACCAGTACCAAAAACATTATTACAGACAGACAGGGTTTAGACCTGTGTCCCTCAATGAACTACAAGAAATGTATTTTAGAAGTGCAAAAATCCAATTTTCTTTTGTGCACATTGAGGGACACAGGACTGCTGGGACATCAAAAAGCAGTCCAACTCAGGGATGGTCAATCGCAATACCTTATGCCCGAAGCTTACATCAGAAGAGGCATGAACATCCACCTGGTAATACTTGGAGAATGTGTGAACAGAATACTAGACGGCAGCCTTGCAAATCTAGGAAACCATAGCCTAAAGTAAGAAACACTCAGTTTTAGCAGAGTGTGCATTAACAGGAAAGGATGGGACCCTATCCCTAAAACAATTAGTTTGAAAGATGACCTGTCTGAGACACCGTAAAATGGTGGTGGGATGAGAAACTATATTTTCTTTACAGGGACCATCAGGACCGACAAAGTCAGTCTTCCTAGTGGAAGCAGTGGCTGAAAGGTAGACACAAACAGCAGGAACTACATCCAAGCAATGCAGGGAGATCTCCTCCTGATGAATTGAAGCCAGAGGGATGGAAGAACAATGTCTTGGTTGAGGTGACAAGCTAAAACCACCTTAGGAAGAAGGGACAGTCTAAGCCTCAACACCTTCTTGTCCCTGTGCAGGACAGGAAGGTTTCTCCTTTTTTTTGCTCAGGCACTTGCTCAACAGAAATGACGACAACAACAAATGCAACCTTGGGAGTGCTAAGAGAAATATCTGATAGGTTCAAAAGGTAGTCTTAAGCGAAGATAGAATCAAATTTAGATCCCATAGAGTGTCATGTGGGAGAGCACAGGGGAAGCCACATGACAGACACCCTGTACAAAAATCATAATCAAAGAGTGAGAAGCTAGTGCTCTTTGGAACTAAATTGCAAGCATCAAATCTGCCCCATGATAGTACTCTGGTTCAAATGCTGAGCCAGGCTGAATTGCAGAAAGGCCAGGATCTTTAAAGGTGGCAGTTTCTCTACTAGCACCAAGCAAAGCATGGCTCCTACGTGCAAGGATTAACTTTGCGAGAAGTACACTTCGTCTTCAGTATTGCAAGAATTACTGATTTGGAGATGCTCCTGTCCCACGAGACCTGTGCAACAGCCATGCTGTTAAAGCCAGCAAACGTGAAACTGGATGGTAAACTGGGCAAAAACAACTGGAAGAACCCACACAGCATCTGCCAGGAGTCTGATTAGGTCCAAGTGCCACATCCATCTAAATAATATAGAGCATCTTGAACCTGCACAGCCGACAAGGAAGGAGTTTTAGGGGAGGAAAGGCATAGCAAGGATGAACTGATTCCATGGAGACATCAGTTATTCACTAATTCCTCCAGAGGATCTCTGTACCTGTCTGGTTTGTTTTTTAATCTTGAGGTCAGTAGTTTCATATCCTGAAATACCTCCAGTTGTTGCTAACATTCACAAGGGTCCAGGCGATGCTGGCTGAAGAAATCTGCCTGACAACTGTCCAAACCTGAAATGTAAATAGTGGACAAGGCTGGAGCGTGAAGCTTCCAGACAGAATTCTTTCTACCTCTTTTGACAAGGCAAGACTTCTGGTTCCTCCCTGGTGCTTAAGGTATGCCACTGCTGTGGTGTTGTATGACTGAATACTGACCAGATGACCCTCTAGTTGGGGAGCCCAGCTTTGCAGGGACAACCAAATAAGCACCTATGCTCCAGAATGTTGATCAGGTGATGATATTTCTGACATCCAAATCACCTGATCTGATAAGGTGTCTAGGACTCCTTCCCAGCCAAACAGACTGACACCCAACACAAGGATCTTCCAAGACACTGGAAGGAAGGACTTCAAATCCAGAATCTGATTCTTGAGCCACCAAGCCAGGGACAACTTGGTCCTTGGTGTATGGCAAATCTATCTGTCCAGAGACTGAACCAACTTATTCCCAAAGACAGAATGAACCAACTTGTCTCACAAAGACAAATGTTAAGTGGTAGGGGTGTGGGGTGAACTGGGTAAACAGGATTGCTTCAAAAAAGGCTATCATTTGTCTTAGAATTGTTATGGAGACTGACTTGAGCTGTCTATGATGAGACCCAGATACTCCAGCACTGATTTCTGAAGGTTCAGGATCCAATTGAAGACTAGATGGATGCTCCCTTTGGATTCTGGGACTGAGCAGGTCTAAGGAGAACACATTGAACTGTTCCCCTGCAGGTACTGGAGAGTTGGTCCAGAAAACTGCCAGGATGACATGGAAATAGGCTAATCTGTGTGATGACACAGGCAGGTTGGACAGCATGAACGGAGAATGGACTGAGAGCTGAATGCTAGCTTGTATTCCCTAGAAACCACTTTCCTTACCCAAGCATCCAAAATGCTGGCAGACCAAATGTCTACACAGGCGGACATTCTCTGGAAGAAAAAGTAGTGGCCTGCCATTCTTCAGGTGTGACACTGTCTGTTAGAGACTTAAGAAACTTAGCACCTGATAGGGGTTCAGTGGCCAGAGGTTCAAAGACTGGTAAAGCTGAGGGTAGACTAGATAAGGATTTGCAATAGTAGGCGTGGAAAGCACACTTTTTGCCTCTGTGGTCAGAGTAAGTAATTAAGTTTGCAATTTGGCCCATAAT
This sequence comes from Pelophylax lessonae, assembly GCF_965119305.1. Taxonomy (NCBI): domain Eukaryota; kingdom Metazoa; phylum Chordata; class Amphibia; order Anura; family Ranidae; genus Pelophylax; species Pelophylax lessonae. The sequence goes on along the minus strand of NC_138774.1, from coordinate 192,900,159 downwards.
AATCTTGCTTGACTGCCAGATTTGGCTCTATCATCCTGGGATAGCGCAAGGATGTGCTAAGGATGAAGCTAAGGAAGACTCAGAGGATTGCTTAGACTCAAGCCGAGGACAAAATTCCTGGTTGCCAATGTCAACCCCTTCACTGCAGGAAAAATCTGAGGCATACAGGGAGTTGGGGGGAATATACTGGGCTGGTCACTGTTTTTTCTTTTGCAAGTGTCCAAATTATTCTGTAGGCAGTAGTATAATCCAACGGTCTCTGGATTCCTGTGTCCCTCAATGAGTTGCTAAAAAAGTGTGTTATTAGCCTGGCTGTCCAGTGTGGCCAAAATCCGTGAATAAAATACTGGCAGAACAGAAGTATGTGCATAAAGATTCTGGTGGATTTACCACAGTCCTGCTTTATTTAGCTATTTGTACAGGACACAAACACTAAAAAAAAGTATTTACAGGCCAAACATAACACGACACGAAACAAATACTTTTACTTTTTACAAGATTCCCATTATCACTGCCCCACAGTGCAGTGTAAAATCTGTCAGAGAAACCAGTCTACCAGATGCAATGTGGATTGACCATAAAGTTGTACTTCACTGACAATGAAGAAAGAATCCTCTTCCACTTACATTTATGGTCTCTATGCCAGCATACTTGGACCGAATCCGTGGATCCTGAATGGTCATTAGGTGTGTCCCGGTCACTGTAACTGCTGTGCTGCCACTATTCAGAAAGAAATGTAAACAGCAAACAAAAAGGTAATTACATCCACAAGCAAAGCATATAAAATTATCAATTACTGAATAAGAAATGACAAACTCGAGACTGCTCGGGAGCACACAGACAGGAAGTGCTAAAGAACAATGACTGAGTAGAAGTCGCCCATCTGATAGTGACCACTCCTGACCCCACTCACTTGAAAATACTCCAAGCTGGCTCCAATCGAGAGATACTGGGGTCTTCAGTGTAAGTAAAAATTACATCTTGGTTCCACACGCTGGCCCGATCGATTCGCAGAGTGATCGTGGCTGTGCTGGGGCCCTGTGAAGACGCTGGTGATATGCATACAATTTCATGCATGTTTCTCCTGTTGTGTAACAAAAATTAATTGTGACATAATGTAGTATGAAAGATAACAAGAGGTATTACAGCTGTTGAGAAGAAAGAGCCAAAAAACTTACTTGACAAAGCGGCATTCTGAGTCTCTGACCAGGACAGACACAAAGCTACCAGCATCCAGATTTTTGCCACTAATAGTAAGTCGAGTGCCACCCGATGCTGGGCCTTGCCTGGGGCTCACTTCATGAAAAGTAGGAGTCTACAGAAGGAGAGAAGAGATTTATAAGAGACATAACGAATGGCTTGGGATTGTTACTTATATGTCATTGTTCTCTGATCCCACCCCTCCTTAAGTGTCTGCACCTCAGTATTCGGAGATCCCGAGTTTAGTGTGCCAGTATTTGGAGACACTAAGGCCCCTTTCACACATGCGGTCCGTTCAGTTCATCAGTTCAGTCACATCAAAATGTATCAGTTTTTCATCCGCTTTTTCATCGTTTTTTTTTTTTTACATCCACTACCAATGAAAAAGATGGATGAAAAACGGAGCGTTTGTCCGTTTACATCCGTTTTTTTGACGGATGAAAAATAGGGCATTTATCCGTTCCAAAAAACGGACATTGACGGAAGCGGATGAAAACGGATGATCATCTGTTGTCATCCATTTTTACATAGAGATGCATTGATGTCCGTTTTTCATCCGTGGACCGTATGTGTGAAAGGGGCCTAAGGGGTTGATTTACTAAAGCTGAAGAGTGCAAAATCTGGTGCAGCTGTGCATGATAGCTAATCCGCTTCTAACTTCAGTTTGTTCAATTACGCTTGACAAAAAAAAAAAAAAAAAACTGGAAGAGGATTGGTTTCTGTGCAGAGCACTCTACAGTTTTAGTAACTCAACCCCTAAGCATCAGTATATGGCGTTCACACATTTCAGCATGAGTACGCTGAGAACCAGTGGTCTACTTATTTAGAGTCTAAGTTTCAGTATTTGGAGCTTCCAAGTTACAGTGTGTATATGGCGATTCTAAGGGTTAGTATTTGAAGGTTGTGACAGAACCGACCCACACTGTGCTTGAGTGCTTCCGTCAGTATACGGCTTCCTCCAGTCTTATACATAGATATCAGATATTATAGTCGCATAACATACAAGGCTAGCTGACAAATAGCTTGTACGAGATTTGGAACTGTTTATTGAACAAACTCACACAGAATATTTACCCCACCAGGTGAGGTCCCCGATTACATTATAGTATGCAGATGAAATTGTACACAGAAATATAATTAACATATCTAAGGAACAACCAACACAAACAGTATTCTAGTTCTCCACTAGCAACTAATGTCCGACAGGGATTTAATTAACTTGCTAATTAACTCAGCACTTAAACCAGCCTGGGTGACTAGACTGGCAGGCAACAAGGCTAAAACAAAGTATATTATACAATATCCTAATTATAAACATAGAACACCTTATTAAACAGACAACAGAAGGAGACCCATGTAGCAGACTGTCTGGCTCCTACCTATAATAGGCTATGAGGCAAAGCTCATACAATGTTCCATCAATCTGATACAGTGGAGTTAAAAATTTATCATAGATTTTTGAGGGGTATTGTGTAAAAATATTACTGTCCCATTTAAAGTAATCCAAACCATATTCTCTGTGTCCATTAAGTAGTTGTCTATCATTTTCTCTGTCACTCTGTGCCTCTAATAGATACAGGGTGACTTGCACATAAGAGGGACCTGGGGAGCTTAGACAGGGGTTTACCAACCTCTCTAAGGTAAGGTGGGTTCCATGGGCCCCCAACCCAAATTGGCTACCGACACAAAGGTTTCAAGCATCAGTATTTGAAGACATTGTATCATGTATCATTGCACTGGATCCTCTAACTATTGTTGCATGTTGGGTACCAACAAGAACACTCTGAATTCTTGTACGAGCAAGGTAAAAAATGTCACTGCTGTCTAAACTAAAATGTCACTACTGTCTTGTAACCTTTCAAAGACCAAATCTGCTTTTCTATTTTTTAACAACAACTCTGTCAAACTAACATATGTTCAATATAGAAAGGCCACCAGCAATTAGTGGCAAAGTTTGCAAAGTATTTTTGCACATTTTCTGACAGCAAGGGTAAATGTCCATTCAGACAGCCCCAAGCTGCCAGAGATTTCCTTACATGAAAAGGTTGTGGTTAGAATGTATGTGCGATCAAATGTGTATGAAAAATAATGTTCCAACTGTCACATTGTTCCAGTTCCATCTCTGTTGAAGTGATGGAGAAGAACTCGGATAACCGGATAGCCACGGTCAACAAGAATAGTTTGATTTTCAGTCATTGTCCATTTGAAAAGGCAGGTTTTTTTTTCACATTAACACATGTGTTACACAAAGCAAGCTGCCAACATATTGGGGTTATTCTCTATAGAACCTATGCATTTTTTCAGCTACATCTTTACATGCTTTTATAATCTTACCACGAACGTGTAAAGCTGATCAGACTGCGTTCTATACTCAGCGCTACAGTCTCCAATACAAAGCTCCACCACACCAGGGGCAGGGTTAGGAACCAGTGACTCCTCCATTTCACACACAATCCTGTGGAGAGAGAATGATACAGCTATAAAAATCCATACACTAATGCCTCGTTTCCACTGAGCGGATCGGTTCGGGTCGGTTCGGTATGCTATTTTGGGTGTTTTCATTATGAAAGTGGCCCATACAACCGAACCAAACCGCACCATTCCTGGTCCTGCTTCAGATGTAGGGCCATAGGAAATGGTACGGTACGGTTAGGGCGGAGCTACTGGCGTCACACGATAGAGTCTACTGATTGGCGGACTGGAAACCATCAATGCTCACGTCAAATGAAAGAGCAAAACAAACACCTCATTTGGTGTAAACCCCGCATGGTCCCTGGTGGCCCAACTTGCAGTGGAAACGCTCACCTGAATAGACCGGACCATTCTAACCCTTCCAAACTGCACCGACCCGAACCGTTCCGCTCAGTGGAAACGAGGCATAATACACTGAACAAAACTGGATTAATGTAACTCTAAAAGAATTTTTAGTTTTTGGAGGATACTAGAAAGTTAAGCAGATTATTTAACGGGATCACATGCTGCCTGGTTGTCTGTTTTCCACACTGTAGAAACCTTTCTTTTTTTTCCTTAACATATTTGAACAGGCAAAGATTAGATCTTTATTCAAACAAGGCCTACAGATAAAGGTTGATTTACTTGGACAGATTAAAAGTGTCATAATGTATAAAGTATTCCTATAATCTAAATTAACAAAAAAACACAGTTTTGACACGTGGAAAAAGGGAGTGCGCCCCTATATTTACCACCACTTCAAATACATAAATTAAGGGTTTTAGAATAGGAAAGTTCAAAGTGTTCTGTGGGCAGGACATAGGGGAGAGACCAATTTATGTTAAGGGTGTGGAATCTCAATGGTGGAGCATGCTTGGTTAAACAAATTCAGGACTGGAGACAAAATGCCCAGTAATAAACCAAAAAGGACAATACTTTAGGATAGGAAAATAGTAATATGGAGAATGCAGCAGAAGTATAGACACTCTTAGGCGGGCGTGAAGTATATTGGGGAGAACTTGCTGATAGACTATCAAGTGATCCAAGAATCCAGATAATTATTCAGCCCACCAGACTCCATTTACAGCTGAAATATCATGTTTGGGTGGACATATGTTTGAAAGTAGAACTTTTAAAATCTGCAGTTCACACAAGACAATATGATGAATGCCAGCATTGCTAAAATGCACAAATACCTCGGAGGCTAGAACCTAAAAAAGGATCACATGGCCTCAGCTACCAGCAGCCTTAAGCAGCCCATATTTATGCAATATTCTTTCCTTTCACCACAAGTGAAATTGCTTGGATTCCGCCATCAACACATTTAATGTTGATGGGGGAATCCCTCTTGCAGCGCTATTGTGTTCCACCGGCAGGGAGCATTCCCTGCCAGTAGAAAAAATTATCACTGCCTTCAGTAATCACATAAAAAAACTCCAACAGGCTGCCCAAAGATGGATCAAATCTTGGCCCATCCCTGCTGAACTGGCTGAGATTTGATCCATCTATGACCAGCTTTATTTATGCAGGGTACACACGCACCAGTGCCAGCATTGATCAGATGCTGATTTTCCAGCATGTTCCTTCGTAAAAAAAAGCGGATTGTTAGACTGGCTTCTGTCGGAGAGACAGCTGTACACAGTCACCCAGAGTCGACTGGTTCCTGTTGAACCAACTTATATTGGCTGATGATCGGCCCATGTGTAGCAAGCCTAAAAAAATGTCAGGATCGATCAGAGCCGCTGTACTAAGCATCCGACATTAGTACAGCGATCTTCCCCGCTGAGCTGTTGTGTTCTGACAGGGGGAAAGCCCTCCCGCGTGAACACTCCAATCAGCGCTCTCTGCCACTGGCTGTGAGCACTGACCTGGAGTTGGTTGGCTGCTGGTTTTAGGAATCGACCAATACAGTTTTTTTAGGGCCGATACAGACTTTTTTTTTTATCACTTTTATGGCAGTCACAAGGAAAGTAAACATCCCTTCTGACAGTAATAGGCAGTGACAGGTACTCCTTATAGAGGGATCTTGGGTCTGTAAGACCCCAAACCCCTCCTCTGCACTTAAAAGCATTCAAAATGCCAAGTTTGGCTGTTCTGAATACTGTCTTTTTTTTTTTTTTTTTTATCTGGCGCCTTTAAGGCTCCAGTAACCGGAAGTGATGTCATGACATCGCTTCAGGGTTACTACATCAGAGACCCGATCAATGCAGATTCTGGCTTTGTCCTGGTCTTTGGCCAGCCAGCATATGTGCCGGCTGGTTGCTTGGCCTCCCGATGAAACGGGAGGAGCACGGGAGGTCTCCTCCCGCTGCCTGTATTAACAGCTAAGCAGCTGCTCAGCCGCATCGGTTATTACAAGAAAGACGACCATCCGCTCTTAAAAAAAAAAAAAAAAAAAACTGTACCGGGGTGATGTCTGTAGCTGCAGGCATCACTCCGGTACAACCATTGGAAGCAATATCGGCAAGTTTGTGGCTGATACTTCAAAAAAAGTGAATATCGGCCTACGATAATCGGCCCCATCAATAATCGGTCGATCCCTAGCTGGTTTCCTAGCATGCTTGTCTGACAAAAGCCGGCCATTTGGCCGAATGTCAGGCATTTTTTTTTTGAACTGGCAAATGTCGCGGCCTGTGTGTACCCGGCTTTACTGCTCTTTATTTATCAGAGTGCAGGTTTTTGCAAATAGACCTGTGTAGTAGGCTTAGGTAATAGGAATCAGCAAAACACAGCCTCTTTACAGGACTAGGAAGCACAGCATGTAAATAAAATAAGCTAATTTGGCTACCCTCATGTAGCTAGATCATTTTTTTTAAACAAATAGAAGACATAAAGAGGGCTTCTGATCAGGATGTAAAGTGTGCACTGGGGTAACACTGTTCTATCCACCTAGGAGTTTTGATTGGTTTAACTACTCAGGATCAGAAGACAACAAGAAATCAGTCAGAGAACTAACCCTTTGAAGAACATGGCAAACATTATTTGCCTACAGATAAAGGATAAGTTCACCTTTACAGAAAAATATGTAAAGGTGAGCACTGGGCACCCTCCTCATGCCCCCTCGGTCACCAATATACCCCTGGGATTGCTGAGCTGTCAGCAACCCTGCAGCCATTCCAGCAGTCCAAGGAAGTCACTGTGATGGGACCGATTCACTGTGATGGCGCTGGCAAATCAGAATTTATTTTGTCTGTCCTGGAAGCGTTGCATGGAAAAGAGTGGGTATTTAAAATCCTAGGACGGCTGAACCAGCTGTGGTTGCTGACCGCTCAGCAACCCTGGAGGTGAGTAGAGGGGAGATTTTTTTTGTAGAAAGGTTAACACATCTGCGTACATATCTTAAAAAGAATAATATTATAAATCCAATTTCAATAATATATAATGAGTTTCACTATTTTAAAGGGCGATAAGAGGCATGCAAGTGTGTAATTAAGTTATTTAGGGTGGGTGTTTTTAAGTTCAACAAGTTTAAATTTTAATCGTCGATGACAGACTTGCGGCACACAGGCCTTGGCTGTGGGGAGAGCTTCACAATAAGTAATGTGGGGGAGTCACAGCAGGTGTGTGCACAGGCCCTGGATGGCGATTTAATTAGGAAAGCAATGAGGAAATGCACCATCCATCATCCTGTAACTATTTATCTACTTGCAATTTGTGCAGCAACTTCCTGGCGCAGCTGAGGGTGGAGAGAGTGGCTGTTTGATTCATGGCGAGACCATTACGTCTTAATTGCTTCTTACTGAGCGTGGGAGAACGAGATCCCTTATAGCGCTCATTAAGCACCAGGCTCGCTTCCTCTGGCTGAACAAATGAATTCGAAGGACCTTAGAGCCCAATCTGCAGGTGATGGTGGTCGGCGGGTAATAAAGGAGTTGCTGACAGTATTCATAGTGAAGGTCAATAAAAGAGGAGACATCCTAAATATTACAATTTCATCCTAAAGTGGACATTTATTTAAAATTCACATTTCACATAAGCAATAAAGCACATATCAGTGATACCAAATCACAAAATTGATTTTGAGTATATTAAAAAATCACAACACTTTCTGGTAAAAATGGTTTCTCCATGGAGCTACAATCTGGCTCAAATGAGATCCGATTGTCTGAGACAAGCTCATGGTACATTGTGATTGTACCTTGTGAGGCCAATGTGCTTCTATAACAAAGTACTGCAAATGTTCAAAAGAACAACCCTCCACAGACATTCAAAACAGAGCTTTTATTGGACTGATGTACTGAAAGGTGAAGCCTAACAGCTACGGGATGTAAACGCTTTCAACATCTATGCCCTTTAAACAGCCTCACTTGAAAAAGAAATCGCTCTACAAAAACCTTTTAACTGAAGCATTTCTATTCCAATTTTGCAGGTGAAAAAAATCTATTGTATTTACAATTTGATTGTATCAAAATCCAAACATTTTTTGGATAGCGATAGTAAAAGGTATCATTTTTCTCCTTAAATAAAAATATGCTATACTTACCTACTCTTTGCAATGGTGCTGCACAGAGAGGTCCCTTACCTCCTCTTCTGCGCCCCCCCCCCCCCCCATCACCGTCCACACCTCCTTTCCTATGAGTGCCTTCATAGCAAGCTGTGTGCTATGGGTGGCACTTGTGCGGGCACGATTTTGAGTTGGGCTGTGTGTCCATAGACACACAGTGTGGCTTAGACCTGCCCCCTCCTCTCAGGGTTTGATTGAAATCAGCAAGAGCCAATGGCTCCCGTGTGTGAAGGAGAGAGAGCAATGCTGCTGCAGACAAGCAAAGCGCTGGGATCGAAAAAGCAACCAGGTAAGTATTTAAGGGGGGGTCTGATTATGAAAGGTTTTTTTTATCTTAATGCAGAAAATGCCACATATTTCATTTTATCCCCACTTATCGGTTGGTTTGTTGTGTACATTTCCTATACTCAACCCAGAGGATTCAGCGCTGTCCTGCTGAGATCCTATTGTATTCTGACACCTCTCAGTTCCGCGCTGCCATGTTGATCATCAAGAGGCCTGCTGCCTCTTCCTGGTTAAGCCTGCATGCCTCTTGATGATGCAGCGCTAGGCACACCCCCTCCTACTTTCTGAATGAAGCATTATGCCTCCTGGGATATATGGCGCACATATCCCAGGAGGGAAAGGGCGGACAGTGCACATCATTCACCTACAGTGGATATAAAAAGTCTGCAAACCCCTGTTAAAAGGTCAGGTTTCTGGGATGTAAAAAATGAGACAAAGATTAGTAATTTCAGAACTTTTTCTACCTTTAATGTGACCTATAAACTGTACAACTCGGTTGAACAACAAACTGAAATCTTCTAGGTGGAGGGAAGTAAAAATAAAAAAACTAAAATATTATGGTTGCATAAGTGTGCACACCCTGAACTAATACTTTATTGAAGCACCTTTTGATTTTATTACAGCACTCAGTCTTTTGGGTATGAGTCTATCAGCATGGCACATCTTGACTTGGCAGTATTTGCCCACTCTTCTATGCAAAAACACCCCAAAATCTGTCAGATAGTGAGGGCATCTCCTGTGCACAGCCCTCTTCAGATCACCCCACAGCTTTTCAATTGGATTCAGGTCTGGGCTCTGGCTGGGCCATTCCAAAATTTGAATCTTCTTCTGGTAAAACCATTCCTTTGTTGATTTGGATGTATGCTTTGAGTCGTTGTCATACTGAAAGATAAAGTTCCTCTTCATGTTCAGCTTTCTAGCAGAAGCCTGAATGTTTTGTGCCAATATTGACTGGTATTTGGAACGGTTTATAATTCCCTCTACCATGACTAAGGCCCCTGTTCCAGCTGAAGAAAAACAGCCCCAAAGCATGATGCTGTCACCACCATGCTTCACTGGTATGGTGTTCTTTTGGTGATGTACAGTGTTGTTCTTGCGCCAAACATATCTTTTGGAATTATGGCCAAAAAGTTGAACCTTGGATTCATCAGACCAGAACACATTTTCCCACATGCTTTTTGAGAGACTTCAGATGTGTTTTCACAAAATTTAGCCAGGCCTGGATGTTTTTTTTTTTCATAAGACATAGGCTTCCGTCTTGCCACTCTACCCCATAGCCCAGACATGAAGAATATGGGAGATTGTTTTTCACATGTATCTTTGTCTAATTTTTTTACATCACAGAAGCTGGACATTTTAACAGGGGCTTGTAGACTTTTTTGTCCACTGTAGGTGAATGATGTGCGAGGGTGAACAGGGCAGCACTTTTTTTCCTTTCCGAAAAAAGTAAACAAAAGAAAAAAAAAAAAAAAGACAACCCTATTCTGATAGCGGAGTGGAGGATAGGAGAGAGGTTTTTCCTGAGGGGTTAAGATCTGATTTAAGTTAAGTTAAGGGAACCTATTTTCTTTTGCTTTGACAAGACACTGAAAGCTTAGCTAGATCAGACAGATTTAGCAAAGTCAGGTAACTAGGACTAATTTACTACCCAAATCTATTTGTCTTTAAGGACATATAGGGCTTTTATTTGAACACTGTTGACAATGTCCGGTTTAGCTTTTCTTTTATAGGCAGATAAATGGGCAAAACTGAAAAATACATTTTACACTCAAAACTTGATTTTTTTTTTTTTAAACACTAATTTGCACAGTCAGCTGTATCTTGCCAACTTCAGCTCTCACTGTGAGTTCCTTTGTGTGAGGCATAGTGATAGCTGGAGCCAGCAGGTTTGCTTGTAACAAACTTCATGTAATCACATGACTATGTCAATGGACACATCAACTGGTTGGTTCTTCAGCTTTAGTTAAGACCAGAAGCATCAGAACACCATTCTGTCAGCTTGGGGTACCATGCCTGAAAACGTAAATTTGCAGATTGTGGTTAGGAACGCATCAAACTGATTTATACGGCCAAAACCCATTCCATAGATCTGCTTCTGTACAAAAAAAAAAATCTGTCCCATTTCCCAGCTATCCATTGTCTCACAGATAAATCTCACCTCTCGGCACTGATGTACTGCGATGGTACTGATGAGCACTGTACCCCAGCCACCTGTACCCACACTTCCCTGAAGAAGAGACCCAAGTTAGCACCTGTGATGGTCACTTTGGTTCCACCCTCTCTCGGGCCAGTAAGAGGATGGATCTGTGGAAGAAAAAGAAAAATGGCACAAAGATTAACACAGGGCACAAGGGCTACAAAAAATATCCAAAAATAATATTTAGACAATTGTACTCAATTGTTGGTGATGGTACATTTTTTTGTTTTTCTAAAATGTGATACTTCAAGGCAGTTAATAATAAACTTTGCAAACAGTGCTTGCTACCTCCTATACCAGGGTTTTCCAAACATTCTAAAGAGCCAGTCTACTGTCCTTCAGACTATAGGGGGGTAAAACTATGGCCAACAGGGCAAGAAAATGTCCCAAATTCAGCGAGAGTAAGCAAAGCATCAGGTTTTGTGGTTAGTGTGAGTAAAAAAAATTATATGGCACCTGTGGTCAGTAGGAGGAGGAACAGTACCCCATCATTGGTATTATAGGAAAATAATGTCCCATCATTGGGGTCAGTGGGAGGATTTGTGCCCCATCATTGGTATCATTGAGAGATATAGTGCCTCACACTGATGGGAGAAATAGTGCCCCAATGGCCATATAAAAGTCAGCAAAGGACCACATCTGGCCCCTGGGCCACAGTTTAGAGACCATTGACCTATATAAATAATATACCTGTACAGGCATTTATCACTCAGTGTGTCCAACGAGAAGGGGTTTGTAGACACACTGAATGCACGTTTATATTTATTGTCAGTTACTGAAAGGCAACTTGACTGCAAGTACGCTTTTCCTATTATGCACAGCAGATACTGTACAAGAACACTCTGAAGACTCTGTAAAATAAACTAGAAGAGGACCAAAGCTGTTAAGTTCTGGTTGCTGGACTTGAAATAGAAGGATCCTCAGACCATAAAGAGCAGAAGACCGGAGGAGAGTGATATTTCCCCACCAATTTCACCTTAACCCCACCACTTAAACGTACTGGTGATAGGGGGGACGACGACTACTTACCTCATAGATCTGGGGACCAGTACATCGTGTGTTCCGTTTACTAAGATGCATCCAGTTGGTTTTGGGGTTAGGGCAATACTGCCTTAGAAGGCATTTTCCTTCAGACACGCACCAGCCACACTCAAAGCGAGGATCCGCCTTCAGACAGAGGCCGCAGCTATCACGTTGTGCTGGGCATTTATATAGTAGAGCTGGGAAAAAGGGAGAAAGATATGTGCAGTGAGGGAAACAAGTGACACAAGAGGTGGGGCTTATTTTCCAAAACATTAGAAGAAAAAACATTCTTTCTATCGATGCCATGTACTGTTCTTCATTCAAAAAAAACTTTCATAAATCAAGCTCACCAAGGCATATTTCTAAAAATGTAAAAAGATTGGAGTACTACCACTCAAATTGGCTTTTATTGACTTAACAATGGTGTGTATGGGTTAATACAAACCTATAGAAAAAATAATTAACTTACAAAAGTTAGGGGATGTCCCAAAAAATTGAGCAAAGTCTAGGACCCTTGACTGTCCTCTTTGGAGTCCACTTTTGTTTCTATAATTCATCAGCCTGTTTAAGAGGTGACGCTGTTTCTCTGTTGGGATAAATACTTCTATTTCTTGACAATTGTGGGAGATTCGTTGAGTGTATATGGTTCTTTACTTATAATGAAAAGCCATGGGTCTATTTTTTTTAGTTATGGAGTAATATTGTTTATCTGCCTTTTAATAAGGTTCTATTAATGCTTCGTTTTTCCTCTGTTAGAAAGGTTTGTAACATATTTTCAAGAAAAAAAAAAAAAACTTGAAAAAAGGACCTGATTCAAAAAAAAAAAAAAAAAAAAAAAAAAAGAAAAAAAGAAAATTGACTTATTTTCAAACCTTTAGTTGAAACCAAAAGATAAAAAACATGAGATGAGTAACACATCAATGCCCCCCACATTTTATAAAGTGGCCAGAGTAATTGTAAAAAGAGGAAAAGTGTCCATTGTTTACCTTGGAAGGATGCAGGCTTATCGATGTAAAAATGTCCATCCCAGACGATAGAGAAGTCTACCTTCATGTCGCCAGAGTCATTGCCTTCATATGTGTACTGAAAGATAATGGTCATGACTCATGTCAGAGTGAGTGAGAGACTTTCAATTGTATAGTAGTAGAAGTGTGTGCCTTTACTTGGCAAAACAAAAATATCTTAAGGCAAATAGCTTTTCATTTAGCCAAGATATGGAAGACATCCTCAGACTGGTTGCTTTGGACATCAGTCATCTTACTCTCACACTAGCACATTTTTTTTTTATATCTGCCCCATTAAGACAAATCCTAAAAACTAATAGTGGCGGCCCGTGCATAGGGGGCGCCAGGACACTGCCCCCCCCCCCCCCCTAAAAAAAAAAGGAAAAAAAAAAAAATGACAAAAAGAACAATAAAGTTATGAAAAAAAAATCGGTTTGCCGGCCTATGTGGTGGCTAAAGGGGGGGGGGGGGCTGCCTTCTGGGGGCGTAACCTGGGCGCAGGAAAGAGCGCTTGGCCACCCCCACCTTCGTGATATCCTGGCTGTGATTGGTCCAGTCTCCAGCCTGGACCAATCATCATCCAGGACATCCGATCGCTGACGTCGCAATGGGGGCGGTGCCGGTGCGTGCGTCAGTCACGCACCGTCACCGCTTCCCGCCGCCCGGACAGATCGGAAGACAGAAGAGGACGAGACGAGCAGCGCCATGGACGGTTCCCGGAATCCCACCGCCGTCAGAAGGTAAGTGATTGAAGCCGACCTGTGCCATCACCTGTGCCATGCTTATACCATCACCAGTGCCATGCCTATACCATCACCAGTGCCATGCCTATGCCATCACCAGTGCCATGCCTATGCCATCACCTGTGCCATGCCTATGCCATCACCTGTGCCATGCCTATGCCATCACCTGTGCCATCACCTGTGCCATCACCTGTGCCATGCCTGTACCATCACCTGTACCATCACCTGTGCCATGCCTATACCATCACCTGTGCCATCACCTGTGCCATGCCTATACCATCACCTGTGCCATGCCTATACCATCACCTGTGCCATGCCTATACCATCACCTCAAAGTCACGCAATTTTTTTACTGCGTTTTTTGCCGCGAAGCAATACCTATTACATTTTTCTTTTTTGCGCCCCCCCAAAATTTTTGAGCACCAGCCGCCACTGAAAACTAAGACAGAGTGTTAACAATGCAATCTCTCATAGCAACTAAATAACTTTCACCTTCTTTTCTTCTACCTGCACTAGGAACATGGTATCTGATTTGGGCAAGAGCTGCTTTCTAAAACATGTGTGAGCGGTAACAAAATAGGATTTTTGTACTAGCTGTAAAATCCTTTTTTGGAGTCCAGGAAATCTTTCTCCTTCGGGTTATATTGCCGTCCACAGGATTAGACACTGTTCAACAGCCCGGGATAACCCCTCCTACTACCAACATGTACCAACCAAAAGGAAGAGAGATCTTCTCTTCAGCTCTGCTGTGTGGAAGATCTACCCCATTTTTGCTAGAACTTTTTCTTCTTACGCCTCAAGATATGTCTTCAAGCCAAGAGGATCTCATCCAGCATCTCTCACATGCGATAGGTCCCAGAAGTTAAGGGACCACTTCTATCTAGGGACCAAATCCCCCCAAATTCAGAAGCTGTTGTATGAGAAGTCTGCCAAGCCATTCAACTGTTTACACCTGTTATGTTCATGACGGACAAGGCAGGAACATGAAGTTCTGCCCAGAGCAGAATCCAATCTATCACTCTTGCTACAGCGAGGCTTCTATTTCCTCCCTGATGATTAATGTATGCTACCACTGTGACACTGTTCAACAGAATCTAATAAGATGATCTTCCAGCAGGATGATCCAATACCGCAGAGTCAGCAAAATCTTTTCAAGTTACAGGATGTTAATTGGGAAACAACCAGTCAACAATAAAGTCCCCTGTACCATCAGGGTTCCAAGGACTTTCAAGAGGCTGATGGGAAGGGCAACACACTGCTAGTGTAGGGGCTTCACAGTACAGCATGGAAAACGCACCGGAACACGTAGCGGAACACTGTGGACATATAGATTTGTATTTTTAATGTCTATAGAAGCCAGAAAGATTCCCTGCTGAAGAGAGGTGATGACCGACCTGGGGGATTCCATGTGAAAATCCTGGGTTTAAATGAAGACATTCCAAACTTTAAGATCCAAGATGGGGTGTATTTGGGGAACAGGCTGGAGTAAAATTTTTGAAAATGTTCTGATAAAGAAACTGGGACAACATCACCTTTGGGAACAGGTTACATGTTTCCATTGTTTTCAGGGTGAAGCATGTTCCAGCTCCTGTAGCCTTTCCCTGATCCTCCTATTTGTGACAGCAGGCTGCTGTCACAATTTAAAAAGAACAAGGCCGTGTCGTTCATTCACAGAGTTCTGTGAATTAGTGAACTACAAGTATCGTCAGCCTTTGTGGCTGACGGATTGTAGTTCTCAATGAACTACCAGGGTGCTAGTGAGCACTTTAGAAGTCCACTGATTCTTCCTGTCATTCAGTAACTGCCTGACCGTACAAGGTATAGGAAGACAGCTACACAGTCTGCAGGAGCCTGAGATTGTACCTGCAATCTGCTGACAACAGATACAAGGTACAAGAATAAGGAAACAAAACGGAAAGTTTAACAGAGAATGAGGGAGAGAACTTTGCAGTCTGTTCCTTGGGCTTTTTCTGTGAGGAGGATGAGTGATCTTGCCAAACAGATGATGTTCCTCAAAGGCCCTGTGGATCAAGCGCTTCTTGGACATGGGTTCCACAGTCCAGCACATTAAACAAAGTGTCCTATGGATGTGTACTAACAGGAGACCGATGCAAAAGTTAAGGCACGGTCACAATTAAAGTTTAAAGCTACAGCCATTTGTACCATGTGTTCTATAATCACGGTATCAACTGCAGCAGATCTCTTAATGGATTTGGACCAGTCAGTAATGGTTTGGCACAAGACATCCACAGCCAAGATGGGGTAAGGTGTAGGAGAACAGAGTTCTGGAGAGGGCTTCCAACCCCTTATTTGTTGGGTCCTTAAAGACAGATGCATTCTCCATCGTGATGGTGGTTACCTTGTCAAAGCAAGGCGCTGCTGGATCCACAGTAAGAGACTATTTTAGTACAAAATCCTTCCCAAACGGGTACAATGCTAAAAAGTGCTTGGGAGGAGCAAACAGTTTGTCCGGATGTTACCAATCTCTGTAGGGAAAGAGGTGGAACACTGGGTGTAATGAGAAAGTCTTTGTGGCTCTAGGGTCTCTAAAGGACCAGAGACAGGCAAACATATTGGTAGAAGCTACAGGGCGATGTGCACTCATCAATAAGTCTCACTGGCTAAGGACTTAGAAGCTGCAAAGGCTGCAAGTAAATCACACACAGAATCTGTGGTAGAAGACGGGGGAACAAGTTTGGAGTCAGTCAGCAAATAATTTAATGATTTGGGCATAAAATCTTGAAGAGCAAGAAAAGAGTGTGCTGACTAAAATAGGTTAGTCTTCCATACAGCAGAGCTGAAGAGAAGGTGTTAATTTTCCTAAGACACTAGCAAAAAATGGAGGCATGCTGCTAGTAGCAGGGGATTATCCTGGGCTAGTCTCCAGTGATTTTGGTCACCAATCCTTCTGTGGGCAACAGTACAACCTGGAAATGAAAGACTTTGGGGGGAGAGATTTACTAAAATGGCTGCAACTGTGCATAGTAACCAATCAGCTTCTAATGCCCCGACCACATGATCCGAAAATCGGACGATCTGTTTTTTTTTGTGCGCTAATCACATATCGAACATGAGGAGTTTATTAAATTTACGAAAATTCTCGTACGCCAGAATAAAAAACAAAAAAAAAAAAAAAAAAAAAAAAAAAAAAATCGGAAGGGATGTCGTGTTTTAGTGTACTCGTATTTTTTTTTTAAAATCAGGAAAAGCTTTATTGAGAAAAACTCACACCATTACAACAAGAAAAACTGTTGGATGACAGCAACGGTCTGTAGACATTATGTAACCCACAACATGCTCCGCTCCCCCCAACAGTGGATACTCTATTTTTGAACAACAACTGTACAGATTAAACGAAAATCGTACAATCTGCTATTGTAAGAGAAACATTTTGTCCGATTGAATATAAGATGAACTGTCATGTTCGGATCTCCAAAGCAGTGTACTAAGTGCTGGTTTACATTTGTGCGATCACAGAGATCGCATGTCATATTTGGAGCGCACTGCTCCTAAAATGACATGCGATCTCGGTGCGGTGCAAATTCAGCCATACAGTTTGTATGGCTGAATTCGCACCGCAATCACACTAAAAGACGCACAGGACCCTTTTTTTGGTCCGCAGCAGAATTGGATCGCATGGTGGTTCACACTAGTGCGATCCGATTCTGTGCCAACTTTCAGATCGCACTGCGATATGCGATCTGATCTGGAGGTGTCGTTAACTTTTAATCGACACCCCCAGTGTATCGCATATGGCAGTGTGAACTGCCAGGGTGCGGGGATGCGATGTGGGGACACGCTGTATATTCGCAGCGTTCCCGCATCGCACAAATGTGAACCGGAACTATAGATCCGATTATTGTACGATCGCTTTGAAAGCAGTATTTTTCGTCATTTTTGAATCGTGTGTACGGGCCTTTACTTCAGCTTTTTCAATTAAGCTTTGATAGAAAGCTGATTGGTTAGGTTACTATACACAGCTTTACCACATTATGTGTGCACCGGTTTTAGTAAATCTCACCCTTCGTGTCCCTTAAAGAGGAAGTAAACTCTGCTTTCTTTTTCTATTTTTTTGAATATTGTCATACAACAAAGTATTATCATTCATTGCACATTGTATTGTTAGTAAAAATGCTTCTCAAATTACCTTTTTTTAGTTTTATAAATAAAATCGTCTTCTGAGAATTGGCTGCACCATCTTTAGTATTGATGCATGTCTCCCCTGTGGACATCATTTTTGCCCTTTCCCCTGCCGAAATCTCGCGCATGCGCAATCGCGTGCTATCCAAGCCTCTTTCTCGATTGCCGTCCACATTGCTTGCCCACATGGGTGTCTGTGAGATGCCCTTGTTCACTCCCCCTGTGTGATGTCTCACAGTCACAAGGGGAGGAGAGCCAGGAAGCTGAGGAGTAAGAAACTGTATCACAAGCCTTCCTAGCTGTGCAGTTTTCATTGGAACTGACATCCCTGGCATGCTGTTAGGTAAATGGCACACATAGCGTGCCGTGAATTTTATGACGAACTGCGCATGCGCTGGTGACCTATTGAAACTTTGCAGGACGGATTGTGAGATTACAAAAGTAAGTAAAGTGTAACAGGCAGTGATCAATAGCCTTACTAATGTAGATTTCAATGTGAAAGAGTTTACAACCACTTTAATGGATGAGGAAAAAAAAAATCTTAAGCAAGCCTGTCTACATAGTGTCCCACTGTTTTTTTGGGAAGATTTCCTGAAAGTGTATTGAGCTTTGTGAGTCAGTAAGGGCTCTTTCACACGGTCCGCCTCCGTAGGCGGATCCGTGCTGCTCAGCGGGGATCGATCCACGATCCCAGCTGAGCCGGCGGATGACAGCTCCGTCTCCGCTTGCAGTGCGGAGAGGGAGGTGTCTCAGCCCCCGCTGCTCTCTATGGGGGATCGGATGAGAGCGGACCGCCTGTCCGCTCTCATCCGTTCCGATCCCTGAACGGATGGAAAAATAGGGTTTCCATCCATCCAGATTTCACGGACAGGATCGGATACGGGTGTCAGCGGAGGTGTCTCCGCTGACATCCGCTGCCCCATAGAGCTGCATGGAGGATCCGATCAGATCCGCCTAAAAAACTGACAGGCGGATCTGATCGGACCGCCCGTGTGAAAGAGCCCTAACAGTTTTTGATATCACTCGCAGCACCCAATTTTACCTGTAATGTCTCATAGTTAGTTTGAGTTTCTATCAGGTCAAATATGGGTAACCGCGCTAGCAATAAAGTATAAGATAAAGCAGCAGCTTTAAGGCCCCTTTCACACTAGTGTGACTTGTCCCGCGATTTTGGACCGCAAAATCGCATGACAAGTCGTTTTCTATTATTTTCAATGAGCCCCATTCATATCAGTGCGTTTTGAAGTCGCACCGACTTCAAAAGTAGTTCCTGCACTACTTTGCCACGAATTGATTGCGTTTTGAGCCATAGCCATAGCTTTCAAAATCGCGTCAAAATCGCGTCAAAATCGCGCCGCATAAGTGTGAAAGGGGCCTTAATGAGACAACACCAAACACGAAAGTAAATAAAAATAAATAAAACGTTTCTATCAGCCAGTGTCTAAAGCTAAATGGAGCATATCACTGCTTTTTTTTTGTTTTTTTAATGTCTGTCAGTCTAAAGTTGGCTGTGCATGTTACACTTTGACTTTAATATCAATAGTTGGTCTCAATTCACAAAGCTTTCACACAAGATCTTTTAATTTCAGCCATGCAACTATATTCTTCAAATCTCACGGGACTGAAATATTAAATCATTGGCTTTATAATATGAATCTTTATTCTGGTGTTCTTAGCTTTGTAAACTGTGCTCAATGTCAGTACAACTGTATTTACCTTTACCAACAGCAACATAGTACTGAGGCCTATTGAAACAACCCAATTCATTTACACTAAACAAGCATGTCCCCACACTCCATAGCTGCAGGTAAATCTAAAAGGTAGCCACAAACTTTACAACCTAAGTGTACAATCTTTTAGATTTACCAAAAATGGTTTAGTGCAAATAACAGATTGTAACGTACACACCAATCTATTTGCTAGCAACAGGAAACACTAACAAATTCTAAATATCACAAGCAGCTGTATATAACACTGGAACAATTGACAAAGTTATGACCAAAGAAATTCCAGTGAAAAATGTATAGAATGCAACATAAAAAATGTTCAACTGTATATACCATAAACTACACTCACCAGCCACCTTATTAGGTAGACCTGTTCAATTGCTTGGTAACACAAACTGCTAATCAGCCAATCACATGGCAGCAACTCAATTCATATAGGCATCTAGATGTGATGAACAGGACTTGCTGAAGTTCAAACCAAGCATCAAAATGGGGAAGAAAGGGGATTTAGATGACTTTGAACGTGGCATGGTTGTTGGTGCCAGACTGACTGGTCTGAGCATTTCAAAAACTACTGATCTACTGGGATTTTTACGCACAACCCTCTCTAGCGTTTACAGAGAATGGTCCAAACAAAGACAATATCCACTGAGTGGCAGCAGTGTGGACGAAGATGCCTTGTTAATGTCAGAGGAGAATGGGGAGACTGGGCAGACTGGTTTGAGATGATAGAAAGGCAACAGTAACTCAAATAACTCGTTACAAACAAGGTATGCAGAATACCATCTCTGAACGTACAAAACATCGAACCTTGAAACAGATGGGCTACAGCAGCAGAAGACCACACCAGGTGCCACTCCTGTCAGCTAAGAACTGGACACTGAGGCTACAATTTGCACAAGCTCACCAAAATTAGAAAATAGAAGATAGGAAAAAAGTTTCCTGGTCTGAGGAGTCTCGATTTCAGCTGCAACATTCACATGGTAGGGTCAGAATTTGGTGTAAACATGAAAGCATGGATTCCCCCTGCCTTGTACCAACCGTTCAGGCTGGGGGTGTAATGGTGTGGGGGATATTTTCTTGGCACACTTTGGACCCCTTAGTACCAACTGAACATCGTTTAAATGCCACATCCTCCCTGAGTATTGTTGCTGACCATGTCCATCCCTTTATGACTACAGTGTACCCATCTTCTGATGGCTCCTTCCAGCAGGATAATGCACCATGTCACAAAGCTCAAATCATCTCACCACTGGTTTCTTGGACAAGACAATGGGGTCACTGTACTCCAATGGCCTCCACACTCACCAGATATCAATCCAATAGAGCACCTTTGGGATGTGGTGGAACAGAAGATTCACATCATGGATGTGCAGCCGACAAATCTGCAGCAACTGCGTGGTGCTATCATGTCAGTATGGACCAAAATCTCTGAGAAATGTTTCCAACACCCAACACCTTGTTGAATCTACGCCATGAAAACAAAACTGAATGTCCAAAATGTGTATTTCACCATAAATAGAATCAAACTAAACTGTCCAAAATAATAATATATAAAAAAAAAACTTGTATCATTTGCTTTCTGTACCTGAGAGGAAGCAAGGAGCCTAGATAGTAGGGTATGTATAGTATGTATAGGAATTGCTCTCTGGCATCACATTATCAGAATACCAAACTATGGGGTATTGTGGTATTCCTTGGATGCAATTGTGAAGCACTGAGTGGGTAGTTGCTTTTCCATTTTGAGGATAGTGTATCTAATAAATGGAAAATAGAATTCTACCATATATTAAACACCCAGAAATAATGAATATCTGCAAAAAAAAAAAAAAAAAAATATATATATATATATATATATATATATATATATATATATATATATATATATATATATATATATTGCAGGGAGCCTCCAGCCTTTCCATCATTCCGGAAAATTTCTCCAAGTGAACATTTGTATGAGGACAGCCCCCCGATGCTTTTACCGCACATGCGACTAAAAACCTGTCGTCCAGGATTAACAGTCAGGGACACTGTGGATGTTTGCAAGCAATAAGAAGAAAAGGTAAAGCTCATGGCTGCCTGTAAATGTCATCAGGGAGAATTTATATTTTTATTGGGCAAGGAACAGGGGACAGAATAGGCAGAGAATACATAACAGATACAGCTATCTGTGCCACCTCTATACACTGTGTACATAACCTATACAGTGTGAAGGTGGAGGGGTCACACTAGTAGCAGGGGCTCAGCATAACAAAGAAGGGAGGATGGGAACAGCTCATTTAGATGGTCCTCTGTTGCTATAGTAACAGAAGAGATCTGTCCCCTAGCAACTGCCAGCATCTCCATCCTCGTTCAGAATCCAGCCACACCCATCTGCCATCGGCTGGGGAGAGCGAGCTTTAACCTCTTCCTGCCGGTTGAGTGTCCTGCAGCCCCTGCTGATGTAACAAGTCATGTAGAAGATTAGACACAGAAGTGCTTGGAAGGGGAAAGGATTATGAGGGGCTATAGGCTCATATTTGGCATATTTTTTAGCTGACTTCTCAGTCGGCAGCTGTCTTATGTGATCAGTGACTGTTCCATCACTCTGCCACACTAAGAGCTACGCAGGGAGCTGGCTGCTCTAGATTGAGGCCTATAAACAAGGCAAGTATTTATTTAAAAACAGTATTCAATCACTGCAAACTCGTGACAATGGCTTCTGAGAAAGGGATCCAGCTAGATTTTTAATATAATGATACCTCAAATGCTCATCCCTTACTAGATGGCACGCGTAAGGAGGTGTTCTAGTGCCAGCTATTTGATGCCAGCGTGCCATATGCTGCTTTTTAAAACACTAACTGTAATATATTTTAGATTACCAATCATTAGATTTGGTAGCTGCATTTGTTTTTTTCCTCTCTATTTTCACCTGGAGATCTGGCCAGTATTAGAGTGCCCCCACTCTGGATGAATGATACAGGGACACAGCAACAGTAGCATTGTCAGTCTTGGGGGAGGTGGGTGGTAAATGTACTAGCAGATAAAAACATAATAGGTTGGTGAAATTCTCGCGCTGTCACTGTTTATAAACTCTTTATCTCCTTTAATGCTGCAGGTACTATTATTGGTAACCTACACCAGATAAAAATATACTACAATATAAAGCCAAACTCCTTAATTTACAGCAAACATTTTTTTTTAACTTTTAGGATAAAGGTTTTAAATGAATAAAAGCAGATCATTGCAAGCACCCCTCTGCGTGTTAAATGGTTTGTCTCATCCCTGTAAACTGATACATCTGGAAGAGATCTTGTTCTTTTGAAAAACAACAAACTTACTGCCTGAATTAGCAGATGAAAATAAAGGAAAGAAAGCCTAAAAAAGAAACAAATGCAGCCATCACATCTAAGAATTGCAAAATAATAAAGGTTTGTTTTTGGGTTTAGTACTGCTTTCAAAGAGAAGTTCTGTTTTTTTGACATTTATAGTCACCTAGGTGGATGCAGCATCAATCCGATGCTGCATCTCTCTTCCCCCGCTGATCGCCAAGTTCTCAGTCTTCACTGAGCAGAGAGCCGGTGACTGTCAGACGCTATTTGCTCTGCCCCTCCAGTGCCAATTTGAGTGCTGGGTTGTGCAGGGAACAGGAGGCTTTGATTCCCAGTGGTTCCCTGAGAGGCTGGGCCAGCTGCCGAACCAAGCATCTGGGTGGATCCTAAC
This sequence comes from Pelophylax lessonae, assembly GCF_965119305.1. Taxonomy (NCBI): domain Eukaryota; kingdom Metazoa; phylum Chordata; class Amphibia; order Anura; family Ranidae; genus Pelophylax; species Pelophylax lessonae. Next base: position 192,877,180 of record NC_138774.1, on the reverse strand, counting down.
TGTAAACTCAGGATCTTTCCCAAGCCTGGACCAGCAGAGTGACGTCAGTTGACAGCAGACTAAAGCGGATCACCGCAGTGTCAAACTAAAGCCCCGTACACACGCAGCGATTGTTGGCCGACCGATCGGCTGTCTTTTGTCCAGTGTTGTTGTGTCAGTTGAAATGTGCTCTAGACTGCATATGAATTTTGTCGGCCAACAACAACCAACTGCAGAAGTGATGTCATGTTCTGGGTCTACTTTTCGTGTGTTTTTTCTTCACTGAGCATGCCCAGTCTTGATCATCTGATTTTTGTCGGCCGAAATCTGTACTGACTGAGGAACAATCGGCCGTTCTGCTGACGGCCAACAAAAATTTTATAGCCTGCACACCAGATTTTGTTCGGCCGAAAAGTCGCAGTCGGTTGTCGGAAGCATCATACTAACAAGCCGACAATCGGCCGATCAAACGTTGGCCGACAATTTACGGCCAACAATCTGTGCGTGTGTACGGGCCTTTACTGCACTCCTGTAATCCCCAGGAGAAGTACAGTCAAAATAGCTTTGGCTATACTTCTCCTTTATTGTGTAGGTGCTGCTCCTCACAGTGCTGGTGTGCCACAATGTCAGTTCATTACTGGAAGTCTCATGTCAGTATATTAGTATCAGTAACTAGAGAAGATGTTGAAAAATGCTGACCAAAAAGGATGCTGACAACCCCATCCACTGAATAGCGGTACTGTGGCAGAATACTTTCTCCAAGTTATCTGGTGTCATCTCTTGTATATAAAACATTCCCCATGATTTTTCAGTCTCATAAAAGGTTTGTCTTGTTAGTTAGAACTTTATCAACACGTTCTGACAGCACATTACAAAGTCATCAAAGCCTAGTTTAACAGCAGTGTTTGCACCATGTGCAAAACTGGAGTGGTTGTTATGGCAACCAGTAATGTGATTCTAAGATGATCAAGAATAAAAAAAAAAAAAAGCAGCAGGAATCTGGTTGGATGTTATGAGCAACATAGAGACTCTCTCAATTACTACACCTTAAGTCCTCTCTTAGTAGACCAAAATACCAAATAGAATTGATAGAGGGGGGTTCTCCTACGGGTGAGAGGCCAAACTCAAGCTATTTTTACTACGAGGAGTCCACTATATGCGGAGGCAGTGTGTGCACAGATGCCATTTTGTTGGAGTACCTTTGATCCTCTGTTGCAATATTTTGGCAAGCATGTGTACACCATATCTGGAACAAAGAAAGCAGAGGCATTTGAAGGGAATTTACTGTGCACTTAAATGAGATCTGCAAACTATGAATGCACATCACAGCATGAGGCATTTGGACTTTTTAGAGTTCCCGGTTTCAAGGAACGTTAAATAAGGCTTCCTGTGATTGGCTGTTGAAATCGTGAGGTCAGCCTCCTGCCTCTCCACCTCGGCCAATCAAAGGAAGCATGCATGACAATACATGGCCTCTCCTGAATGGTCAGATTCTGTTTAATTCTAGCAGCGGGTGGGAAGTCGCTTGTACTGCAGCGTCTTCTGTAATTACTCACTTTTCATTTGCCCCCCTGCAGTGGTGTTCAGCCACTGACAGCAAAGGAAAATACACAACACTTTCTGGTATGGGGGAACATGTGACTCACTTCCACCCATGTGACAACACTGGTGCTTGGGCGTGTAATGTCACATGGAGGAGAGATAGGGGAATCCTCAGTCCTGTGTAAGTTCCGACTAGAGCAACTTGAGGGTTTACACAGGGCAGGAGCTGTGTAAGCTCCAAGTCCCTCTATTCTATCCGCTGAGGACTCCCATTAAAATGCATTATCCTCAGCTACATTTGCCATGTTGACCAACAGTATCATTCAGCACCCATTAGCAGCTGACTGATTTTACTTGTTGTTTGAAACTCCTCATTAAATGAATACTTCTGCACACTATGCACTTACCGAAGTGTTCTGACACTGCACGCTGCTGCTGTTAAACCTCACGGCAGGAACTCGTTGTATTTTCCCTTCAATGTTGAACACGCATTCATAGTTCTTCTGGCCAGACTGCGGCTGGGGGAGGTTCTTGGCTTTCAGAGTGATCGGTTGCACCACACCAACTGGTATCAAGATTTCACCGGTCGGAATAATCTCCGGGCAGCCCTGCAATGGAGACCAATCACGTTATACAGGTTGTGAAGCTGACCGGAAAGAAAACAAGACTGTTAAACCTGTTGTCAGGCTCAGTATTAGCTGAACTGCATGCTGGAACATGTAGTTCTCCAAATGCTAAAAAGGGAAAGTGTGTGTTGGAATTAGAGCTGCACGATTAATCGTAACAGAATCGAGATCGCTATTCACTCCTCCCACTGAACTGTAAACACAAATGATTACATTGTATCTTTTCTTTCCCTCTGCCGGAGGAAGGAAGTTTAACCTCTTAAAGACTAAACCTTTTTCCTACACTTGTTGCTTGCAAGTTAAATCAGTTTATTTTTCCTAGAAAAGTAGTTAGAACCCCCAAACATTTATATTTTTTTTTTTAGCAGAGACCCTGCAGAATAAAATGGTGATTGTTGTAAATTTTTATGTCACACTGTATTTGCGCAGCAGTCTTTCAAACGCAATTAATACACTTTAATGAATAAAAAAAAAAAAATAAAAATAAAACAAACCGTAAAGTTATCCCAATTTGTTTTATAATGTAAAAGATGTTACACAGAGAATCGTAAAGGGGAATCGTGATCTTTATTCCAAGCAAAAAAATCGTGATTCTCATTTTGGCCAGAATCGTGCAGCTCTAGTTGGAATTGAGGATTTGTTTTAGGAAAAAAAAAAAATAAAATAAATTACCTCTCTTGAAGGAGAATGCAAAGAAGGATAAAGCATCAGAAACAAATTTAAAATATCAACTTGTGTGTGCTGTTTGCTTCTACAGTACAAAATAAACTTAAAATTGAATATCAGTGTTGCATGGTTCCTGGCAAACTGAACTACATGTGGGCTTTTTAGATCTCTAGTCAAACACAGTCATGAAATATTCCCACTAAAATCACCAGTTCCTGCCAACTGCTACAAAGCCTCTCCGCCTATGGGTTCTACATAACGTGGAAGGAAATAATTGGGGAATCCAGCTGTGAGGCAGTGACACCTTTATTATAGCATTTTAGAGACTGAGAAATATGAGAAGTATAAAAAGAGATAAAGTGCTCCACTCAACTATCAATTTTTAGGATGGGGCTGGCTTTTGACTCCACTTTAGTCTTCTGACTGATCAGTTGTCTGATCTAAGGTATATAAAAGCAACATTACTGAATAAAACAATGTTTTTTCTTCCCAACCTGAAATATTGCATAATCCTGATGCAATTACAGCAAGGTGAAAAAGAGGACGGACATAAAGGAAATACTAGAGAAAGAATTTAACCAAGACAGCAGGAAATGAAGGCTAGATAAGAAGCTGCTATTGTATGGGTGCCCCCCTGTGCAAAGGTCTTTGCGGTTACACATCCAATTTTTTATTCATAACTTTTTCCCCAATAAAAGGAATACAGACGGTCACACAAGCATGCGTACAATAATTTAAAGGCAGCTTTACACACATATAAAACCTCTTCAATCTGGGGGAGGACAAACAGAGGACACACATGAGGTCATCGGAATAAATCAGTCTTCCGTGAAAAGAGAAATGGTGCGTATTAGCCTGAGTGCCACTTCTACTTTCACGTTTTATGGTTTTAAGAGAGCTTTTCCATGTAAATCTGAGCTTGTTGGCACTTCTCGTGCCACTGCATTAACGGGAAAAGCATATTTATGACGCTGTGGGAAGGGAATCCAGACCAATGATGGTAAAGGAGTTCTAGCAGTGAAAAAAGGGAGATGGGTGATGAAATATTTTTAACACATGGTGGGGTTGATAGAAATGAGAAGTTAGGGCTGCATGCTGGTATATCCAATGTATTCATGCTTCGATTGCATTTGCCATGGGTCAACTCAGAGAGATCTATTGGGAACGCTGGTGCAGTGGACACTACTATTTTGATGTCGATTCGTAAAAATGAACTGTAGTATAAAAATAAATGACACTAATAATATTTATCCTGTATATGTTTATCCTGTAACAAGAGGCAAAGAAAGTTGGAAACTAGAGCTGGGCTCGGGCGTGTTCGATCTCCCACGTGCCCGATCCCGCCAAGAATACGACACTGAACACCGCTAATAACAGGCACTGAGACATTTCCCGATCTGTGCAGCTGCGGATCGGGAAATGTCTCAGTGCCTGTGATAAGCGGTGTGCAGTGTTAGCTTCCTGGTGGGATCGGGCACACGGGACATCAAACACGCCTGAGCCCATCTCTACTGAAAACCTAATCCCCAGCCAGAAGTAGTAATGAAACCTTGCATGACAGAGGCCAAAGTACTGATCTCATGGGCTCTAGCAATGCCTTTGTAAGCAAATATCAGGAGATTGTTCTGATAGGTTCACTTCAACTCTAGGAAAAGGCAGCAGACCTGTACTTTTTGCCCATGCAGGGACCAGCAAAAGGTTTAATTTTTTTTTTAATTTGGCTGTTTTGAATGCTGCGATTTTTTTTAATCTGGCGCCAGACAGTACCCGGAAGTGATGTCACTCATAACATCACTTCCGGGTTTTGCATGGAGATCCGTTAAGAGTCTAATGCGGCTTTGATCGGGTCTTCGGCGGCCGAACAGGCTCCCGGGTCTCCCGGTGGGACGGGAGACCCGGCGAGCCGTGGAGGGCGGCGGGAGGGGGGACACACACACGTCCCCTCCCACTCCTTGTAATTACAGCCAAGCGGCTTCTCAGCCGCGTCAGTTGTCATTGCAAGACAGCCGACCGTCGGCTATGGACACCTCTAGCTGCAGGCATCACTCTGGAACAAGCACTTTCCCGAAATATCGGCAAGATCGGTCACCTTGGTGGCCGATTAGAAAATATATCGGTGAAAGTGCATATCGGCCCCCCGATATATCGGCTTTGCCGATAATCGGTTGATCTCTACCAAGTACCCATTAAAGTTTATGGCCAACTTTATTCCTCTCGGACTTAGAAATATATGACTACTGCCTGCCAATGTCATGTGACCAGACAATGGAGTGATACACATATAGAATCATCACAAGGCAAGGAAAACAGATTGTGCTTTCTCTCCCTCTTTTCTAAAATTCAACTGAAGCTGGACTTTTTTTGGTTACAGTTTGGCTAAAGCATTAAAAAAAAAAAACCCAAAAAATTGAAATCTTCTCCACTCAAACAAAAAGAAAAAAAAAAGTTTAGGCAGAGTTGGGCTTTAAATAATACAACATAAATGTTCTTATGAAAACTGTTATACACAATATTTTAATCATCATGAAGTGCATCTAATCAGAAGATGCAGCATACAAGTGCATTTAACGCACATTGAAGGAGATCGATCCTGTGTACTGTAGCAAGCAACAATAGATTTAATCATCTTTAAAAGTGCAACCTAAAACCAACTTGCTACAAACCAGAATGCTAGCAAGGATTTAGAACCAGTTCACACTGGGGCGACTTAGTCGCCTGACAAGTAGCGCTCCATTCAGTGCAATAGAACCATTTCTAATCAGAGCGACTCAAGTCGCTCCAACTTAGAAAAAGGTTCCTGCACTGCTTGGGGGCGACTTTGGAGCGGCTTGCATTGACTACTATTAAAGAAGTCGTTTGCAAGCCATGCTGAAGTCGCCCTGCAGGGGGCGGCTTCAGAGTCGGGCGCCTTTGAAGTCGCCCCAGTGTGAACCGGCTCTAAAAATGTGGACGTGTTTAAGAACAGACCGAATGAATTCTGCTGCTGAAACAAAACAGGATGTACTCTGCAAACCAGGTCAAAGCAATTAATACCAAAAATGAGAATCATTAATATCAATTACTATAGGTCTGATGGCTAATGGCAAAATCTGTTTAACTTCTTTAAAAATAAGGTCCCCACTCAAAATTTATTTATGATTTTTATATAAAAAGTCAAAAGGTTTTGTATCAAAGGTGGTAGAGGGATGTGAGATGATATCAGAGAAATAGAACAATGTGTTTCAGCAGTTTGGTAGAATTATAAATCCAGTAATGGAATGTAATATGTATGTATGTACGCAGTGATTGAATTACAGCTGCGTGGTGCATTAATCCACATAGATGTTTTCAGACTCTTCCTCCCTTATTCTCTGCACAGCAGCTCTTCCCCCTAGTGCCCCCAGGAGATGTGCAGAAAAAGATGAGGGACCACGTGGCCTTCTGCCTACTTACAGCTCGACGCCTCAGGAAGGCTCTTGTTGCCATGGAAACACATCCTCTCTTGCTGCTAACCCAGAGCTGGTTGACGTGGGTTACATCTAAGCTGAGGACTGCATGCATGCAAATCTACAATAGTGTGTGAATGGCAATGTGTAGTGTGTAAAGATCGGGGGGATTAGACTCAAGTGGTGCATGTGTTTTAAGAAGTTAAGCCAGTCCAGATTGCATTTTTAAGGGCATGGCAGCCCTCTTATTTAAAGGCACTGATAAATTCACAGAAGACTGCAATTTCCCACGCAGGGGTTCCACCATTACTGCAACTCTGCACAATACTTCAGCCTCCTGTCTTATTCTCTTGCCACACATCTGCTTCAGGCCTCATGCCTAGGCCCTACGTCTGCTCCCCAGACCAACACAAAGTTATACTCCCTTCAAGGTCTCTCATAGCTTGCTCGGGACCAACTCCTCGCTGCACACTCTGGCTGCCCCATACAGCCTCTGACTCCTAGATAGGATGGGCATCCTCCTAACTCCCATGCACAGACCCCCCTGTCTGTTGGGTGGAGCCCTGAGCGCTAACTCTGGGTCTATTATGAACCAAGCTCACACCTGTGCAATCAGCAAGCCTACCCCTCCAAAAATCAGGCGCAAATTGCTAAAATAAACAGTGGCACGAACTCGCCTCTCCACAGTAGATTTCCCTTGAGTATGTGCATCTGGGTCAAGTCTCAGTCTGTTTGAGTATCTTGAAACAGAGTATACTCGCTTGCCTGGACCAACCTTTTGAGAGGCAATGGCCAATTATTGGGGGCTGAACCAACCATCAGCATGCAAATTTTGATAGGAGCTAGTAAGCAGGCACATGTAATCCTGTGCTTCCTCATTGCTGCTGGCTTCTAGTGGAAACTTGTCCTAAGAACAACGTGGTGACTGCCATTTCTAACCTGCTTCTGAAAATTGTCATTGCCTCGATGTCATGAGGATCTAAGCGCTTCAAATGAAATGTCAATGACCTAAAAAAATGAAGAAATTGGGAGCTTCAACATCAGTGGCTGCATGATTGCCACCCCACTGTAGTGATTCAGAAAACATTAAAAAAAAGGGAGGACAACCAAGCCACAGCATTTCCAGGAGGTGGTGAACAAAGGCTCATGTTCTTTCCAAGGATGTTTTCATAAATTGCTTTCCATGGATTTTTTTCATGGAAGTGAAAAACAAAAAACGGAATGTTTCAGCTTCCCAAAAAGTGCGCAGGTGACAGATACACTTGAAGTGTAAATTCATCATTTTGAAACATCTCATACTGTAAGCTGGTATGGCAGTGAAGTCAACCTTGATTTTGAATTCTTTGTCCCCCCCATCTTACTGCATGCTCATACAAGCTACCGAATACTAACCTAGAAAGGTTCTACTTGGAGTACCCATGTTGTCTTTTCAATAGCCAACAATGGAATGGTCATATGACTACTCTGTGTTGGGCTTATGAAAGATAATGGAAGCACAGCTCAAGTTAACTTTAAACCACCAAGATCATTGGCTACCAGTAAACTTTGAATACGTTCCACTATGTGTGCTGTAATAACCTATGCAAGCATAAAATGATTCAAATAAATATAGAACATTTATTTTTTCTAGTAATTTTCATTTTTAGTATACAGTGTGGAGAGCAAAACAAATCTAACAATAGCATAAATAAAGATGAAAAAAACAAAAAAACACAATATCTGCTTATGTAGTTCAAGGTATCCATTTACTTTAGCCAAGCTTATTTTAAAGGTAGAAAAGCGAGGATACGCTGAATCATCTTGTCTCGAGGCCTTTCTTACTTCTCAATACCGAAAGAACAGTGATAGTCATCCAGATTAACAGTGATGGGCGTTTCCCCAAAATTTAAATGGCCCAACTCTCCTAATGAATGCCATTTAGAAAGATAATTTTACCAATTTTGTTGAGATAAGAGAATTCTCTTGGAATAATCACATCTGTGATTTGCAAATTTAGCTCTTTGCATAGGCATGAGCAGAAGCAGAACCTTTCCAGTACTCCTCTAACTTTATTGTGTGTTGCATAGGATTTAAGAAGGATGTTTGCAGCATTGTTCAGGAATGATTGCCACCCCCTGACGAGGTGCGAGGAGACGGGTAGTCAGGCGCTGCCGATTAAAACCTGCTGCTTATCCAACCCCTGACACTTTCAGATCAGTGAGATTCTCACTTTCACACACTAACACCAGCATTTGCCACTGAAGCCTGCTGACAATGTATATACCACAGAGGAGGGGGGAGTCTATCATGGAAAGACACTGCTTTATAGTCACTGTCTTTCCATGAAAAAAGTGAATGATAAAAAGGAGAAAGAGGATACACAGAAGAGAGGACAAGACTAAGTTAGAACAAAGGAAAACTTGTGAACAAAATGACAGCACATTCAGTAAAAAATAAGAAAAAACACACAAAGCAGTTAATCTTTTACAAATAAAGGGTCAATACTGTCCAACAAAAAGAATTCAGTTAAGGGTAGTGAAAATTTCTCACTGGCTTCCTGCACCTTTTTGGAACCTTGGAGTGAGATGTCCAAGCTGGACATCCAAGCGCTGCCCACTTTACCACAGAGGTTTACCGCCCCTGCTGTGATCTCTCTAATAAGAAATGAACATAAAAAGGGAAAAGTGAGGTTCCGTAGGAAGAAGCAGCAGGTTAGAAGCTGCATTCCAAAGATTTTACCACTGCAGCCCTCCAGAAATATTAAGAAATCAGTGGGTGATTCACAACTCCAGCAACTAAGTATCCATTAGAGTGGACTCGCTCTTTAAAGGAAGCTTTAAATCTTTGAAAGGTTTGGAATTATACAGTTTAAAAAGCCACCCTAGTGGTGTCGTAGACTACAGAGGTAATTTCAGCAGTTCAGCTTCAGCTGAGAGCTGTGCAGCGACAAATAGGGACATCATTTAAGTTTAAGCCAACAAAATACTTTCAGATTGAACTAAAATACAATAAAATATCTTACACAGATATAATTGACATCTTATTTGAAGTAGCATGCCAACCAAATTATTTTTTGTACCTGAGAAAGTTTGGATTTCAAAGGAAACCCTTTATTGGGTAACCTAAAGGAGATGTATAGCCAATTAGTATAGTATAGTATAGTATAGCTATTTTGGCTAAACTTCTATGGATCACAGAAATGCACTTCGTTCTGCACTCCTGTGATCCGTTTTCACCCGACAGTGAGCTGAAGCCTGCTGTGGGCTAACGTCTCTCAGCCTATCCAGGGCACGAGAAAAGATCCCGACCATATGGTTGGGATCCGCCCAGAAACCTGGACTGGCACCTGGCTCAGCCTCTCAGTTATCCACTGAGAGCCTGAGCCAGCCCCTCCTGCCCCCCTCCACAGCTCAGCGTTCCAGTGAGCACTGGAGGGGCAGAGCAGACACCTGCTGACTGACAGTCCCCAGCTCTCTGGAATGCTGAGAACTGAGTGATCAGCAGTCTTTGATCTCTCAGTTCAGAGCCAGCGGGGGGACAGATGCAGCATTCGTTTAATGCCGCATCCACCTAGGTTAGTATAAAGGTTTTTTTTTTTCTAATTCCCATACTTCTCTTTTAAGGTTTTAACACTGCAAGCTTTCAAATGCATTAGTTCCTTCATCATTCATTAGACAATTTGGATAGAATGGATAAAGGTGAGGAGCATTGTTAGCTTCATTTGCTGACTGTCCTCACTAGGGATATCACTGCTCATTTAAGGAATCCCTCCAATCGGCCACAGTTATAAAGACTACAACATTTTTTAATTCCTCCCTAGCCAATGTCTCTGTTGGTGAGATTTCCCATCACTTCATGTCCAAGTAGTTCCAGTTACCTTGGCAGTAAGTTAGGAGAAATAATTCCAAAGTGGATGCCATCAGCAAAAAAAAAAAAAAAAAAAAAAAAAAACACCTGTCAAAAGGTTTACCCCCCTCTCCACTCTATTAAAATCAAGTTTTGGTTACAGCTGCAAAATAGACCATTGCTAGATCATGGAGAAAGCCAAACATCCCTTTTGAGAAGCTTAAATATTGCATCAATTTGTACATGACATATGAGAAAATGGCATTCAAACTAGATGACAGATTATATAAATATCAGAACCTATGGGATCCCTAGATTATACACTAAATGCCGATAACCAAGTCCTTGTAATTAGGCCTTTCTTAGTCTAAATGTGTTCCCCTATTCAACTTTTTTCTGAGCCTCCCCACAGCCTTAGGCTTTTGTCCCAGCTTAAGGTATGGAATTCCACAGATTTGGCATGTACAGCAATGGGATAAACAATGCTATCTGGTTTATTACAAAACATCAATTTACTTCCCAACAGGCAAACACAAGCTTAGTGATACATACATCAGTGTTGTTCACGCGGCCTTCCAGAAAGAAGCACTCTTCAGCATTGTGTGTACAAATATGACGATATTTACACCAGTGGCATGCATATGGACTGACCACGCAGGACAGACACCTGCCAATGAGAAAGGCACCATAGTGAAATAGTTAAAATACAATAAAAAAATACATACATGTTCTTATCACATCAACATATACCATTTTAAATTGTAGTTAATATATTTTCAATTTCGATACGCCAATCCCCGCTGAGCCGGCGGATGACAGCTCCCTCTCCGCTCTGTGTGCGGAGAGGGAGGTGTCAGAGCCCCGCTGCTCTCTATGGGGAATCAGAAGAGAGCAGACCGCCTGTCCGCTCTCATCCGATCCCCTGGATGGATGGAAAATAGGGTTTCCATCCGTCCGAATTTCACGGACAGGATCGGATGCGGATGGCAGCAGGCGTTAGCGGACACGTCTCCGCTGACATCAGCTGCCCCATAGGGATGCATGGAGGATCTGATCAGATCCGCCTAAAAAACTGACAGGCGGATCTGATCAGATCGTTCGCGTGAAAGGAGCCTTAGTCAAAAATCCAGTTTTCTCTATCGTTCATTGATGGACGCAGTTTTCTCTGATTCAAATCAGTAGGGACGTCCTAAAGCAGTGCCATAAAATGGCAAGGACAATAAGCGGTAACCTGGATCCTCCAGGGACCATACTCCCGCAGCAGAGAAGCTTTCGAGGACTCCTCCCCACCCAGACAAGCTTGCATCCGTTGTGACAATTGTCCAGTAGAAGGGGAGGAAGGATTCCAGAGCAAGACTCCCTGGGCACCCGGCTAAGCCGGATCCGGAAATCCAGAGAGTTTGGATTCCAGTCGCCTTCGAGAAGGATTGCCTCCTGGGGGATCCCCAGAGGGATTGAGCGAAAGGGACCGTCTTGAAAAACAACACCATCAGTCCCAGAACTCGCATGCAGGTCCAAAGGGAAGACCATGTGCTGGACAGCAACAGTCGACCGCAGTCTAAAGTTCCAAGAGTTTTTTCCCCGGAGGGAGAAACACCCTGACCGAGGACGAGTCCAAAGTCAGACTCAGAAAAGTCCAGTCTCATGGAAGGGACCAGGGATGATTCAAGCAGAGCAGAGGGATGATTCAAGCAGAGCGGCCAGGAAACCAGGACTAATACGCCCCGCTGCCGCAACAGCGCCAGGACCAGAGCCAACACCTTTGTGAAGACCCTAGTAGCATAAGCGAGACCAAAGGGTAACGTGACAAACCGATAGAGATCCTTCTCCACGGCAAAAAACGGAGAACCCGTAGGTGTCCCGAACATAACGGGATGTGAAGGTAGGCAGCCTGATGTTTATGGAGCCCAGGAATACCCCTGATTTAGAGAAGCCACCGCCGTGCGAACCGATACCAACTTGAATTTTTGATCTGCACGGAACCATCAAAAGAACCTGTAGGTCCAGCTTGTTGAACCAGAGCCTGAACTGCCCCACAGAGCGCCTGTAAGCGATCCGGGACGGCCTTACATTGGAAGGAAAAAACCTTACCGGAAAAAAACAGATCAAAACTCGATCTTGCACGACCTCCTGAACCCAGTCAGCCTGGGATGCGGGCCAGCCGCAGGTCCTCGACCGGCAAGGACCTCCCCCCCCCCCCCCTAGATGGGTGAGGAAGCACCTTCAGGCCGAGTAGGCCTTGTCCGCAGGTCTGGAAAAAAAATCTCATGTTTGCCAGACCAGGGTCGTTTGGAACCACATGCGGAAGTCTGGAAGGATTTCGCCACATCAACTGTCCCTGAGGGACGAAGAAACTGTTTGTGAGCCAAAAGGGAGGAACCCCAACTGCGACAAAGGCCCTTAATCTTGTTACAAATAATTCAGCCAAGCGCTTACTCCAAAGGGGATGACCGGCGTGCCGCTCTCCTCAGGCAGGGAACTCCAACATAAGCACATGAAAGAAAAAAAAAAAAAAAAAAAGGAGGCGCAAACACCTAGTGCATTACCTGTGGTCACCATAAAAAATGTTTTAATAAAATGCCAAAAACATATACTCACAGACATGAAAAGTAAAATCACATTACAAGACTCCACCACACATGGAATGGAACATGTCCCTGTAGATAGGACTGCTAACATGTTTCAGGAGTCGAGCTCCCTTCATCAGAGCTCTGATGAAGGGAGCGATTTTACTCTTCATGTCTGAGTATGTTTTTGGCATTTTATTAAAACATTTTTTATGGTGACCACAGGTAATGCACTAGGTGTTTGCGCCTCCTTTTTTTTTTTTTTTCCTTAACCTTGTTAGCCTGTGGAAGAAAACACTCTTCCCCCCGTGAGACCCTTATATAATGTCATCCAGGGCAGCGCCAAACAGGCGATCCCCCTGAAAAGGGGGATCCATTAAGACCTTCTTAGAAGTTTGATCCGCAGACCAACACTCCGGTCAAGTAGACACCGGACAACCACGACGACAAGGTGACCCATACAAGGGAGCCTCGACCAGCGCGGCTTCGCAAACAAATTGCAGCCCTTGCGCCAGCTGGTCCAAACGCTCCCCCAGGGCAAGAGGGACAAGCCCCACACTAAGTCACGGCATTGAAACTCCGCCCATCAGGCAAAGTCTGTGTGGCATGGGCAAAAAACATTGTTCCCAGTGCAGACTACGCCAGGGAGTACAGATCGCAGGCCACAGCCCGCGCCATCCTATCCCCCAAGTCCTTAAAGGACGGGGATTCCTCCACTGGAACAACGGTAGTCCCCTTCAGCTACAGAGGTGGAACAGTCCTCTGTACCAGAGACTCCCCAAAAGGGCAACGTCTAACGGCCACTTAGACACCCCAGGGCAATGTCTCAGACGGTCCCCTCCTACATGAGCAGCCAGCAAAGTGAGCAGCTCCAGATGGCATGTGAGTGCCAGACGCCACCTGCGCCCCAGGCGCAGCTGCCGCTGCTACCCCCAAATTGCAGGGTGTCGCGCGCCGAAAAAAGCCAGTGCATCCACCAGCGCCTGTCGCGGCAGGGGAGGTAGAAATGTCATTCTCATCATCCGAGGAGACAGGGTGCGAGGTAACAGACCCGGCATGGAGGCCCACGTCTGCGGCAGCTGAGCCAGACTCAGACTCTGAGACATCAGATGAGGCAGGGGTAGGCGGAGAAACGTTTCAGCGCACCTACCACCTCCACCCGGGCCCAAATGCTTCCCGAACTGCCGAAAAGGCATCAACTGGCAGTGGAGATTCGGAAGGCCCTGCGGCCTCCGTGAGGGGTCAGGTGGGAACAAATGGCCTGCAGGGTCCATACTGAACCTGAGGAACCCGCCAGCAAATTGAAAAAAAAAAAAAGCCATTTTTTTTTAAAAGCGGCCCTACAGCGCTACAGCACCCCCCGGAGGTCAGGCTTGTGCCAACGGGCACCCACAGAGAGGGAGAGACCACCCTCGTGACTCTCTGTCCTCCAGGCACTCCCACCGGCCTCCACAGCAAAAAATCTACCACTAAATGGCCGAAAACGGGTGTACCAAGATGGCCACCGTCATGCGGCCTGCACACTAGGCCCCAGCCTCAGGTAGGCCCAAACAGTCCCCCACGTGGGGGGGGGGTAGAGGGTGGAGGAGAGGAGGGGGGGGTCACAATAGGACAAAGGGAAACCCAGGAGTGTGAGTGTCCGACCATCCCAGGGAGGGGGCCTGCGTCCATCCCAAAATCTGCCAGGGAGGGGGGGCGTTTACTCACCATACCGAGAACACAGGCAGGCACCATCTCTTGACAGGACCCCACGCCACCGAAGTAGGGGGGCTGTTGGCCAAACAGGAACGCTGCGACATAGGCATAGACCCTGTCGTATGCGTCCTGGCGAGACGTTTAACTCGCGGGGCCAATCCCCGTCCAGAGGGACTATGTCGCGGCCGACCCAGCGCGGAGCTAAGGTCTGCACGCGCTCGATGGCCAGACTGGGATGATCATCGGATATGGGGGTCCAGTCTGTTGCCTAGCCCAGCATAATTGCTAGAAGATCTCACAGGGAAAAAAAAAGTTCCGGAGAGAAAAAGGTTAGCTAAAAAAAGTGACATAAAAAAATAAGTACTTTAAATGCCAGGACCAGAGATCCCAGCAAGGAACTAGGTCCTTACTCCTGACTAGGCAGATTAAAACTGACATCCTATGCAGGAAGAGAGAGGGTGTACCCTCCGGGACTGCCCATAGGCGTAGCCAGAACTTTTTTCTGCCTAGTGTCCTACTCCTGTAGGGGGCAGTATTAGCCTACTGATATGAATCAGAGAGAACTGCGTCCGTCAATGAATGATAGAGAAAAATAGATAGTCCCAGTGAGGAGATCTTGACATAATCAGGACAAATGTTTGTGAACCAATAGCAATTAGCAACATATGATGTACGGTGGGGTTGGTAAACCATCGATCACAGGCAGGTGACTGGTAGAATGAGTCACTTCCTTGCTAACCCCCCGAAACTGGACTGGATGGGTGACATTTACTGGAATTGATCCCCTGTATTTTCTCCTGTGGCAACTGAATGCTAGCGGGAAGGAGAGGAGGAGAAGCCACCTTTCAAGTGCCACAGGAGGAAATACAGGGGATCGATTCCAGTACATGCCACCCCTCCTGGCTAGGTTCCTGATCGATGGGTAGATTGTGATCGACGGGTTTCCAACCCCCGCAGTAAATCATATGTTGCTTACTGTGACAATCAATCTATTTTTTGAGTGCGGTGATGCCTCATAATGTATAATTATTTTATGGCTAATAAAAATCTCTAAAAAAAAAAGAAAAAAAAAAAAGAAGAAGATCTTTGGATTTTGTTTGCCATTTTGGATGTTTTTGGGCCAATACACAAGTGATTGATTTCACCCATTTTATTTCTTCTCATAATAGTCAGACCGGCAGGATCTACATTAGCAATTCTCACTGGCTGGTAATAAAGTCTTCCACCAAACAGCTAGTCACAAGCTACTAGAAGATACTTTAGTATACAGTCAGTTCACTGACCATGAAAGCCACTAAGAAATGAAAATATTATATACAATGAGAGAACCAGAGAGGTAGAGAAGAAAGCTTACGACTGAAGGACGCTGCAGTTATAGAAGACAAAGTCGGTGCTGGCAAACCTCAGACCCGTCTCCTTGGACTTCAGGTGTAGTTGGACTGTGTGCAGAGCTCCTGGTATAAACACAAGATAAACTATCAGAAAGAGACCTAAAGCAGGACTCTAGCCATCCATTGTGTGGGGACAGAGAAGAGTATGTTCAGTTTGGTGATAATACAGATGAAGATGCTGACATCAATTGTCTCCACTGCGTTTATTGCGCAGTGTAAAGCAGTGTCGGTTTGGTTACACAGCACACAGACCCACCCTGTCCTCCAGTGATTCCAGGAATGTCACGCAGTGAGGGAGAGGAGCATTGAATCGTTTCATCCACCAGGACAGCCTCGCTTTCGGCCATGTCCCCGAACACACAAGTGACACCAGAAGACAGATCAGGGACATTCTGCACAGACAGGTTCAGCTGCAGAGAGACATACAGATGTTACACAATCAGGGAAATACAAATACATCAAAAACAGCAACAGAGTTTAAATACAAGTCCCTGTAAATGTGCCATTTTCGGTCGCTCCCCCATACATAAGCCCCAGTTTGTTGTAAACCAAAAACCCACTCATGACCGATCACTAAGTAAAGCAGGAGATGTAGAAACTATGTTGTAGTAGAGAGATTGTATTTTATTTGTATAAATACAGTAAGTGAAGTCAGGGCCGGTCCGAGGCGGGTGCTTAGGGTGCAGTGCGCCCAGGCGCCGCAAGGTGGGGGGCGCACTATCCTCTCCCGGCTGCAAGTCTCTCACTGCAGCCTCGCCTTTCACTGAAAAAATACATTGGTTATAGCTGCTCCGCCTCTCTGCTGCCTCCTCAGCCAATGGGAACACAGTGGACACGCCCCCTTCCCCAGCGCGCCTTGTTTGATATCTCAGCAGAAGATGCCGACCTGGAGAAGAGAGGAGAGGAGAGTACACAGCCTGCAGTGTGGGACGGGCTGCAGCCTTTATAGAAGAAGGTGAGCTGGGGAAAATAAACTAAATGTATTCTTGTCAGTGCTTCCCCTGCTGAGGAGGGGGGAGGGCTGTGTTTTCTCTTCCTGTCTCTGAGTCTGTTGTTTTTTCTGCGTGAGTAGCAGTGCACTGCTTCTGGAGGGAGGATATGCTCTAACCTTCTCCAATCTCTACTGCACCTCCCTACTCCATACCTGACCACCTCCCTCTCTTCTGCATTACCACATGCAATGTCTGTGAACTGCTGGAGCACTACAAGTACCAGCATGCCAGGAAATGGAGGCAGCAGCAGTGTGTTCAATCAGGCAGGCTGATATTTAGATGGAAAGTGCTGGTGTGTGTGTATACTGTGTGTATACTGTGTGTATACTGTGTGTATACTGTGTGTATACTGTGTGTATACTGTGTGTATACTGTGTGTATGTGTGTGTGTGTATACTGTGTATGTGTATACTGTGTATATACTGTGTGTGTATGTATACTGTGTGTGTATATACTGTGTGTATGTATACTGTGTGTATACTGTGTGTATGTATACTGTGTGTATATATTGTGTGTATGTATACTGTGTGTATACTGTGTGTATGTGTGTGTATATACTGTGTGTATATATTGTGTGTGTGTGTATATACTGTGTGTATATATTGTGTGTATGTATACTGTGTGTATACTGTGTGTATGTGTGTGTGTGTATACTGTGTGTATACTGTGTGTATGTGTGTGTATACTGTGTGTATGTGTGTGTATATACTGTGTGTATACTGTGTGTGTGTATACTGTGTGTATGTATATACTGTGTGTATACTGTGTGTATGTATATACTGTGTGTATACTGTGTGTATGTATATACTGTGTGTATGTATATACTGTGTGTGTATATACTGTGTGTGTGTATACTGTGTGTGTATACTGTGTGTATGTATACTGTGTGTATGTATACTGTGTGTATGTATACTGTGTGTATATACTGTGTGTGTATATACTGTGTGTATACTGTGTGTGTGTGTGTGTATACTGTGTATATACAGTGTGTATACTGTGTGTATACTGTGTGTGTGTGTATACTGTGTATATACAGTGTGTATACTGTGTGTATACTGTGTGTGTGTGTGTGTATACTGTGTGTGTGTATACGTGTATATACTGTGTGTTTGTGTACTGTGTGTACTGTGTGTACTGTGTGTGTTTGAGCTTTGGTTTGAGGTGCACACCCTAATGCCATAGGCTGCGCACGCCTATGTTTGTAGTTGTGAGCTGAGGGAAGGGGCGACAGTGGGGGAGGAAGACAGGACAGAGGGAGATGCCAGGTGAGAGTTCCAGCTTTAAAAAGGCAAGCACATGACAATGACAGATCATCAGGTGAGGTGTGAGGTGTAAACATTGATGGGATGGATCGCTGAGTGTAGTGTAGCAGCTGCCTCTCCTTACAATCTTCCTCTCTGTTACTGCAAGCAGGCTGGGGGCTGCTCAGAGAGTTCCAGTCCAGCCCCTTTTTCCCATGCGGAGCTGAGGAGGAAGAAGTCTCATGGCATGTGTGTGAGTGTGACTCGGCCATGCCATCCCACAGCCTGAGCCTGCTGAAGTTTTAGTGTATGCTGGCAGTTTGTGACACTGATTAGCAGAGCCTGGGAGGGAGGCAGACTTTACCAGGGGACATATCTCAGTCCCACACTGACAGATGAATTAAAGTGCCTGCCTGTGTATGGGCTGATCACAGTGTGATCACTGGGTTTGATAAGTTACAGTCAGACCATGTAATGTACACTACACATACACTTCCATAACATGACGGTGATGTCACATTACCTTTATGGAAGTGTATGTGTAGTGTACATTACATGCTCTGACTGTAACTTAGACTGAAGTTTAATGCATAGTAAAACGTTTTAGGCTTATGGAAGTGTATGTGTACTAATAATGCGCATTGTACCGCACATTCACGAGCATATGGGGGGGCGGCAATTTTTATTTTGCCTAGGGGCCAAAAATCCTTGCACCAGCCCTGGAGAGGAGGAGCCATACAGAGGAAGCAATGGCTTTGCTCTCTACTGCAGCCGCCTGCTTTCTCTGTACGGCTCCTCCTCTCACAGGCGGAGTGCATTTGATGTCACTCCGCCTGTGAGCCAGGACTATGGAGGCGCCGTTCTCACAGTGACATCCGCAGCCCCGCTGAGATGTCACACAAGAGCTTTACACCACAGAGCCCGGCACCACAGAGCCCGGCACACCACAGAGGAGCCAGGAATCAGGACAGGCAGCCAAGAATCAGGACCAGCAGCCAGACCCCAGGACCAGCAGCCAAGAATCAGGACCAGAAGCCAGCCCCAAGGCCCCAGCAGCCAGACCCCAGGACCAGCAGCCAGAATACAGGACCAGCAGCCTAGCCCCAAAAACCAGGACCAGCAGCCAGGAATCAGGAGGACCAGCAGCCAGACCCCAGGACCAGCAGGCCAGCCCCAGCAGCCAGACCTTAGGACCAGCAGCAAAGCCCCAGAAGCCAGGCCCCAGGACCAGCAGCCAGCCCCAGTACCCATTATTTAAGATAAGTGAAGTCTTCTAGTCTTGGGCCTGGGCATCAAAGTGCTATTAATATAATATTGTTTATTTTTCTATTGTTCGGTGACACTCTAATGTAGTCTCTCATCGGGGATGGAGGGGACTCTTTCTATCAGAGACTCTCCAATAGTCACAGAGAGGGCTTCTGTAAGATAAACCCCCCTCCAGGTCCCATTAGACTCCGTTGTAGTCTCTAATGGGGCCTGGTGGGGGGTCTTTCTAACATAGACTTTAAAATGCACACAAAGATGACCTCTGTTCGAAAGACCCCCCTCCAGGTCCCATGATACAACCCCATTGTAGTCTCTAATGGGGCCTGGTGGAGGCTCTTTCTAACAGACTCTCTAACAGAGGCCCTCTCTGTGTTCCTTGGAGAGGCTCCCTCCAGGTCCCATTAGGAAAGGGGAGGGGTTAGTAAGATGACCACGCCCACACAGGGGGCGCCATAAATATTTCTGCACCCAGGCGTCTGTTACCCTAGGATCGGCCCTGAGTGAAGTGTGGGCACCTTTTATTTGACTCAACATTACACAAGGCAGAATTCTTTAAATTGCACCTTACCAGCAGTTCAGGTACGCTGACAGAGGCGTTGTTTGGAGTCACCTCCAGACGCATGCATTGGCTGAGATCGTTCGTAAAGCGGTGAGGCTCGGCTGCCCGTTCACACTCACTCTCTCTACAGCACCTGCACAGATATGAGAACATGTTTACATCTGCATGAAACAAATCTATAGAAATTAAATACTTCCTATGAAGAAGATATTAAGAGGAAATTATAGAGTGAAAAACTGTAGGAGCAGTGAATTTCAGATTTTACAGGAAACAGCAGCTAGTCGCAGAGAAAAAGGAGGGTGAATATAAAGAAACTCCATGTGGATATAGAAACTAACCATTTAATCTAGTTATGTATTCATTAAAAACAAACAGAAATATTGTAAGTTGTAAGTAATAATGCTGAAATCTGGGCTGAAAAACTATTGTTCAAAAATAAAAGCCATGTGTATTCCTAAGCCAGCCATAGACGGTTCGACTCTTGGCCAGTTCAGCAAGGACCGACTGAGATCTGAACCATGTATGGGCATATATAGTATAGGCTGATTGTACCCAAGTTTCTCCATTGACCATCTTGGGTACAACCAGTATGTCAGATTTTTAGCATGCAAGCTATAGCCGCCTGCAATAATCACTGTGTTCTCCCGGTAGGGAAGGCTCCCTGTGAACCCCCCGCTCCCTACCACCCCCGCTGGGAGAACACAATAGCTCTGCAATATTCACCCATTAACACTGATAGCATCGATGAGGGAAATCAAGCAATTTTCTGCAACCTGTTGTATCTCCACAGCGGAAGTCTCACAAACAGCATGTCTCCAAACAAAAACACCTCCTTGAATTGCTCACAAAGGTTGCATATAAAAAAATCATCCTCCAATCCCAGAAGACACTATTTTTGGAGAAACGCGTTGGGTGGAGAGCATGTGTGATGTCATCGCAGCTGGCTGGACGGGTGACACCATGGCTGGCTCATCTTACATGCTTGATTTCTCTGCCTCATTGTAAGTGAATTTTTATTATCTACAATAAATGTATCATACTGGTTACACCGAGGCTTCTCCCTATCTTTTATATGCTACATTTGTGAGTGATTCAAGGATGTATTTTCGTTTGGAGACATGCTGTTTGTGAGACTCCCGCTGTGGCGATATATATACATATCTCCACATGGGATATATGGGATCTCTGTAATGGAGATTATGTGTTCTGAGCACTTTTGCCACATTTGAACACCTGTAAACTGATTTGGATTATGAAGCACTGGCACTTTAATGGACTTTATACAGATCTATGATATTTTCACAATGGTTTTATATTTTTCCATTTTTGCACTTTCCATTTATTATCATCACTTGATCTTTAATGTTTCAAATATGAAATTGCGTACTACCAGAGCAATCTAAAAGGCATATCATATCCATTGTATTTAAAGGAACAGTAGACTATTTGCACTAGCACTTTATCACTTTTCTTATGACTGCTTTAGTGTGGTCAGATTGAATTTTAAAAGAACAGCGCACCTTTTTGTTTATTTTTTTCAATTTATCTACGTTTCCAGGATTTTGGTTGCAGCACTTCACAATATATATAGAGAATTAAACTAAACCAAGAATGAAAAAACTTGTGCACTTTGCAACTGTGCGGGAGTTTCCGGTAATAAAGACTGGTCACTGTTACTCTCTATCCCCGCACAGGGTGCCTAATCATGTATCCTCTATCGAGGAATATATTTAAATGATAATTTTTGTGCCTAGAGTTCAGCTTTATTAAAACAGAACCTAAAAAGCAGGTAAAATTTTGAACGAAAAATGTCAGCAAACATTACTTTCAGAATTCGAAATGTGTACTTGTTAAAGTTATACTACAATGTAAAGTGGGGAAGGATTCAAACCTCGGTCAGGTTTTTACATCTACAATAAAGCTTTATTACAGATGAAATGCATCAGAGGAAAGAGCCTAGGGGAGCTGTGCATTGACTTCTAGTCACTAAAGTTTAATGCGGGATGGAAGCCAGTTGTGCTACTCACAAGCATTTCCCCATGTACTATGCTACAAATCTGCAGTGATCATTGAAATATAGAACAAAAATCCAAATCCATTATACATGACATCAATAAAGAATTCTCTGTGTAAAAGGTTAGCTACACTGTCTAGCGATATTGATTGTTCTGACAAAATATGGAGATATTGGCTGGGATCAGCAGAGGCCAAGCAAGTATGAGTTAGCACCATCTGCTGAACCGTATGTGACATGTCACACGATCTCTGCACACAAGACAGGGAAGAAAACAGAGGAAGCAAAAGCATGAAAAACAGAACAGTGAATATTCATAAAATGTACAGCTGAGAAAGAGCAAAACTTCACAGAAAAAGATAAACAGAACAAAGTGCATAACAGAAGTGAAAACACATCATATGCAGAATGATATCATTCATCATAAGTTAAAAATCATAAAAAAAATGCTGACAGCAGTTACTTGACCATTTTCCAAAATTTTGTTTTGCGGCTTGCTGGTAAATACAGTATATTCATAATTACAGAAACAAAACAAAAACCTACATTACGAGCTGCTTTAGGAAAAAAAGTTGTAAGGCCCCTTTCACATATAAACAGACATGAAGCCAGAGGCGTAACTAGATCCTTCAGGGCCCTGATGCAAGAAACCATAAAGGGCCCCCCTGACCCCTGGCCGGGGCCCTTCTCTCTGAGCCAGGTGGTGGAACGGCAGGACCCAAGTGCAAGTGTGACCATGTAGTTCCGCCACTGGTGTCAGTTTTTTTTATAAATTACTTCTTTTACAATTTTATTTTTAATTTTTTTCAATTTTTTTTCAATTATTTTTTTTTTAGGAGCCCCGTTGGTTGGTTTTGATGAAATATCAGGGGTCTAACCTATGATGTTTCACCTTTGAGACACAGAAAGGGAGATTGAGGACAAAGCCCTCAATCTTCATCTCTGCAGTCTCCGCTGCACAGAATGAATGGACAGGACTAACTCTGTAGAGAGCTTCCCCTTCCATTCACAAACTGAAGCATTGTAAAAACAGTTCTGAATGGATAGAATCAGTGATTGGTACTGATTACTGACTCTGTCCATTCAGAAAATGAAGGGGCTCCTTTTCCCTGATTTCCATACTGACCCATTCCCTGCAGCAGCTGGTGAGAGAGGAGAGGGGGAAAGCCAGAAGAGCTGCAGGTGGGGGGGGGGGGGGGACCGGGACCTGGGAGCAGAAGAAAGCAAAAGCAACTGACAACGAGCAGAGGTGGCGGGGCATCATAAAACAGTGGTCCTCAACTCCGGTCCTCAAGGCCCACTAACAGGCCAGATTTTAAGTATTACCTTGGGGAGATGCAGACTAGAGTACTGCAATCACTGAGCAGCAAATTATATCACCTGGGATGTATTTCAGTTATCTTGCAAATCTGGCCTGTTAGTGGGCCCTGTAGGCCAGGGTTGAGGACCACTGAAATAAAACAACCGATCTTCTCCATTTTCCTCCTGGAGCCGCGGAAAGCCTGCAGGAGGGAGAGGAGGAGAAACTGGCTTTCAGTGGCTGCAGGAGGAAAATGGAGGGGATCAGTTCCTCTATATGCTGCCATCCCTATCCAGGTGTACAGGGGAGCCACACAAGCCCCTGGAGCATGGGGGCAGGTCGCAATTACGACCCATGTAGGTACGCCCCTGCCTGAAGCGATCATCTGCATAGGTTTGTGTCTAGGGGCGATTACCCACAGGTTACATGCGAACAGCTGTGGGCACGGTCAGCCTTTCATTGTTTTGTATAGAGCTTCCAGTTCACAGTTATTAGCATGCATCCCGCTGAGTCTCCAGCAAGAATTCTCAATCTGTCCCTAATCTCAAATGTGAATGGGGACTTATATAATTTTTGAATAGAAAAATGTAAACATTAGGAAAATTACAACAGAAGTTTTATGGGCATTTCCACAAAAAAAAATTATATTTGGGTTATATGTGGTTGATAGCAAAGCACAGCCAGCCTGATTGGACAATGAAGAAGCAGCGACATGTCAGACAGACTATTCAGAAGCAAATGAAAGGACCACACTTTGCCAAAGACAGAATCGGTAACATTCTACTTACATTATGCCTTCTTAGATGCTCCCTCAATTGGCAATATGCTGCTGCTCTATCACTGCTTACTCACTAGTGATTGAGTTTACAGCAGAACAACTTCCACTAGTCATAACAGAAGTTTAATTTCAAGGATACTGCTCCTGGCAAAATGTTGGCACCAACATTAGACATGATAATTTTGTGACTCCACATTAGCTACATGGCAATAAGAAAAATAGAATTCTCTCACAGCTGAGTTCTCCAAGATACTTGCTTGCTCCACATTATTCACAATGGTGACACCATTGTTTGGCTTGGTGATGCCCATAGAAGTTGGAATCAAATCATCAGCAGTATATAACAGTACTGTAACGTCTATCAGTGTCCGGCCGAGCACTGGTTAAAGCTTGTAAGAGGAGTTTTCTTTCTCCTTTGACTGTCCTATGAGGTTACAGGACCCCTGAGTTTCTGTCTGAACAGTGCTGATTGGCCGGGTGCTGATCACATGCACCCTTCCAAAAAAAAAAAAAAAAAAAAACACTGTAGCAATGCACACTAAGCTGAGCATGTGCAGATCGCCTCCTAAGTCTCTCAGCAGATGGACTGGGGGACAGTAAACGAAGGGGAGGATCAAGACAGGAGGAAACAGCTTTTTTTTACCGTAAAATCCTTTTCTCTTAAGTTCATTAACGGGACGCAGTACCTGCCCCTCTATTTTGAGTTGGGTTGGTGTTACTTTCTGACACTGCTTTGATACAAAACTGAGATCCTATGCAGGTAGAGAGAGGGTGTACCCTCCGGGACTGCCCATAGGCGTAGCCAGAACTTTTTTTCTGCCTAGTGTCCTACTCCTGTAGGGGGCAGTATAACCCTACTGATATGGATCCAAGGACTGCGTCCGTCAATGAGCTTAAGAGAAAAGGATTTTACGGTAAGCCAAAAATCCAGTTTTCTCCATCATTCATTGACAGACGGAGTCCTCTGATCCACATCAGTAGGGACGTCCCAAAAGCAGTGCCATAAAATGAGGGGTGGGAACAGCAGAAAAGAACAAGTCTCCAAGGCTAAACATAGCCGACCAGACAACATAGGTCTCATCAGAACAAAAGATGAGGCCCACCTGAAACAAACAGTAAACACACTCAAGGAAGGCCAAAAACCCTCCAGATAGCAGCCAGCAAAATCCTTGCAGCCAAAAGAGGCATCTGCAAATGCCAGCACATCCACCTCATAAAATTTGGTAAAGGTGTGAACAGACGACCAGGTAGCCGTCTTGCAACCTGAAGCACAGATGCCTGTATGGTGAAAAGCCCAGGAAGCGTCAGGCGCCCAAATAGAATGCGCCGAAACAGGGAAAGGTAGGACCTGACCCTAAATTGAATAAGCCTGCACCACCGACTGTCCGATCCATCTGGAAATAGTCGCAGCAGACCCAGGCAGCCCTGTTCTTGGGCCACCCGTGAGTACAGAGAGTGAACCTGACTTACGAAAAGACTCAGTAGTCTCCAAGTACACCTTGAGTGGCCAAACTCTATCCAGAGTATGCAATGCACATTTCTTAGGATATGAGGGCTTAGGACAAAAGATGGTAATACACTGTCCTCATGCAAGTGAACACCAGAAACCACTTTCGGAGGGAAGAACGGATCAGACGAAGTACCACTTGGCCCCATGAACCAACATATAAAGAGAACGACAGGACAAGTCGCGAGTGCTGACACCCTGCATGCAGAGTAACACCAACCAAGAAGGCCACCTTCTGTAAGAAGGTAGGCAGGGGATACCCTTGAATACTTGCAAACAGAGGTTCTTGAAGAACCGAATGCACTAAATCAAGGTCCCCAGTTGGTGACGGAGGTCGCACCGGAAGTACCAAGTGTAGCACCCCCTGGAAGCAGTTACGCACCAGGAAACGGACGGCCAACGGCCTTTGGAAAAAAATTGCCAAAGCCGAAACCTGACCCCTGACAGTACCCAACTTTTGATTAACCCCCTGTTGAAGGAAGCCAAGATCCGGGCCACTGAGTAAGAGTGAGGGGGAGCTCCAGGAGACTCACACCACACAACATACGACTTTCTCGTATGATGAAAAATCATTCTAGAAGTCGCCTCCCACGCTTTAAGCAGGGTGGGAATCACTGAAGCAGACAATCCCCCGACCTTCAGCACCTGGCTTTTAACAGCCAGGCCGGCAAAGCCAGCGACCGTAAAGTCAGATGGGAGATTAGCTCTGGAGACAATTTCTCCCTGAGAGGAATTCTCCAAGGAGCGTCTGCGGCTAGCCTGACCAGGTCGGCGTACCAAGCTTGGCGAGGCCAGTCTGGAGCCACGAGAAAGACCGGAATCCTTACCGCCTCGATCCTGCAAAGAATTCTTGGCAGCAACTTGAGGAGAAAGGCAGACAGCAGCTGATACTGACCTTGGCCCATCGGTGAGCACTCTCACACGGCCATGGCGGTGTCAGCCTTTCGCAGGTGACTACGCTAAATTTCTCGGCATCATTCAAGTTGAACTTAGCGAATGTACTTGCCTCTGTAGTCCTCATACGTCCACCAAAGGCGAAACAGTCCACTGTACCACAGACTCCTCAAAAGGGTAACGTCTAGCAGCTGCTTAGACACCCCAGGGGAACGTCTCAAGACGGTCCCATCCTACATGAGCATGCTAGCAAACTAAGCAGTTCCAGATGGCAAGTGAGTGCCAGATGCTACCTGCGCCCCAGGCGCAGCTGCCGCTGCGTCCTCCAATTGCAGGGTGTCCCGCACCAAAACAACCAGTGCATCGCATCCACCAGCGCCTGTATCCTGCACGTCAGGGGAGGTAGAAATGTCATCCTCATTATCCAAGGAGACAGGGCGCGAGGTAACAGAACCGGCAGGGAGGCCCCATGTCTGTGGAGGCTGTGTCAGACTCCGATTCTGAGACATCAGATGAGGCAGGGGTAGGCGGAGAAACGTTTTAGCGCACCTCCCACCTCCACACGGGCCCACATGCTTCCCGAACCGCCAAAAAATGCATTGATGGACAGTGGAGATCCGGAAGGCCCTGCGGCCTCTGTGAGGTGGTCAGGTGGGGACACATGGCCTGCAGGGTCCATACTGAACCTGAGAAACCCGCCAGCAAAATTTGCAAAAAATGACAAAAATTATATATATATTTTTTTTTAAAAGAAGCGGCCCCACAGAGCTACAGTGCCCTTCCCTCCCCGGAGGTCAGGCACTGCGCTAATGAACCCCCACAGAGAGAAATCGACTACTCTCATGACTCACTGTCCCCGTATAAGCAATCGGATTAGTGATTGCTAATCCGATTGCTTATACGGGGAAACGTTTACTCACCACACCAGGAACACAGGCGGGCGCCATCTCCTTACAGGTCCCCACGCCACAGAGAGAAATCGACTACTCTCATGACTCACTGTCCCCGTATAAGCAATAGGATTAGAGGGTCTCAGCAGTGGCTCAATGAAAGGAAGTGAGCCAGGAAACTGCCCGGGGAGAGGGGAAGGGCTCCTCCCACCAAAAGAACGCCTCCAGGCACTCCCACCAGCCTTCACAGCAAGAAATCCACAGCAAAATGGCCAAAAACGGGTGTACCAAGATGGCCGCCGCCATAGACGCAGGCAGAGGCTACAGGAAAATGTCAGCCCCGCACGGGAACGTGGTAATCTGGACCCCCCAAGCCCATCTACACCATCCAGCAGTAGGAACCTCATCAAGCCCCCCCGCACGATCAGTCGCGCGCATTCCCCCGGCCCCCCCATGTGGCCTGCAAAAGAGGTCCCAGCCCCAGCTAGGCCCAAACAGTCCCCCACGTGGAGGGACAGGATAGAGGGAAACCCAGGAGTGTGAGGGTTGGACCATCCCAGGGAGGGAGCCCACGTACACCCCAAAATCCGCCAGGGAAGGGGGAGGAACGTTTACTCACCACACCAGGAACACAGGCAGGTGCCATCTCCTTACAGGACCCCACACCACTGAAGTGGGGGGGCTGTTGGCCAAATAGGAACGCTGCGACATAAGCCTAGACCCTGTCGTGTGCGTCCTGATGAGACGTTTAACTTGCAGGGCCTGTCCAGTGGGACTATGTCGCAGCCGACCCAGTGCAGAGCGAAGGCCTGCATGCGCTCGCTGGCCAGACTGGGGTGACCACTGTATATAGATATCCAGCCTGTCACCCAGCTCGGCATAGTTGCTTGAAGATCTCACAGGAAAAAATTCCAGAGAAAAAGGCTAGCTATAAAAAAAATCTACAAAAAAAAAATACTTTTATGCCAGGACCAAAGATCCCAGCAAGAAACGAGGTCTTTATTCCCGACTAGGCAGATTAAAACTGACATCCTATGCAGGAAGAGAGAGGGTGTACCCTCCGGGGCTGCCCATAGGTGTAGCCAGAACTTTTTTTCTGCCTAGTGTCCTACTCCTGTAGGGGTAGTATAACCCTACTGATATGGATCAGAGGACTGCGTCCGTCAATGAACGATAGAGAAAATTGCATTTCCATGTACTGTGGGAGACCAGATATATTGAATGCAGGGTCCTGGGTTTAGTAACACTTTAACTGCCACTAAGGCCAAGGACATGGCTGTGCTGTATGATTGGGGTGTCAGGATTACAAGACTAAAGCCTCGTACACACGCACCGATTGTTGGCCGACCGATCGGCTGTCTTTTGTCCAGTGTTGTGTTGGTTGAAATGTGCTCTAGACTGCGCACAAATTTTGTCGGCCAACAACAACCAACTGCAGAAGTGATGTCATGTTTTGGTCTACTTTTCGTGTGTTTTTTCTTCTCTGAGCATGCCCAGTCTTGATCATTACATTTTTGTCGGCCGAAATCTGTACTGACTGACGAACAATCGGCTGTTCTGCTGACGGCCAACAAAAATTTTATAGCAAAGCACACCAGATTTTGTTCGGCCGAAAAGTCGCAGTCGGTTGTCGGAAGCATCATACTAACAAGCCAACAATCGGCCGATCGGACGTTGGCCGAAAATTTACGGCCAACAATCGGTGCGTGTGTACGAGGCTTAACTGAACAGAATTAGAAATCTTCTGGCAGTTAAACACATGCATTTTAACAGTGTATTTAAAAATGAGACTGGTGCCCCGTTTTAGAGTTCTTGGTGGAGTTCCTCTATAAATTCGTCACACTGTTTTTAGAATTATGTGCAACTGCCCTTACTTCAGATCTGATAG
Source organism: Pelophylax lessonae (assembly GCF_965119305.1). NCBI lineage: Eukaryota > Metazoa > Chordata > Amphibia > Anura > Ranidae > Pelophylax > Pelophylax lessonae. The sequence continues at coordinate 192,848,135 of NC_138774.1, read as the reverse complement.
GCTTGCAAGAGTTCTCATCTATCTGTACTAATTTATCAATAGCTCTTTTATAAAAGCCAGTTTGAGTTAGCTTTCTGAGTCCTTTAAACCTGACAGTGACAGAGTTCATAAAGGCCTAGAGAAACAAGACAAAGCAAGAGGACTGAGCAAGGCGGGGGTCTCCGAACAGTCGCTACCATTGTGTGTGTGGCAGAGGCACCCTAGCTCCCTCCTTTCGTCCTTAGGGGATGGAGAAATACAATCCCCACAGCTCATTGTCCCCTGCACGGTTGGGCGTGCAAGTGACCGGAAGAATGTTGCCCTCCTGTGCTCATAAACGGTTTCATTAGCACAAAGCAGCCTGCATTTTCTAATAGGTTCTTGGAGAATGACCCCCCTCAGCTCACTAGGCTGCTATTGTTCCCCTGGCCACTTCCTACTCCCTGGAGGAAGAATAGATGCAGCAAAGCCCCAGTCATATATTAGCCAGGGACTTTACAGGGTCATCGAGAGACTACGCAACTACTTTAATCACCAGCAGAGGAGGGGAGGACGGGGCAAGAGGGCCATGGTGCTGACAAAGAGGAGGCCAGAGGGAGGAGGGTGGGGGAAGAGTGCTGACAGCCAACGCAGGAGGGTAGGCACTCTGCCTGGGTGGAAGAGGACAGACCTCAAGATTTACTACCGTTTTAACGGCCTTACCATTTAATACATGAGATGAGGACACGGTATAATTATCAGGAGAGGCAGGCCAGCGATTAACAGATTTGACCTCTGGAGTGGGATATACTTCATCTTCTCATGAATTATACTGACAGTGCAGTGGAAAAAATAAAATGGATTGTGTGTATTAAAAGATATTTTCCAGGCCCAGTGTCTCGTATTGCTTAGAGGATTATTCACCATTCTGAGCTTAGTTATGAAAATAAATAATTACAAACCAGCTGGCAAGAAAACAAAGTTTATGTCAAACATTTTTTCTCTCTTTAATTTCCTGTATTACCATATCACTAACCTATTCTGCAACTTATTCATTTGCATCAGTCACTGCACCAAAGGAGCTCACACTCTACTGTCTCACCACAGTCACACTACAGTGTTTCTCAACCATTTTTCAGCCAAGGCATTCTCTACAATTATGCCCAATCTCGGGGCACCCTTTTTTAAAATGACAAAAACCAAACTAATAGCTATACACAATGCAGCATTATAGACACACGTGGGACACCCAGTATTGAAGGTGGTTTATTTTTACAAAGCAAATATACCTTTTCACACTGCAACTGACTAGTATTCCAACATTTCTCTTCGCGCTTAGTTTTTCTCCTTCATTCATCTAATATGACCCTGGTGCTGATGGAGAGAGGTAAACAAGGACGTCCTCGGGAGCCCAATGTCCTCCTTATCCTACATCATAGGTTGTTAAGAGTGCCAGCAGCTGGCCCACATGGTGCCCAAGGTGGTAATGCTACACAATTAATACATGTGGCTTGGAGTAACAGAAAAAGGCAAGCTTAATCCACCTGCTGGCATGTTGACAATTTTTAGTCAATTTGATGCAATTTTTAGGCATTTTGCCAAGGCACCCCTGGAGAACTCGAAGGCACCCCAGGGCGCCATTGCACACTGGTTGAAAAATGGCTGCACTAATACACATTTACAGCTCTGACATATTCCAAGGTGCTAAAGAGAGAGCACAAAGCTATCTGGGTAAGCTTCTGCACCAGAGGAGCTTACATTCTAAAGTCCCCATCACAGTCACACTATTACCATTATACCTTTATATAGCTCTGACATATACTACATTACCAAAAGTATTGGGACACCTGCCTTTACACACACATGAACTTTAATGGCATCCCAGTCTTAGTCTGTAGGGCTCAATATTGCTTTGGCCCACCTTTTGCAGCTATAACAGCTACAACTCTTCTGGGAAGGCTGTCCACAAGGTTTAGGAGTGTGTCTATGGGAATGTTTGACCATTCTTCCAAAAGCTCATTTGTGAATTGGTGCACAGTCATGTTGGAACAGGGAGGCAGATGGGGGAAAAAAGTTGGCGCAATCAGACAGTGTGGGTAGCTGCCGCAGTGTCACCTGTGGGCAGAAAATGGGGGGCAATCCGATGGCTGTGCACTGGGATGGCTGCAGGCTTGTAAAGGGTGAAGTAACCCTGTAAGATACCAAGAAGAGAGAGAGAGAGAGAGCCCAGCGCCGATCTGAGTGTAGCACAGCAGTACTTTAATGACACACAAATTACAAAGCTACTCACAAGAGGTAGATAAAAGCAGGCATCTAAAATCAATGGGGGGAAGTCTCTGTAGTCACATCCACGGTGGAAGGTCCGGTCAGGCGGGAGCGCTGTGATGAGGGAGGGCAGCCGATGTCCTCATGTGGGAGGCGGGGGACGTGCCGATCCTCTTTGATGTTGATGCAGCGTGGGACCGCCGGTCGGATGGGTGCGACGTCACTCAGGAGACACCAGGGGATCAAACGGCGACGCGTTGCGGAGCTCAGCTCCTTCTTCAGGCCGTGCGGGGGCCATGTTGGTTGTGGTATTTATGCCAGTAGTCCGGGGTAGATAGTATGGTGGCTCGGGAGGGACAAAAATGGGGAAAAAGCAAACCAGCAATGGGATAATATGTTGAACGAAGGGGGAAGGAGGCTAGGGGGCGGAGGAGGGGAGGTGTGAATGTGTGGGAAAGGGGGAGGGGGGGGGGGAACAGGGAAATGGATGTTATTGAATTAGAGGCAATAAAGGCAATGTAGGTGTGGCCATACAGAATGAAGCTGTATGGAGAGGAGAATGATGTACATGAAGGGGCCAAATTTTCTTTTGGGTGCACTCGGGTGCGTGTATAGAGCGACCCGAGGGATGGGAGCGCACTTATCTAGGTGTCTGTGAATAAGGATGTTGTTATGATGTGAATGAGTATGTATAGGGTGTCAGGGAATGTTGGGAGTTTTTAACATGATAAGATAGATGGAATCCAAGTGATGTTAGTGAGGTATATGGACCTACGCTTGGAGGCATACAAGCGTAGGTCCATATACCTACGCTTGTATGCCTCCCCCGCCTATACCCCCTCTATGCCCTAATCTCATTTGGACCCCGCAAGCAAACACACATCCCACAGCCCCCACCCCCAAACCGAAAAGAATTAGAAGACCCAGAACCACACTGCCCCAACCCAGGGTCCAAGAAGGACACCGCATTACCAACCCCCAGAAAATCCCCTCCAACCCAGCAGTGGTGACATCCAACCCCAAAACGGGCTACAGCAGCTCCCCCAGAGCTCACATAAAACCCACACCTCCCCATACGGTCCCCGCCCCCGCATCCGAGCCCTCTTCCACTGGCACGGACAGGGTCCCCCCATCCCCAGCACATGATCCCAACAGGCCACCTGACCAACACACCAACGAACTCGCCAGTTGCCCTCCCACAGACCATTTTTTAGAATCAACCCCCCCGCATGTACCGACTCCTCAAACAAACAAAAGAAAACTAGACACAGAGGAAAGCGGGGGGGCAGACTTAGACATAAACAAAAGAGCAAAACTACTAACACAGTAAAAATATATAATCTATCCTCCCACTCACTATCCCCTGCAGAAACCTCCTTACTCAACAGAGGCCTTAACTTTGCCCCGGCCACCCCACCAAACCAATTTACCCTGTTCAAAGACCTCAACAGGTTCATTCGGAACCTCACCCTGAAACGTTATTACAACATCCAATCCTCCAAGGCCACTCTTGGCCCTCCTCCTGACCCACAACCCTCCCCCCCTCCCACTCCTGATCTTGACTCCTCTATGGACGCACTGGCCCTCCAAATTTTAGAAGAATTACACATAGAACACCATAATGATGAGGACCTCATTCCATTTACCCTCCACCCCTCCTCTTCCCCCCCAGTCCGCCATTCCTCACTCAGGCCCAAATCCACATTCAACCCCACCCAGTCCAAAGGTCCGTATCTCCAAACGTTCTATCAAGTAGTTTACGCGGACATCCTCAAAATGTGCAAACGATCAAAAAATCCCTCCCATGCTCCAGCTTCCAATCTCAGTCAAGCAGAAAAACTTGCCCTTAAACACCTCACCCAGAGCCATAGCCTCATTATCAAAACCGCGGACAAAGGTGGAGGCATAGTTGTCCAAAACAGGGCCGACTACATCCAGGAGGCCATCCGGCTTCTCTCAGACACCTCCACATACCGCCCCCTCCCACAGGACCCCCTCACTAAGTTCCAAGCAGAGGCGCAGTCCCTCGCCAGAGACGCTATGGAAGAGGGAATAATCAACAAACATGAACTCTCATTCTTCAACAGAGATTTCTTTTCCACCCCATATTTCTATCACATACCCAAAATCCACAAAAACAGCACCAACCCCCCCGGCCGACCTATCGTAGCCGCCATGGACAGCATCACCAGCCCCTTTTCCCAATACATTGATTTATTCCTACAACCATTAGCACAAAACCTTCCCTCATACATCAGAGACGGAGCCTACCTACTCGACCTCCTCAGCCACTATTCCTGGGAACCCACTTACATGTGGGCTTCCCTGGATGTCAATTCCCTGTACACCTCCATCCCCCATCAAGTTGGACTCAGGGCCGTCTCACACTTCCTATCTGCAGACCCTACGATCCACCCCCAGCAAGCTCAATTCATCCTAGATGCCACTGAATTCTGCCTCACCCGGAACTACTTTGAGTTCAACGGAGACTTCTATCTCCAAGTCACTGGCACAGCGATGGGCGCCAATTTTGCACCCAGCTATGCCAACCTCACCATGGGTCTCTGGGAAGCCCAATACATCTGGCATAACAACCCCTTCACACCTCACATCATATTCTATGGCCGATACATAGACGATATTATCGTCATCTGGGACGGCTCACTTCCCACCTTCACACAGTTTGTACAACATTGCAATCAAAATCCCTTCAATCTATCCTTCACCTCTGAATGTGATTCGGCTCAATTGGCATTTCTAGATCTCACCCTATATCATGAAGAAGGCAACATCGTAGCCAAAAATTACACAAAACCCACCGCAGGAAACTCATTCCTACATTACCATAGTTGCCACCATCCCAGGTGGATCTCAAACATCCCAAAGAGTCAATTCTGCCGCTTGAAACGCAATTGCACAAAACAACAGGATTACCGCGAACAAAGTGCCCTCTTAACCCAAAAATTCGTAGATAAAGGATATCCCGCATCCCTGGTCCAACAAGCTCACTCAGATTATCTGTCCAAATATGACCCTAGTGCTCCCCAGGCCTCACCACGACCAAAGAACTCATTGCCCCAACCACTCCGTTTTACCACACAATTCCATACCAAACACAAACAAATGGAAAAGATCTTACGAAAACACTGGTCCATCCTATCAGAGGACCCCCATCTAAAATCCTCCATCCCACCTGTACCCAAAGTCTCCTACAGAAAATCCTCAAATATCAAAAATCTCATTGCCCCGAGTAAACTCAAACCCAACACTCCCCACCCCACCACCACCATCTGCCTCATCCCCCTCATAGGGATGTACCAGTGCCTGAAACCTCTGTGCCTCACTTGCGCCCATGTCCAACACGGCCAGACTGAGTTCACCGTGAAAGGCAAAACATATCCCATCAAACAATTTTACAACTGCTCCACAGAATATGTAATCTACTGCCTAACCTGCCCATGTGGACTATTCTATGTAGGCCGCACCATCAGGCCCCTCAGAAAACGTTTCGGCGAGCATCGCAGGCTGGTCGAAAAAGGGAAGGACAAACACAGTGTCCCCAGACACTTTGCAGAGTCCCACAACAAATCTCCCTCTGGACTCAAGGTGTGGGTAATCGAATCAATTCCGAACACCTTGCCCAGGACAGAGCGTTTCAAGCGGTTGTGCCAGAGGGAAACCTTCTGGATCTACTCCCTTGAAACGCTCTCGCCTGGAGGCCTGAACGAAGAAATTGAAATCAATGTGCTGCTGTAGCCCATCTCCCCAAGCATTAACCCTTCTACTAACATGACCATTTTTTGCCCAGGTTCTTCCCTCCGCCTTCCAGAGATCTTTGTGAACCCTCCTACATATGCTTCCCTACACCAAGCCTACTCCAAAGTAAGTACCGTATATAGGTTAACCCCTTCATACAGTTTCTTTACCAACATCCCAGTTCCAGCACGACTCTTTTGACATGCCCCGCTCGATAACCGCCCGCGCACTGGCACAACGATTCCCATGTATGTGCTTGTGCGTGTGTGGTTGGACCTTCAATTCGGTATCTGTATGCACAATGCGCCACGTACATGTTTGTGAGTGTGCGTTTCTATATACACATACATGCAAGCCTGTGGGCTGACATCCGTAACTTCCGACCATGAACTAGAACCTGTCAACATGCGTGCACAGTTATGCATGCTAGCACGCACACACATTTTCCATCCTTCCCCCTTCCCCCCGTGTATGCCTCCAAGCGTAGGTCCATATACCTCACTAACATCACTTGGATTCCATCTATCTTATTATGTTAAAAACTCCCAACATTCCCTGACACCCTATACATACTCATTCACATCATAACAACATCCTTATTCACAGACACCTAGATAAGTGCGCTCCCATCCCTCGGGTCGCTCTATACACGCACCCGAGTGCACCCAAAAGAAAATTTGGCCCCTTCATGTACATCATTCTCCTCTCCATACAGCTTCATTCTGTATGGCCACACCTACATTGCCTTTATTGCCTCTAATTCAATAACATCCATTTCCCTGTTCCCCCCCCCCCTCCCCCTTTCCCACACATTCACACCTCCCCTCCTCCGCCCCCTAGCCTCCTTCCCCCTTCGTTCAACATATTATCCCATTGCTGGTTTGCTTTTTCCCCATTTTTGTCCCTCCCGAGCCACCATACTATCTACCCCGGACTACTGGCATAAATACCACAACCAACATGGCCCCCGCACGGCCTGAAGAAGGAGCTGAGCTCCGCAACGCGTCGCCGTTTGATCCCCTGGTGTCTCCTGAGTGACGTCGCACCCATCCGACCGGCGGTCCCACGCTGCATCAACATCAAAGAGGATCGGCACGTCCCCCGCCTCCCACATGAGGACATCGGCTGCCCTCCCTCATCACAGCGCTCCCGCCTGACCGGACCTTCCACCGTGGATGTGACTACAGAGACTTCCCCCCATTGATTTTAGATGCCTGCTTTTATCTACCTCTTGTGAGTAGCTTTGTAATTTGTGTGTCATTAAAGTACTGCTGTGCTACACTCAGATCGGCGCTGGGCTCTCTCTCTCTCTCTCATGTTGGAACAGGGAACATCCCCAAACTGTTCCCACAACGTTTGGAGCATATAATTGTCCAAAATGTCTTGGTATGCTGACACCTTAAGATTCCCCTTTACTGAACTAAGGGGCCAAGCCCAATCCCTTAAAAAAAAAAAAACCCACATCATAATCCCCCCGCCACCAAATGATTTGGACCAGTGCAAAAAGCAAGGTCCATAAAGACACAGAGTCCTGACCTCAAACCAACAGAACACCTTTGGGTTAAATTAGAGCGGAGATTGCATGCCAGGCCTTCTCTCCAGTGCCTGACACTACAAATGCTCTTCTTGATGAGTGGCCAAACATTGCCATAGACACACTCCTAAACCTTGTGGACAGCCTTTCCAGAAGAGTTGAAGCTGTTATAGCTGCAAAGGGTGGGCCAACTCAATATTGAACCCTACGGACTAAGACTGGGATGCAAGTGTGTAAAGGCAGGCGTCCCTATACTTTTGGTAATATAGTGTATTTTACAATGCTGTATAGAGAACACTGAACCATTCACATCAGTCTCTGGACCAAAGGAGCTCTTATGCCCATGTCCAGCCTGAGCAGTCACATTTTTTTCGTTCAACCCAGCAAAAAACTAGTAGTGTGTACGAGGCTTAAAGCAGCCTCTCTCAACCTTTTCAACACAGAGGAACCCTTGAAATTACTTTCTGGTCTCAGTGAACCATTGCAAAAAATTACTATATCCATTTAGTGTAAGGGTCAGTGGGAAGAATGCTCCTTACACTTATGGACATTGGGAAGAATTCCCCCTTTACAGACAGCTAAAAAGATCAATGGTGTCAGTGGGTACTTATCAGAGAGGCAGAAATTGCTTAATTTCCAAGGAACCCCTATCAACTTCTGAGGGAATCCTGGTTGAGAAAGCTTAGACTAACAGTATTATAGCCAGAGGGTAGCCTAATAGCCAGACAACCAGTTCTTTCAGATAGAGATCAGGAACTGTAGCCCCCTCTGTTCTCTCATGACAGGTTTCCTTTAAGTCTTAAAAAGTTGGCAAGATGAACATATCCCTACTTTGCTGGTCCTTCCCCTCAGCACCCGATGCTCTAATATCACTGCAGAGCGGAAAGTGGGAGACCGCACAGTACTGGACAGAGGGCGGGAGCAAGAGCTGCCTCAGTTAACCATTCAAGTTAACAAGCCCATGATTGGTTGCTAGAAGCACCCTAGCAACCAATCACCAGATTGCAAATATATACGAGTTAACTTTGACAGTTCCCACCCTCCATCCAGTACCGTGCTGCCTCCCATTCTGATGTACACCAGTTGTAAGGTAGGATAGTGCTACCTACCCAATGATGCGTGTCGGGGGGGAGGGGGGCTGGGATGTAATGTGAAGGGGGCAAAAGACATTTCTTGTGTGTGTTATGTTTGGGGGGTTGGGTAGCAGAAGAGACTACAGTGGGGGGGGGGGGGGGGAGATGTGAAGGGGGGCAGAGGACACTAGTCATTAGAGACATTACTATGGAGGGGTGTATACATTACATGACTGGGGGGGTGGGGGGGGGGGAAATGCGAAAAAAGTGGAGGACACTATTGTGAAGGTGGGCAGAGGACACTACTGTGGGGGTTGATGTTAAGGGGGATGGAGGACTCTACTGTAGGGGCAAAGGACACTACTGTAGGGGCAAGGGACACTACTGTAGGGGCAAGGGACACTACTGTAGGGGCAAGGGACACTACTGTAGGGGCAAGGGACACTACTGTAGGGGCAAAGGACACTACTGTGGTAGGTGATGTTAAGGTGGGCTGAGGACATACATGTCCTTCATGCCATCTTTTTATTGGGGTCTTGATTTTTCTGAAAAGAAGGGCACCACCCTCTCGGGGATCTTTCATTTTCTCCATGTTGTCCAGGTAGATCTCAACCTCTGAAAGGTTGCCTACCTCTGCTTTAAGGCTATTTATTCTTGCGAGTCACACATTGCTACCAGAACCTGTAGCCAGGAGGGCAACACCACCATTCAAATCCTGCATTATTTGCCTTTTAAGGTTACTTCTCAAAACTCTAACCTGCTCCTTGGTGAGGTCATTCCCCTTCCTCCTCCCCCTGGGAGTGGTTTAAAATACCTCCCTATTTAACTGACAGTGCGTAAATCATGTTAGCTGAACAATGCTGGGGTGTGGAGTGCAGGGGCCTTGAAAGGGGGGGGGGGGTGACTTTACTGAAATCCTGCCATTAGTGTTGAAAAAAAATCAAAACATTTCATTGTTTTAAATGAATATCTAGTTGGTTTTTAGGCTTGGAGTTCTACTTTATTCTGCCAGTAAAGGTTTGCAGCAACTGAAGGTAACCCACACAAACACAGGAAAGAAGGCTATACAGAGTGTCCTTGGTGGCAACTGAAACTAGGACTCGCAATGCACAAATCCTAACCCCACACAGACAAATCTGTTTACTTGTACAATGAAGTTGTGGGTGATTCAGCCGGCTGGTATCTATCCAAAGCCGATCTCTCATTGGACTGACCCTTTCAGACAGAGCAGTGTAGAAAACAAAATCTTTCATGATTTTCATTATATTATACTCAAAACCTGGCACTGGTGTGGTTCTGCACGATGCACGCCAACAGCAGTGAAATAGTTAATGATCATTTTGTAGGGCAGAGAGATGTGGCTCCGAAGGTGGGCTCATTAGTATTGGAAAGCAAGCTGTTGCCAGGCGATTTGACATTTCAGAAAAAACAGGAGATGCCTGAGCAACTGGCAGTGCCAAGCCAGAAGCGGAGACTGCCACAGCCGTGCCGGATTAACTCCTTGCGATTCTGCGGCTCAAAAGCACAGAGGAGGAGAACAGGGAGATAGTACGTACATGCACACACACGACGCGTTCTCTTTATTTTGTAAAAGGAAAGTATAGTGTATTTTCAGCAAACACCACCTTTACAGCTATAACTGCAAAGTATTGTTTATGCAGAAAGTAGTTTTTGACATTTTACCATTTCCACAATGTTTAAATGTTTGTTTTCTTAATAAATATAGCAAAGTGTAGAGTAGCCAAAACAAACAACATTTATCTCTCCTCTTAATAGTCAATTGGATAGGAAATCTGCATGGGGAGTGCATGGTTTTTAATGAAGGTTGGTAAAGTATATTCACTGTGTACTAATACTGCTAAACAAGATGCATACAGTATCTCACAAAAGTGAGTACACCCCTCACATTTTTGAAAATATTATATCTTTTCATGTGATAACACTGAAGAAATGACACTTTGCTACAATGTAAAGTAGTGAGTGTACAGCTTGTATAACAGTGTAAATTTGCCACCCCCTCGAAATAACTCAACACACAGCCATTAATGCCCAAACCGCTGGCAAAAAAAGTGAGTATACCCCTAAGTGACATTGGCCCAATTAGCCAGTTTCCCTCCCCGGTGTCATGTGACTTGTTAGTGTTACAAGGTCTCAGGTGTGAATAGGGAGCAGGTGTGTTAAAGCGGTAGTATCATGCTTTTTGACACTTTTACCTACAGGTAAGCCTATAATAAGGCTTAGCTGTAGGTACAAATAATATCTCCTAAACCGGCATGGTTTAGCAGATATTTACAGTGCATGCAGCTGCTCGCGCGAGCGGCGCATGCGCTCTGAAGGTCCGGGGGGATCTTCAATCTATTTGCCGAGAGCTTGCCGGAAAATCACTCCCGCGCGCATGCGCGGGAGGGACGTCATCGCGGCTCCGGCCAATCATCGCGCCGGAGCCGTCTCTTCCAGCCAATCACCGCGCCGGAGCCGCCGAACCCGGAAGAGACGGCGAGGGATCATGGCAGCGCCCGCAGCGATGTCCGGGGGTCCGTGTCGGGGCTTCGTTCTAAGGTAAGTTACACATAATGAGCTAGTATGCGATGCATACTAGCTCATTATGCCTTTGTCTTACAGGTTTTTTTTTTTTTTTGTTCTTTGGGTTTACAACCGCTTTAAATTCATAGTATAGTAACTAAGTAGAACTACTTCACTACTGTACTTAAGTACCGAAAGGCGGTATCTGTACTTTCCTGGAGTAGAATTTTTTTCTCCTACTTCCACTTTTACTTCACTACATTTTTTCGATGATTTCAATACTTCTACTCCGATATTTTTTTTTGTGCTGCATAGTTACTCGTTACTATTATAAAAATTACCACTGCCAGAACAGTAGATGGCAGGTTTCATGAAGCTCAAAAACATGTGTATTATCAGCGCATACGAAAATAAATGCTACTGTATGTATAAATAAAAGCTGCATTTAAAATAATAAAAAACAATATGATGTGCAAACTTTTGACTTCTTTCTTTAATAACTACATAAGACAGTACTTGTACTTTTACTTTCAGTATTTGAGTAGCAATTTTTTTTCAAAACTACTGGTACTTTTACTTTCAGTATTTGAGTAGCAAAATTAAAAAAAAACTACCCGTATTTTCCGGCGTATAAGACGACTGGGCGTATAAGACGACCCCCCTAATTTTCATCTACCGGTAATACTTATACTTAGGTTGCCTTGGAGATATTATACTCGGCGTATAAGACGACCCCCCATTTTTGGGCAATTTTTTTGAGGTTCAAAAGTAGTCTTGTACGCCAGAAAATACAGTACTTGCAATACTTAAGTACAAAAATGTTGAATACTTTAGTACTTCTACTCAAGTCACTTTTTGATTGAGCACTTCCACTTCTACTCAAGTCACTTTTTGATCGAGCACTCTTGTACTTTTACTCAAGTATGGGTTTCGAGTACTTTATACAACTGTGGTTAAATTTAGTGTTATCTCTCACTCTCTCATACTGGTCACTGGAAGTTCAATATGACACCTCATGGCAAAGAACTCTGAGGTTCTGAAAAAATAATTGTTGCTCTACATAAAGATGGCCTAGGCTATAATAAGATTGCCAAGACCCTGAAACTGAGCTGCAGCATGGTGGCCAAGACCATACAGCGATTTACCAGGACAGGTTCCACTCCGAACAGGCCTCACCATGTTCGACCAAAGAAGTTAAGTGAACGTGCTCAGAGTCATATCCAGAGGTTGTCTTTGGGAAATAGATGTATGAGTGCTGCCAGCATTGCTGCAAAGGTTGAAGGATTGGGGGAGAGTCAGCCTATCAGTGCTCAAACCATATGCCGCACACTGCATCAAATTGGCCTGCATGGCTGTCGTCCCAGAAGGAAGCCTCTTCTAAAGATGATGCACAAGAAAACCCGCAAACAGTTTTCTGAAGACAAGCAGACTAAGAATATGAATTACTAGAACCATATCCTGTGGTCTGATGAGACCAAGATAAACTTATTTGTTTCAGATGGTGTCATGCGTGTGTGTTGCAGCAACCAGGTGAGGAGTACAAAGACAAGTGTGTCTTGCCTACAGTCAAGCATGGTGGTTGGAGTGTCATGGTCTGGGGCTGCATGAGTGCAGCTGGAACTGGGGAGCTACAGTTCATTGAGGGAACCATGAATGCCAACATGTACTGTGACATACTGAAGCAGAGCATGATCCCCTCCCTTCCGAGACTGGGCAGCAGGGCAGTATTCAAACATAACGACCCCAAACACACCTCCAAGACGACCACTGCCTTGCTAAAGAAGCTGAGGGTAGAGGTGATGGACTGGCCAAGCATGTCTCCAGATCTAAACCCTATTGAGCATCTGTGGGTCATCCTCAAATGGAAGGTGGAGGAGTGCAAGGTCTCCAACATCCACCAGCTCAGTGATGTCATCATGGAGAAGTGGAAGAGGAATCCAGTGGCAACCTGTTAATCTTTGGTGAACTCCATGTCCGAGAGGGTTAAGGCGGTGCTGGAAAACCATGGTGGCAACAAAAAATATTGACACTTTGGGCCCAATTTGGACATTATCCCTTAGGGGTGTACTCCCTTTTGTTGTCAGCTGTTTAGACATTATTGGCTGTGTGTGGAGTTATTTTGACGGAACATCAAATTTACACTTATACAAGCTGTACACTCACTACTTTACATTGTAGCAAAGTGTAATTTCTTCAGTGTTGTCACAAAGATATAATAAAATATTTACAAAAATGTGAGGGGTGTACTCATATTTGTGAGATACTGTATGTACATAGTTACTATATATAAAAAATAAAGGCTATTAACAAGAACCACTCAAAAGCCCTCAGCATAAGACTATTGAAATATATAATGGTATACTTTAAAGCTAGCCATTGTCACTAAAGGGTACCTGCATATGAAGTCAAGATCAGACGGTCACACTGGGGAGTATGCTACAGATGACTGACTTTTTTAATCCATATCTCAATGGCTGCCTCAAACATTGGATCAAGGTGGCCATAAATGGCTGCCTCACAACATGATCCATCATTTTCACCTGTCCTTATATGTGCTAGTCCTTTCCTGCAGTCTTGGCTACCTTTAAAGAAAATATACACAGGGGAATTCATAAAAAGTGTCTAAGACACTCTTTGGAATTTCAGCGTGCCTTTACACGACAAATGTTGGTGCGGGAAACAAATTCATGTACCTGTTGTAGACAGATATATGAATCTGGGGGCTTGCACTGAGTTTGGAGGCGCACTGAGGCCGGAGTGTCCATATATCATCTGTCAGTCAGACAGTGCAGCAAGGGGGAGTTTTGCACCTGGGGGAGGGGGGCAGAGCCTTATGGGGAAGCTGAGACACTAGTCCTTCATCAGATCTCCTACCCTTGTGATTTGACAGCAGGCAATTAGCGGATCCATAGCCAACAAACAGCCTGCTATTGACTATCAAATCCGCTTGCTGCCAATTACAAGGTGAAAGCAGACCTGATGGGGAACTCTTGACTCCGCTTTCCTATCTGGTCAGCCCACTGCAGCATCACCGGTTGCTAGGAGGCTGTCGGCATTGAAGTCAACATCTTTCTTAACAACCAGTGACATGGAGAGGATAGCAGCAGCAAACATTCTGCTCTGCTACACTGCGTACAGAGACGGGCATGTTGCCGGCCTCTGTAAGCCAAGTTAGAGTAAGTCTTCATTGTCTCCAGTTTCATTATCTAAGAACTGGTGGTAATTATTTTTGAATTTAGTGAATTAATTAATGGTGCTACTTTTACAAAGTGGGGCTATAAGGAACTACATGAACCTGCCGCATGTTGTCAGTAGAGTTACCAAAACAGGCGGTGGGGTTTTTGAATCTGGTGCAAAATATTCACTGAATTCCCCTAAAAGCATTTTCTAATAGGCTTTCCTTGCTTCTATGTTATATTTGATATATTATAATTTCCATAGTATAAAATCAAGAGTAAAATATAGAAACATTGCATATGTTATTATTTTATTTTATTTTTTTTTTAAGATTTACCTTTTGGCAACCAGAAGGTGCAAGACTGCTTCTCCAGGTAGCTTCAGATAGTTGGTCTGAACCCCCGTTCAAATCGGCGCGATTTGACAGGTGGTCAAGTTGCATGTCAAATTGCAGCCTATTGCCAGCAATCGGAGGATCCCAATCAGTGTGACGGTAAGTTTGCGGCACTACTTTTGGCGACTTTGGGGGTGATTTTAATAGACACCTGTGCATGAACCTGCAAAGATGTCTTTGAAGTCACCCCCGAAGTCGGACTGAAATGCAGTTTTGAAATCGTGCGAGTTTAGATGAATTTGCACGATTTCAAAGCCATGTTCAGTGTAAACGAAGACTAACCGGCAACCGGAAGTAACGATCCGGAACATCGCGAGTGGTTGGATGAGACAAGGATTTGTGTGTATTCAGTCCGATATGTCAGCTTACCTGTCATCTTGATATGCACCATTTTAATGTCTATATTGTGAGTGTACTACATGAGGATCATCTGTCTTTTATTAAAGTGTTTGTACGTTATTACACTATTGGTACTTTTTTTCTTTATACTTATGTTATTTGTGTATGGAGCACCTAAGAGGATTGGACACATCTTGTTACTAACCAATAACCCTACAGTGGGTATCTGCTGTTTTTGCCAATAAGAGTATTTGGCCTATATATTTGGTGAGTGGACATCCAAAAGAGAGCGGTGACACAGATTCACATGGTGTGGTGCACAGGTATTGAATCATCAATTATTTTATGGACTTTTACCTGATTCACACCATTATGAACTTTTGTTTTGTGGATTTTGAATTTATTCACTTGTTTTCACGGGTGATATTGTGAGCGCCACTATCTACTTTATTTATCTTTCCACAATTTTTTTGCTTTTATTTAGTAGATACGTTATTTGAAGTTGCAGATGAAGAACAAGTATACAGATTAGGACTTCGGACGTCACTGGCTGCATGCTTGTTTCAGGTCTGTGACTCAGAAATTTGATAGATGGAAAATAAAATTTTCAAAGAGGAGGTCAGCAATGTCTGCCTCCATACTTTTCACAGCGGTTTTCTTTATATGCCAACCTGCTGAGAAGTCAGATGCCACTGAGAAATCTTTGCTGGTAGATTTCTATTCTTTACACACATGTGAACAAGGCAGGAAGAATTGGATAATTATTACATAAGAATATCCATTGCAATTATATAGCAAAGGACAAGAGTGGGAGAAGAAGACAGCCAATAGGGTAGGGGCTCCTCTACTTATTGAATGATACACTGTATTGTAGAATTACAACTGTTCAGAAGGCCAGTGAACACTTCACTTCATATCCGACTCACCCTACATCTTCCCACAGAGACCGCATTGTTACATGGGGGCAGACTATATTACAAGCAAAGCAAATGGTTTTGTATTAGGCTCGGTTTAGACTGCTGCGACCGGAAAAACCTGCGACTGCCAGGCGACTTCATTGTGGCTTGCGTGCGACTTCATTAACAGAAGTCAATGAAAATCATGATGAAGTTGTCCCAAAGTAGTTCAGGAAACTTTTTCTAGGTTGCTGTGACTTGAGTCACACCAATCAGAACGGTTCCCTTGCCATTAATGGTGTGCGACTTAGAACTCTAAAGTCGCACGACAATTCATGGCAGCGTGAACCGAGCCTCACATCTGTGATCAAACGTGTTAAGTGTAAATAGACAGAAAAAGAGCAAAAGAAGCCATAAAGAGAGGGCAGGCTGGGCCAGAGAATAAGGACAAGTGAACAGACACAAAACCAGGAACAAGTAAATGATCACTCCCCTGCATCTAACTGTATTAGTCAGGAAGTGAAAGCAGCAGCACTCAGACGGGTGAAGGGTGGACAGTTTGAGGCTCCATGCACACTAGCGTTTTATTAGCTAAAAAAAAAAAGCTAGAAAAAAACGCTGATTAAAAAATGCTGATAACAGCGCTTTTGTGCCAGCTTCTAGTAGCTTTTAGAAGCATTAGCTTTTTTACAGTACATAAAGAAAAAAACTGCTTGAAAAAAAGCTGTTAGTAGCGTTTAGTGTATATCTTTCCCGGGAAAATGCTCCCTCTTCTGCTCCTAGATGCTGAAGCTCAGAAAATGCTAATAACCTAAAGTGCTGTGCATGGACACATAGAACGCTATTTAGCTTCTAAGAGCAGAAAAAATGCTAATCGCTTCCAGGAAGTTAAAAAAAACACTAGTGTGCATGGAACCTGAGCATTTCAACCTCTACAGCACTGGCCAGTTCCCTGCCAATATAAAGTGGATAGCTTACTAGAAGGAAAAATGACCTCATCATCAGGGTTATGCTTCTTCATTGTAAATTCAGCAGGCCTGGGGTAGATCAGTGACCAAGCTGTATTCCTTATTTGAAGCAAAGTCAACAACCTGGCCATGCTGTCTGGCAGGGGTGTCTGGTTTATTAGATTAAGTGAAAAGAATTCCAAAACTTTAACAAATTTGTGTGAAAAAAATGCATGAAAACCCCCTCACTCCCCACTTTTTTTTTTCCTAAAGAACATTGTGACACATGAAAATGCATGGTACTTTGTTACCATATGTTTTGGCACAAGGTTTTACATAGCACGGGGCGTTACCACTGCTGGGGTTCCTGCATGTGGTTTTTGTGCCTTGATTTAGCATGCATTTCCTCAACCAACAGATGAGAACCAGAGGCGTAACTAGAACCTTCAGGGCCCCGGTGCAAGAAACCATGAAGGGCCCCCTGGACCCCTGGCCGGGGCCCTTCCTCTTCAAGCCTGGGGCTCTTCCCCTGGGGGTGACCAGGGGAACACACAGGGGCCCAGAGACAGCAGAACACAAGTGAAATGGATAGGAGGAGTGGCGGGGGCAGCATACAGAGGAACCGATCTCCTCCATTTTCCTCCTGCAGCTACAGGAGGAAAAAGGAGGAGAGTGATTTCTCTACATGCTGCCCCCGCCGCCCCTCCTATCCAGGTGTACAGGAGAGCAGCACAGGTCCCATTGAGTATGGGGCCCGGTTGCAATTGCAACCCCTGCAACTACGCCCCTGATGAGAACCTAACTTGAGTCAGTATTGACTGCATTTCTCATTTAGTCAATACTGACTGTCATGTTATTCCTCTTGTGTTAATTCTTTGAATCACTAACCTAGACCAAGTGGCAGATGGCTTCTGACTTTACTAGTCTTTTTCAGATAAGCATGGTTGTTCTGTGTCTGCACTGCAACGTACTATAAAGCACAACAGCCAGGCAACTAGCATTCTGAGAAGCAGTACAGCAATGGTAGCCATATTTAAAGATGGGTAGATCTCATTTTATTCAGAATTCAGCAAGCAGCGCCTCAAAACCAAAGGGCGTCAGAGAAAGGAAAGTAAGCCAAGCTCATGTACTGAAGGACAGAAAAGGACCAAGGCCCTGAAGGGAGCAAGGAGGATTACATAGAGCCAAAGCAATGTGGAATCGCAAAAAAATTCAAGTCTTACTACGTAAAGTGGACCAAACATAGAACTAAAAGTGCCATAAAGAGCACAGAAACAGCAAGGACAGACCTGAACCCCCCCCAGCACTGGTCAGGCCCCACTATCAGTATAGAGTAAGCAGCACACTCAGCAGAGCGAGCCTTGAGGGGGCTTTATCGCACAGCTGTGTATGCAGACCCTCCCTGGTCACACACTGAGCACATCCAGAGGATCAGGCTTCTTTAAACAGGATTTGAGCCCCTCCTAATAGGATTAGGAGTGTGGAGCTGGCTGATAATCCAGACCTCGCCACAACACAGGCAAATAAAAATAGGTGGAAGGCATGAAAGGCACCGAGCGCTATCTCTGCTCTGCACTCACAAAGACACGCCGCTCTGTCATACAAGCTGAGGGAGAGGCCAACGCAATTATACTGCAAACCAGTCTGATACGCCATTTTTCCTTGTGATGCTAAAGGGCAATGCACATCTCAGTCAGGGGTTAAGAAAAGAAAAAAAAACACTCTTGTCCATGGTGGAATTTTGGTGGGAGAACCATAAATGTTTACGGAGACAGAAAGCTGATCATCTTCTGTAGACATCCAATTACAGTAATTAGTTATTTAGTTACTACAAACTTCCTACCAACTGTTCCATCCTGTTCTCCATCCCATATACATTACTACACTCACAAAAACAGCGTACAGGAAAGCTGTGCCAATATAACCATTCACCACTTCCGAATGTCCCAGTGATACTGATCCACCAGCTTCAGTATTTTTTGGGAGCTTCTTCCAGGTCAGGACTCAACTCTGCAACTTACCTTTACAACCACTTTAAAAAAAAAATAAGGGTATCACTAATATCGCTCCAGCATGCACTCCACCAATGTGATCCAGGTACAAGGTTCTGGATCCTTTCTACTAGAATATCCCCCCAAAAAAACACACAAACTGGGATGCAATAAACATAGTATTCAATATCCAGCAGGAACAAGATGATGTTTCAAAAGCCATGTTCCTTATGCCCCATACACACGTGCAGATTGTCTGCAGACTTACCAAAACCATGTAATATGAGGTCAAACCTAAACACTTTCAATTTGTATGCAATCCGGCAGGCCCTTGCACTACATAGAAAAGGTAAGTCTGCAGACAAAAGTCTGCAGATAATCTGCACGTGTGTATGGGGCATTAGAGTGAACAGTTTCTGCTGACTATCCCATAAACACACCAATTTTTATTGAATCCTCACAAACCAGTGTGACCTGTTATATAGCTTTGGCGCCGTTGTACTTACACCCTGGGGGCGACCTTGTCTTCCAATATGTCCCCCCTTTGGGCTATCTGGTGACTCATTCCTCACATTCCCCTTCCACACTTTTTCCCCCCCTCCTCCTTCCCAAGTTTACCTTTCCCCCCTTCCCACCCCCCTGTCCACTGGTCCTAAATGTGTTCATAGTTTATATGGCTCATTGGATGAGGATTTGTATCTAGACTTATTTGTGATTCCTGAGAAATAACAATTAGAACCTTCTCTTTACCAGAATAGAAAAGAATTACAAGTATGTTTGATGTGAATTTCTAGAGAAAACAAAGTAATGCAGATTAGATGAATACATTTCCGAATTAAAACTACTTTATGTTTATATGGCTGTATTGATGCATTTTTTTCTTATAATTCTAATGTATTATGTATCCTTAGATCATTGTAACTTGCTCAATATGAATGTATAAATACTTTGCTGAACCCTGAGGAAGCATCCATTGCGAAACGCGTAGTTCCAGCAACAGTTATGCATCGCTGTTCACCCTTTATGGGATATTTCCAATGAAATGATCTGCTTTGATCAAACAATGTAGATTTTATGATTATTATATGAAATTTGTATGTTATTATATTTAAATAAAATGTTGTGATATTTTTTAATCATTTTCTTTTGTTGCTTGTGATATATACGCATATACAGATATCTTAAGAGGCACACTCAAACCCCCCTTGGTACAACTCCACCAATCTGGTCGATCTGTACCCCCCCTTTTTTCCATAGCTTTGGCGCCACTCAAGGTGGAGGTGAAAACATCTCCTGTCTCCTATCCTGATACCAATCCAGAGGGCTAGTAAATATATAGAAGAGTGGATCACTGCTACTCACGACAAACCCAGGTGAACAAACGAGGAGAGGCCTCACCCTACAGGTCTCCACCATACCACACTCTCTGATGCATTTCACCCCACCCACCGGAGTTTCATAGGTGGGCAGAGCGAAATGCATCAGGGTGTATGGTATGGTGGAGACATGTAGGGTGAGGCCTCTCCTTATCTTTTGTTCACCTGGGTTGGTCGGGAGTACCAATGATCCTTTCTTCTATAGATTTACTAGCCCTCTGGATTGGTATCAGGATGGGAGACAGGAGAGGTTTTCACCTCCACCTTGAGTGGCGCCAAAAGCTATATAACAGGTCACACTGGTTTGTGTGGTGTTCCTCACTGTATGTCAAGGCAAAAAATATAAAAAATATTTAGTACATTTCAGGAATACCAGCTCATTTCCCATGTTTTATTCCTGTAAATAGGTACAGAAAAACATTGGTTTATGTGCCAGAGACAGTATACTCCTTCCTTCCTCTTTGGCACGACATCACAGCTCTGAATTCCTAAGCACGTGTTGTCAGCCCTGCCTACGTCATTACTCATGGATAACAAAAAAAAAACCAAAACAACATCATGGCTACATCTCAGAGTTGGAGGCAATAAGGCTTTGTTTCTTTTTAATAACAAAACATGTTATACTTACCTGCTCTGTGTAGTGGTTTTGCACAGAGCAGCTTCAATCCTCTTCTTTTTGGGGACCCGTTAGTGCTACTGGCTCCTCCACCTAAAGGAGTGCCCCCCAGAGAAAGCCACTTGCCCTGGGGGCACCTCTGCATGCTTGCTCCTGAGCTGCTGCATCCATAAGATAAGTATCTAAAAGATACAGAGCCGTGACTTGGCCCTGCCCTTGCCTTATTGGCTGTGGTTGACAGCAGTGGAAGCCAATGGGCTCCTGATGCTGTCTGAGCCCACAGGGAGGGAGAGGCCCAGAATAGCGGAGGCTATTGTGAACATCGCTGCAATGGAGGGAGCTCAGGTAAGGATTGGGGGGCTGGGGCCCTGCACACAGAAGGGCATGGAGGTAAAAAAAACCTTCAGTCCTTAGAACTACTTTAACTATCCCGGTTTCTAATTATGCATTATAATGCTTCCTTTTATTACATTGCTGGCCTATTTTGTACTTGTATTACCCAGACTATTTCTCTCCGCTTTAGGTTTATGGCACTTTTGATGTACTTTCTTCATCCCCTGTCACTGACTATTGATGCGATTTTTTTTTTTTTTTTTGGTAAAAAAACAAAAATTCAATAAAAATACTATTCAAAAAACACAGGACCTCTCCTCATTCACCTTTCCCCAACTTCTGCACAGGCACAGAGCACAGGAAGTGTTTACCTCAACTAGATTCCTGGCAAGATCAAGTATTTTTAGTTCCTACTAACGGATATAACAAAATGCTTTCAAATGGTACATTTATCAGATATTCATTTTTATTTTATCATTTATTCTTTAAAAAAGCAAATAAAAGAATTTCATTGTTAGGGTTTGCATACACTCGGTATAAAAATGCTGCTTATACAGGCTTTTGTTTTTTTTTAATTCAGGTTGTATAAGCAACTCTACGTTAGCCTGTTTGTCCATGCACATATACAGGCATATTTGCAGAGGAGCATTTTCAGGCTGAAAGAAAAAAAAAATGCCTAAACGCGAAGTTCAGGAGCGCCCGGCGTTTTAAAGTGTACATTGATTACAGTGAAAAATGAGCAGAGGAATGTTTTGGAAAAAAACGCCTATAAACGTATATACCCATAAACTTGCATATGCTCTTGTGCAATATGAGCCACTGTGCGTTTTTTATGCTGCTTTTTCTGCCAGAGGTTCTGGCTTTTTTTTCTAGCTACCTAGTGTGCATGGACCCTAAAAAGAAAGTGTGGTACTTGAAGAAACTGATCCCAATGTACCCCTTTACAATCATTTAGGGATATTTCCTCCTATATGCATTAAAATAGAGCTAAAGGTAAAACTTGTTTAGTTTTAGAGTGGAGAGGTATTAGAATGCTTGTCCGTTTTTATTGCTGTCTGTGTCCCCGTTA
This sequence comes from Pelophylax lessonae, assembly GCF_965119305.1. Classification (NCBI taxonomy): domain Eukaryota; kingdom Metazoa; phylum Chordata; class Amphibia; order Anura; family Ranidae; genus Pelophylax; species Pelophylax lessonae. Next base: position 192,825,888 of record NC_138774.1, on the reverse strand, counting down.
AGGAGATTCCCCTTCTCTATTTGTCCTCTTTACCATTATCATTGAAATTCAAAGCAAAAATAAAAATCCCCAAATTTTGGGTTGTCCCCATAAAAGTAAAAGGGGAAATTTTCCAATGGGAACACTAGTTCTAGTGACCTGGGGGTCCACAAGAATTTTTTTTTAATTTGCAGGGACTTCCTGTTTGGCTATGGGACAGGAAGTGAAGGTAAATTTCCTCAGTAGGACACAGATGGCGGGGAAAAAAAAAAATCTGACAGGGGTTGTAACCCTTCTCTGCTCTATCCAAAAATATGGGCTAAGCTATAAACAGACAGCATGCCAGGGCTTTCTTCTGCTTCATCCATAGTACAAAGTAACGTCCTAATATATTTTGCCTGTTCATTCTACTCTAATATTTTACAAAACTTCTGTAAATTTCCTCATCTTTAACATACATGTACACCGTAACTAGAGGACATTTAGTTAATTAAAGCAGTAAATGCCACCTTCAATAAAAAAAAAAAAAAAAAAAAAAAAAAAAAATGGATTTTTGTAAGAACTTACCGTAAAATCCTTTTCTCTTAAGCTCATTGACAGACGTAGTCTTCTTGATTCTCAAGAGCTGGGTTATGTTGTCTCCGCAGGAGTAGGACTAGGCAGAATGACAAAAACGTTCTGGCTCCACCCTAGGGGGCAGTCCCTGAGGGTATATCCTTCCTCTCTCTGCTACAGGGAATCAGTTCTGTTTAAAGCAGTACAGAGAAATTAACCCAACCCAACTCAATGATAGAGGGGCGGGTACTACGTCTGTCAATGAGCTTAAGAGAAAAGGATTTTACGGTAAGTTCTTACAAAAATCCATTTTTCTCTATCGCTCATTGACAGACGTAGTCTTCTTGATTCTCAAGAGCTGGGACATCCAGAAGCAGTGCCACAAATGAGGGGTGGGATTGACAAAATCAAATCCAATCTAGTAGGCCCAACCGGTGCCAAACTAGAAGTTTTAAAGGCTCATTATAAACAAAGAATGAGACTAAAGAAAAAATTTTCCAACGGAAAAAAACCCTCGAGGTAGACCACTGGTCTCCTCAAATTGCGGCCTGCAAAACCTTGCGGCCAAATGAGGCATCAGACGATGCCATTACATCAACTTTATAATGTTTAGAGAAGGTATGCACCGACGACCAGGTAGCCGCCTTGCACACCTGGACCACTGACGCCTGATGGCGAAAGGCCCATGACGCACTAAGTGCCCGAGTGGAGTGCGCCTTAACAGGGAACGGGGGCTCCCGACCCTTAATAGAATAAGCCTGTACTACCGTCTGTCTGATCCATCTGGAAATGGTCGCGGCAGATGCAGGCAACCCCTTTTTGGGTCCATCTGGGATCACAAAAAGTGAATCCGTCTTGCGAAACGAGTCTGTCGTTTTCAAGTATACCCTGATCGCCCAGACCACATCCAAGGAGTGCAAAGCAAATTCCCGAGGATGACTGGGCTTAGGACACAGGGAAGGTAATACAATTTCTTCATTCAGATGAAATTCTGAAACTACTTTTGGTAGGAAGGATGGATTCGGACGAAGAACCACCTTATCTCTATGAACCACCAGATATGGTGAACGACAAGATAATGCAGCCAGTTCTGACACCCTGCGTGCAGAAGTAATAGCCACCAAGAAGGCCACCTTCTGGGACAACGTGGGTAGAGGAATCTCCCTAATATCTTCAAAGGGAGGTTTCTGAAGAACCGACAACACTAAATTAAGATCCCAGGGGGGTAACGGCGCGTGCACTGGCGGAGCCAGATGTCGCACCCCCTGGATGAAATTCCGCACCAAGGAATGAGTAGCCAAAGGCTTCTGAAAGAAGATGGCTAATGCTGAGACCTGACCCTTGATAGTACTCAAGGCCAGTTTCTGCTCAACCCCTTGTTGCAGAAAAGCCAATATTCGACTAATCGAATAAGACCGAGGACGGAACCCCAAAGGTTCACACCATGCAATGTAGGACTTCCATGTGCGATGATAAATCTTTCTGGAAGTCGCTTTCCTTGCTTCAACTAGAGTAGGAATAACTGAAGCTGACAAACCTTTGTCCTTCAGCACCTGGGTCTCAATAGCCAGGCCGTTAAAGCCAGCGATCGTAAAGCAGGATGGAGGATCGGTCCCTGAGACAGTAGATCCTCTCTGAGAGGAAGTCTCCACGGGACGTCCGCCACCAGTCTGACCATGTCGGCGTACCAAGCTCGACGAGGCCAGTCCGGAGCTACCAGGATTACTGGGATTCCTTCCTCCTCTACCCTGCAAAGAAGTCTTGGCAGTAACGCGAGAGGAGGGAAGGCATATATTAGCTGGTATTGCCCCCACGGGGCGATCAGTGCGTCTGCGGTTTCTGCTAGAGGATCGCGGGAGCGAGCCACGAATCTCTGAACTTTCCTGTTGAATCGTGATGCCAACAGATCCACATCCGGGGTGCCCCACCGTAGGCACAACTGGTGGAAAACGTCTGGATGGAGGGACCATTCCCCCTGATCCAGGGTCTGACGGCTGAGATAATCTGCCTGCCAATTCTCCACCCCCGGAATGAACACCGCAGAGATTGCTGGAACAAATCGTTCCGCCCAGCGAAGAATGCAAGCCACTTCTTTGGCCGCTCCCTAAAAAATGTCTTTTTCTTAAAGAAAAAAAGTCTTGCCAGGACCAAAAGATCCCAGCAAGGAACTTAGGTCCTTACTCCTGACTAGACAGAAAAAAAACTGATTCCCTGTAGCAGAGAGAGGGAGGATATACCCTCAGGGACTGCCCCCTAGGGTGGAGCCAGAACGTTTTTGTCATTCTGCCTAGTCCTACTCCTGCGGAGACAACATAACCCAGCTCTTGAGAATCAAGAAGACTACGTCTGTCAATGAGCGATAGAGAAAAACCTATTACACTTTCTTCTATCGTTTTCCTCTCAGTGCTGCTCATCTCCTCCAGCCGGTTTCAGCCACTTCATATCTACATGCTTCGAAATCAGCTGCATACCATTGCTCTGGACCAGTGTTCCGATAGTGACAACTAGAGGTGAGCTCGGGCGTATTCGAGTTCGTACGCGCCCGATCCCGCAAGGAAGCCGACACTGCACTCCACAAATCACAGGCAATGAGACATCTCCCGATCTGTGCAGCTGCGGATTGGGAAATGTCTCACTGCCTGTGATTAGCGGAGTGCAGTGTCGGCTTCCTGGCAGGATCGGGCACGTACAAACTCGAACACGCCCAAGCTAATCACAGGTGGCCACTATGGACCGTGTGCAATGTGAGTTGGAACATATGTAACAACACAGGAGCACAGTGGGGAGATGGTTGCCACCCCATAACAGGAAGTAAAGAAAGGCCCTTTGTGGCATGATTACCAGACCACCTTTATTAAGAAGATTAAAAAATGATAATGAGATATTAAAGCTTCAATTAAATTGTACTGATTGGGTTTAGTTCTACTTTAACAGATTCTAAGCTCTAAAACACGGAGCCTTTTTTCCTGTTCCATTCACAAATCTTAATGGAAATCCTATCTTTTTACATTTACATGTGTGCCATACATGATAACCTTACTCATTTAAAACCCTTGTTCCATTACAGCCTATGATTACATACAGAATATCAATGTGGTACCAGTCATATTGGCTTATTACTTAGTATTGCTATAGAGTGGTTGTGCTTTACTGTTCCACTCTCTTCATTTAGCTCTATCAGTCTGCACAGACCAGCTGAAGACAATGCACTCTCTGTTCTGAGATTTGTCTTGATCGGGAAGACATTTGTGATTGCAGAATGCAGAAAAGAACTAGAGGGAGAATCTACAGCACTACATGTAATGAAAATCAGGCACAAGAAAAGAATGTAAAATGTTATGTTTATGTTTTGTTTTTTTTTCTCACTTATTTGATGTAATTTTTAATTTGGCTCTTATGAGCATCCTGCTATAAATGCCTTACTAAAGCAATATTAATACTATGGTAAATTACCTTAGCACCTTCTTCCATGCTTCGAGACTAAACATAGTAATATTTCCAAAACTAGATATTTTGGTACCCAAAATATGAAATGTTAAAAGGAACATCGATTGGTATTTGTGCCATCAGATTGCTTTTTATAGCTTCTGCTTTGTATTTTTACTAGATTATATTTTATTTTCTGTTTGCGTATTATACTATATATATATATATATATATATATATATATATATATATAAAAAAAAGCTAAATAAAACAACAAAAAAGGAATAAAAAATGATCAAACATTTCTTGTAAACATAACTACTCAAAAATAAGCATGGACTAAAAATACTGGTATGGACACATTAGAACGCTGTGAAACCTATATAGAGCCAAGTGGGCACTTTGTTTTGCAGAGAGGGCCGCCATTTATCTAAAATTATATCGGAATTGTGTTATGTGACCATTTTAGATACAGGGAGCTTAGCAGGGCTCTTCTTAAAGCTACGTTAACCCAGCAGTCCCTTGCAGACAGCAGCTCTAGAGACCTCAATCATTTTAGCAGCTGTCCCCCTTGTAAAAAGCATTCTTTTGGAAACGAGACTTGGCCCCGCACAGACAGCCTGAGTGCCTTGTAAAAAGACATCAAACGATGGGCACCGCTCCACCTCTCCAGGACCCTAGTGACACAAGAGGAGACAGTGAGGGGGCTGACAAGCCCTTGATGGAATGGAGCAGAGCCTCAGAGCCTGGCCTGGCACACAGAGCAGGTGCAACCACAGGGCCCAGCCAATACCCTCATTTCCACCACTGGGAGAATGCCTGGCATCGCCAGGGGTACAGTGCAAGGACTGGAGCCAAGCTAATGATGGGGGCTGCAAATCAGTGGGTGGGGTATTGTTGGCGTGTTTTGGGCAAACACAAAGAAAAAAAAGGAAAAGATTTGGTTTGGGGGGGGGGGGGGGGGATATGTGTTCATACAGTATTTGGGAGGGGACTGAAGAAGACAACAAGCTCTCACAGACTAATCGTTTAGTAGCTAATGCCATTGTATTTTGCTGCAAAAACAAGAGGCGTAAGCTGGCAAATCTGCCAGAAGGACTTATTTCTGAGAATATTTGAGAGCCAATTTGTCAGCCGGCGGCCTGCCCTATTTTAATTAAACGGCAAAGAAACAGTAGTCATGACTTAGTATTGTAATTTTTATCTTTATATCAATGATGAATCATTTGCACTATTTATTTTATAGTATAGGGAATATAACAGAAGGTGCTAGAACATGCCAAGTGGGCCCAACTTTCCCAGGAGGACAGGAACAGTCAGGAATTGTGGCAGGAGATTTCACTATTGGGGCCTCAACTATACCTGAAATATCCCTTTTAGGGGTGGACCAACCTTTTAAGCAGTTTGCATTATCCTATACCAGTAATGGCGAACCTTGGCACCCCAGATGTTTTGGAACTACATTCCCCATGATACTCAACTACACTGCAGAGTGCATGAGCATCATGGGAAATATAGTTCCAAAACATCCGGGGTGCCAAGGTTCGCCATCACTGTCATACACTCACCGGCCACTTTATTAGGCACACCTTGCTAGTACCGGTTTGGACCCCCTTTTGTCTTCAGAATTGCCTTTATTCTTCATGGCATAGATTCAACAAGGTGTTGGAAACATTCCTCAGAGATTTTGGTCCATACTGACATGATAGCATCACACAGTTGCTGCAGATTTGTCAGCTGCACATCCATGATGCGAATCTCCCACCACATCCTAAAGGTGCTCTATTAGATTGAGATCTGGTGAGTGTGGAGGCCATTGGAGTACAGTGAACTCTGTCATGTTGAAGAAACCAGTAGTGAGATGATTTGATCTTTGTGACATGGTGCATTATCCTGCTGGAAGAAGCCATCAGAAGATGGGTACACTGTAGTCATAAAGGGATGGACGTGGTCAGCAACAATACTCAGGTAGGCCGTGGCATTTAAACGATGCTCAATTGATACCAAGGAGCCCAAAGTGTGCCAAGAAAATATCCCCCACACCATTACACCACCCCCACCAGCCTGAACCGTTGATACAAGGCAGGATGGATCCATGCTTTCATGTTTACGCCAAATTATGCCCCTACCATCTGAATGTCGCAGCTGAAATCGAGACTAATCAGACCAGGCAACGTTTTCCAATCTTCTATTGTCCAATTTTGGTGAGCTTGTGCAAATTGTAGCCCCAGTTTCCTGTTAATGGGAGTGGCACCTGGTGTGGTCTTCTGCTGCTGTAGCCCATCTGCTTCAAGGTTCGATGTCTTTTGCGTTCAGAGATGGTAATCTGCATACCTTGGTTGTAACAAGTGGTTATTTGAGTTACGGTTGCCTATTATCTCCACCAGTCTGCCCATTCTCCTCTGACATCAACAAAGCATTTTTGTCCACACAACTGCTGCTCACTGGATGTTTTCTTATTTTCTGACCGTTCTCTGTAAACCCTAGAGATGGTTGTGCATCAAAATCCCAGTATATCAGCAGTTTTTAAAAGACTCAGACTAGCCAGTCTGGCACCAACAACCATGCCACGTTCAAAGTCACCTAAAGCCCCTTTCTTCCTCATTCTAATGCCCGGTTTGAACTTCAGCAAGTCATCTTCACAACGTCTAGATGTCTAAATGCATTGAGTTGCTGCCATGTGATTGGCTGATTAGCAATTAGTGTTACCAAGCATTTAAACAGGTGAACCCAATAAAGGAGTGAGTGTACATCTACAAAAAATATTGCAAAAAGGCTTGAGACTTATTTTATATATTTCTTGAACAAATTCTGTACTTTGATACTGAGCTGGCTGTGGTGGCAATATATAAACATTAGTGCTCCACAATGCTTGGCAAAGATCTGCCCACATACAAAAGAAGGCTGGTAGAGCTTCATGTGCCAAGCTGTTTCTTACTCCAGTCTGGTCCAGCAGAGAACAACAACTAATGGCAAATGGCCACGGTAAGCACAAACTGTATTTAAAATGGCCACATGACATAGCACCATATCAACTTTTACAACCTATTAAAATAAAAATGTTAGTGAATGTATTTGTTCGCTCATGGCTAGGACAGAGCCGCATACATGTTTCTAGTGATCACACAAATAACAGTAACGCATTTTCTACAATGAACAACATGGTTTCCACCTAAACATAATGGTGTCCTTATGACTGTGGTGGGGGAATTCGAGAGAAAACTCATTTGGGCCTCTGGAGTGATATCAGATGTATTCTCTAAAACTGATGTGTCAGTTCTATATACATTTTATAAACATATTGGTCAGCTGGATAAAACGACGTCCTAACCATCTTGCAGAGCATGCTGGGATGTGTAGTTCCATAACAGCTGCCGAGTGTCAGGATCCCAAAGCGATTTAACAGACTAGTTAATGGGGTATGGAGGGAGGGGTATAGAGGAATGAACAGCTAACATTCCAGACCAACAGACTAGTTAATGAGGGCTATAAATGGGGGAAGGGAGATTCCAGACTGAGGTATGTAGGGAGATTACTTTTACAGAGCTATGGAACAGGTTGGAACCACAGTAAACAATTGAGTTAAAAAAAAAAAAAAGCATTTACCCAGAAGTCATTTCTCCTTTTGTTGGAAGAAAAAAAAAAAAAAAAAAAAGACAATGAATACAGAAGGCTGCATCTGACCTATGGCTGAAGTGTCAAGGAGCCCCTTTAAAAATGTCTATGCAGAAGCACATATCTGTATGCAAACTTGCATACATGAAGTATATACGTTATAATGTGTAATCATTAACTACAACCCAGAGTATGTGACATTTATGGGAGACGATCAGTTGGAACGTGTACAGTATATGGCATACAAGCAGACAAATCATACAATCAGGGTGGGTCAAAAAAAGTTCCACCACGCTGGAAATTTGCTTTTAAGCCTATGCTTATCAATTCTGTTGAGGGCTGACAGTTTTTTTTTTTTTTTTTTTTACACGCCTTAGGCCAATGCTTCAACCTTTTTCAAGTCGGGTGCCCTTGAAAAGTATTTTCAGTCTTGAGGCACCGCTGTCCAAAGTTCAGTTCACATTACTGTAGGTCGCAGAATGCACAAAATTGCGCTCTTTCCCTGCATTTCTGCGGGTAGGGAAGCCCATTGAACGCAGCCACACAGATGTGAACTAAGGTTCACATGTCAGGTTGAGCTGTTTTTACCACCCCCAACTTCTCCCCCTTTAGCTGCAGAGGCAGCGGCTAAGGAGGATACACATGCTGTGGCTTCAGCTGGAGGTATACCCAGGGTGAAAGTGGCTGCACTGCAACCACTCGCAACTGTGTGCATTGCACAGTTGTGGTGTGGTAATGCTGCCTTTACGGGCTTAAAACAGGTGGTGAGGAGGCAACATATTGCGGCGGTCAATGTTTGATGGGTGTGATTGACAGCGGTTTAAAGCAAGGGGCCAAAAACTGTGTGTAAAGACCTGATTTATGTTGGGAATAGGCGAGTAAAGGTGTGGAAGCGTATAGACGAGTAAAGTTCTTCTTCATTGCCAGTATTGTAATATAGTTCTTTATACTCGCACAAACATGCTTACAGAGTAAACACATGTATGCGAGTTGATAAGAAAGGAGTCGCGCTTAGTAGAACAGTCAATAAATCCCATAGAAGAAAAACAGCAATGACTGGGAATCACATCACAGCCACATTCAGCCTTGATGGGTATACAGTTCATGAGAATGCGGGGTCATATCACCCAGGTGTATGTTGCAGACAGACGCTTGTGAGAACCTTCACCACATATAGCCTCTTACCAGAGAGAGACGGGGCATACACGGTAAGTAGTTAGAGGACTACTTCGCCTGTATCCAGCAAGTCAGCTCCGGTACGAATCCAATCATCCGGTGTTCACCAATGTAAAGGATGTGCTGGCACTTTAAGGACCCGCTCTCAGAGTGTAATGTGGAAAAAGACAAAAGCGGCCCATAGCGTGATACTGTCTAGATATTTATTTGGTAGAAAAAGGTATTGCACTCACCCAAATACAATAGCATCAAGCCTCTAGCCACATTATGGGCAGTGGAACGGTGTAGGGTACTTCCGGGTTCCGGGTATGACGGAGTGACGCTCGTTCCGCTCCTCCCCGAAGCTTTTCGTCGGATGGACGTTCTCCCCCCCCCCTTGAGAACTTTTGTCTTTTTCCACATTACACTCTGAGAGCGGGTCCTTAAAGTGCCAGCACATCCTTTACATTGGTGAACACCGGATGATTGGATTCGTACCGGAGCTGACTTGCTGGATACAGGCGAAGTAGTCCTCTAACTACTTACCGTGTATGCCCCGTCTCTCTCTGGTAAGAGGCTATATGTGGTGAAGGTTCTCACAAGCGTCTGTCTGCAACATACACCTGGGTGATATGACCCCGCATTCTCATGAACTGTATACCCATCAAGGCTGAATGTGGCTGTGATGTGATTCCCAGTCATTGCTGTTTTTCTTCTATGGGATTTATTGACTGTTCTACTAAGCGCGACTCCTTTCTTATCAATTTTTGTATACATCCAGCTGTATGAGTTCGCTGCTATAAGGGCGCGGGTTTTATATGTATATTTTACATGTATGCGAGTAAATTACTGCACTCAAATGAACAATTTTTCGATTTTTGTTTTAATGCTCTGTACTCAATGTTGAATTACTGATCTTTTACTCAGCTGTGTGCAATGTTCCATAGATAACAATGCATCTCAGATCAGTGAAAAACGTAGCCTTACTTGATTCTGCATTATTGCTAGGTTTAAAGCAATGTTTGATGGGTGTGATTGACAGCGGTTTAAAGCGCTAGTAAACTGCAAAAAAAATTAAAAATTCCCCTGCAAGGTAATCGCATAATGTGCTAGTATGCATTGGATACAATGAACAACATGGTTTCCACCTAAACATAATGGTGTCCTTATGACTGTGGTGGGGGAATTCGAGAGAAAACTCATTTGGGCCTCTGGAACCCTTAGAACAAAGCCCTCCAGCGGCACACTATCACCGCTGACAGGGCTTCCATCTTCACCTGGTCTTCGGCAGTTTGATTGGCCGAGACGTGAAGACGTCACTCCAGCGCATGAGACACGGTCGCGGCACAGCTCTCTCAATGGACAGCATGCGCCAATGCTTTCACTGGCTGTTAGTAAATATCTCCTAATCAGTGACGTTTAGGAGATATTTACTGTACATTAGGGTAAGCCTCATTTTAGGCTTACCTGTAGGTACAAGTAAAGAATTGGGTTTTACTACCACTTTATAAGCTGGGCATTGACCGTCCCCTTGTACACTATAGTACCCTTCCTCTTGTGGAGCTCACTGATGAGGAGGACAAGAAGAGGTACATGGGCAGGTTAGTATTGTCTTCCCTCTTCTCACAAGATAGAAAAGTTGAACTGGTTACACAAAGACCTTTAAAACCAAGCTCCATACTTATCAATTTCATTTGAGGTAATCACTCTAGGGATTGACCGATTATCGGCAAAGCTGATATATCGAGGGCAGATATGCACTTTCCCCAATATATCGGAATCGGCCCCTGAGATTACCGATATTGGCGATATTTCGGGAAAGTGCATGTACCGGAGTGATGCCTGCAGCTAGAGGCATCAACCCGGTACCGGCGTCCATAGCCGACTGTTGGCTGTCTTGTAATGATAACCAATGCAGCTGAGAAGCCGCTCGGCTGTCATTACAAGGAGCGGGAGGGGATGTCACCCCCCCCCCTCCAGCCGCCTGGGACGGGAGACCCGGGCATCCTACCTGCACGACCGCCGAAGACCCGATCAAAGCCGCATTCGGCTCTGATCGGGTCTCCATGTAAAAACCCAGAAGTTATGACATCACTCTCGGGTACTTGCGCCAAATTAAAAAAAAATAATAGCATTCAAAACAGCAAAACTTGGCGTTTTGAATGCTTTTAAGTGCAGAGGAGGGGTTTGGGGTCTTTTAAACCCCCAGATCCCTCCACAAGAGTACCTGTAAAAATAAATAAATAAAATGTTTTAAATGTCCGAAAATATAGGCAGAGATCGGCTGATACCGATATGCGATGACCAAAATATCGGTACCGGCAATAAAAAAACGATATCGGTCGATCACTAAATCACTCATCAGCTAACACCTAGGAAAGTACCTGAATACCCAATCCTCACCTTCTTGTGTAACTTAAATGGGATCTAGCAATTTATGGCCACCCCAAGAGACCAGATGAGGGATGCTTCTTTGTTCCAATGGGTCATTTTAGATCTAATTGGATTTAACACGTGGTGTTTTGCGTTTAGCACTGATTGTTTGCTACCTTGTGTATATAATTTTATTGGAATATTCATTTATGTGGTTTGCGCTGATTATTACACATTTTTGTTAACATGTACTTTGACAGATCACAGCTTTCAGTACAAATCATTTTTTATTTGGTTATGCTTTGTGGCATGTATACAATTACCATGAACAGAATGTTTGGTGTAGGTGTACTAGAATGGCTGTATCACTTAAGCTGGCCATAGACGGTTTGAATCTTGGCCAGTTCAGCAGACAGATTCAAACCACGTATGGGCAAGGCTGATTGTTGGATCGATTTGGGTACAACCAGCCTGTCGGATTTTAAGGTTGTTTTTAGCAACTATAGCCACCAGCAATAATCACTGTTTTCTCCCAGCAGGGATAGCTCCCAGTGCGAAAGAAAACAAGTATAGGGTGTATCCTGTCTCTTTGGATTCCACCAATATCAACTACAATGCAATTAAGCCTTTAGAATTAGGCCTTATACGAACCTCCAAGATTTATTAGAGGCCAGAAGCAGCTGGAACGATGCATGTGTGTGCACACAGAGGGTCAGTACACAGCTGCATTGATGGCCGTGTCTGCCCATCGTCTCTGTTCTCCCTCCCCCTCCTCTCCCAGCTGGATGGATTTAGCAGGAGTTATTTCCCAGGTGAGGACTGAGATTCTCCAGACCAAAGGCAGTCACATCCCACGCCATACAGCTCCTCGGAGAGCAGCAATCCCATCAATGTCCTGACAGCTGCCTCAGCAGTCACGGCTTAAAGCATCAGTCCACCCAAGAGAACAGATATGAGTATATACTGGTGGATTGGAGTCAACCACAGGCTACTTAGGTGTCTTGTGGACTCCAGCAGAGAGATGATCCCAGCTAAGTCACTACAAAAGCCAGAAACAAAGTCACACTGCTGCTTTTCAATTATTTTTATCATTCAAAAATGAATGACAAACCCAACGCAAGAAGGAAAGAGCCAGATAATGGGCACAGCAGCTAGGCAGAGCCGGAAACCAAGATCAAGCCACCTGAGTTCACAGGGAGGCACATGAATCATCATTCCAATATCCACCTATATCTAGAATAATTTTTTTTTTTCCATCTACCTTAAAAAAAAAAAAAAAAAAAAGAAAGGATGCTAACCTTACCTCTTGCAAAAGTAAAGCTGCATATTGGTTATATATTTATGTACAGGAAACCAAGCTTGTTCTAAAACTGCCATTTTTTTTTCCTGGATCATGAGGTACAGACGAGGGATAGTAGCACACAGGTTAGAATTTATTTTAATTCTTCCACATGCGCCTGATTGTTAGAGGCAGGAGGCCTGCATAAGGAGAAGTTTTCGGTCTTTGTTTTTCAGAACAAAAAGGGTTTTCTTTTCTGAAATTATACTGAATAACAAATTAAATGCAAATAGAGAACCATACACAAAGCCATATACACAAACCCGTGAACACACAAGCAATTTGAATATTTCATTTCTCATTGCATGTCAGGAATAATCATCCATATTGTCAGGCAACTGAACAATCATGCCCGTTTCTGCACAGAAGTGGGGAATGGTTAAAGCGAAAAACATTAACAGAATGTGTTAGTTGGGAAAAATGACAACATATTGTCTAGGAATGAATCTAATTTATGAAAATGTGGAGTCTTGGCTCTCTAGTAAGTAATCCGCAGCGCCAAAATGCCACATTCTCAATAAATTAGGCCATGCATCAGCTGAATTTTGCAAGGCATTATTTGGACATATGCAGAACCAAGGAAGCAGAAACTACACTGTTGGTGGCTAGGATAACTCGCAAGTTGCAACACGAAAAAAAAATGTTTTAAATAAATGATATATATATATATATATACACATCAGAAACAAACAAACATACAACTCAAGGGCCACTTTATTTAATGCACATTAGAGGTATACACAGCTGATAATACTCTGGTACACTGACTGCTCAAACGATGCTTTGTTGGTATTAAAAATAAATTTCTAACGGCTTGAGGTCAACTTTCTTTTTGAATTTTTTTTTTTTTAAATTGAAATTCTTTCTTGCCCATTGAAGGAAAACAGGAATTATTAGACTGTCGGGTTCATACTGCCCCTACAGGAGAAATGGACACTAGCAACAATAAAATGGTAAAGCCAGCTTGTGATAAACCGTCTCAGGATAACGCCGCCCACTACCAACATGCTTTTGCCAGTGTCCTCAGCAGAGTGGACATGTTTTCTTCAGCTCTGCCTGTTCTTATTTCTGTTTGGAAGACTTTTCTTACCATCAGCAGCACTGGTAGATTCATGCTGGCTATATTTAATGCCTGATAATCCCTCCAGGCAGAACTACAGGTTTTCTCAGTCTATACTGGTAATCCTGACAGATCTGAACGTTTCCTCAGTCAGCTACAGACTGGATATGTAAATCCTGAAAAGTCAAGCAGTTCATTAACTATAGTGGTGTTCTCTTGATGACAATTCTACAGTGGCCAGTGACTTCAGTCTGTGCTCCAGTTCACACAGGATTCCAGTTTTCAGGTCTTTTTAGATTGATGTTCAGTTTCCAGCATCTGCACACTGCGGCAGCTTGACAAGAAAGAACAACAGTGGTAAACTGAAACCCTGAGACTGTCAACACAGATTTTTACAGGAGCATACATGCAACATGCTTGCTATACTAGCAGGTATACTTCCCATAAACAGACCAAGACGGAGCTGGACGACAAAAACTCACTGCCCACAAAATGGATGCTGGTAGCATCAGTGACCCACCTCCTGTATAGATTTGGTCCTCTTTACTGCTTCATGGGCAGATAATACTCTATGTTATGCATTATACACTTAGTTATAGGCTGCGTAAGGCTGAGTAACAGAGAGGTAAGAGATCGATGTCGCACTGTACTTGAGGAGTTTCATTAGTCTCTAACTAAAAGACAATCGAATCATCCCAAGTTCCAGGGTGCTGACTGGAAGAGGAGTTTCCTCTGACTACCAATTTCCTTGTACTGATGGGTGTTCAGAACTACTCTCCAGTCCAACAGGCTGTTATCCATTGTGAAAGCCTTCCAAGACTTGGGAGGAAAAGGCTTCCCTAACTCCAGCGCCCAGTTGGAAATCCATCACGCAATAAAGTCTGGCTTTGGTGGTCAGATTCATGGGAAAGTTCAAGGACTTGTTTGACTCACGCGGCCACAATGTTGCAACAGTCTGGTGTGACACTGAGCCTCCAAGGAAGCAACCACAAGCGCCAAGACCCTCATGCAAGCATGAAATGTGGGCATCCATTGGGTCCAGAGGGTCCTGGTATGAGAACCAAGGGACAGAAGTTTGTCCTGAGGCAGAACGGTTCAGGACAAGGACATGTCCAGCCTCAGACCCAGATACTCCAATCTATAAGATAGATCCAGTGATGACTGGCTGAGGCTCCAACCAAGACACAGCAGAGCCTGTACTGTCTCTTGGTTAACAGGGAGAGGAAGGATTGTTTTTTTAACAGGAGATAGTCCAGGTAACCCCCAAACATCAATCTCTTGAGAATAAATCAAAAGGCAAAAAAAACTTGGCAAGCAGCTTGATAAAAAACCCAGGGGATCATGGACAGTCCAGTGGGAAGGGTTACCAATTGGTAATGCAGATCGTCCACTGTAAAATGCAGAAAATTTATTAGGTGGAAAAATTGGAATGTGCAGATAGGCTTCCTGGATGTCTTTAGAGGCTCGTAAATTCCCCGGAAAGAGGAAGGCAATGACTGACACAAAGCTGTTGAACCCCTAGAAACAAACAAGAGTTTTTTCATCCAGAATGGGCCAAACTCCTTCACTTGGTTTTGGAACAGTAAAGAGGTTTGAGTAGAGTCCTGAAAGTGTTCTTCCGTTAGTACAGGGGTAATGACTCCTTGATTCAAGAGCTGTTGGACAGCAGCAAGCAGATCTGCCCACTGTGATGGGGAAGGAGACAGGTTAAGGGGCATGAAGCACGGAGGAGGCAGGGTGCAAAACTTCAGCTTGAAGCCCCTGGAAATGACAATGTGAACTCAGGCATTTGAGATTTTCTGGGACCAAAAAGCCAAGAACTCCGACACATGTCTCTCTATGTTGTGAAGTGGGGGTGCGCCATTACTACGAAAAGGCCTTGGCTTGTTTAGAAGGCCATGTCTTTTTGAAAAAATAAGTTTCTGTCTTAGGACTAGTTCGCACAAAAGGTATAGCTGCCGGAGAGGTAAACTGCTGCAGTTTCCTCTCTGGCAGTGGTTCGTTGTGGCTGCCGTAAGGTGTGGGATTCAGTGTACACATGGTTCCTTCCCCCACCCCCTTCATGGCAGTGTACAGAAGTGCGATGCAATGCTGTATAGTGACATGCGATCCTGTACAGTGGGCTGCAATAGAATACAGCATGTCTGGATTTTATTGCAGCTCCAGGCTGCACTGCACTGTGAATGGGACCCAGAAAACAATTTACACTGTAGTAAAATGCCGGTCACCGCACTATGTGTAAATACAACCTTAGACTTGGCATTGGAAGACTGAAAAGGACAAAAGTAACCATTCCTATCTACAGGAGTAGAAGACGTACTGAAATAGACGTGAGCTTTTTATTCTTGGAGAGGAGAATACTCTTACCCACCAGTGATCACCTGGATAAGGAGTTTCCAGCAGGGGAGTCCTGCTGACCAGCCAAAGCCAAAGGAATCTATGCATGTGTACAGAAAGGCCGCTCATCCTGGAAATCTGATGAGGTATGTCCACCAGGACCATTAATGTAGTGAAGACTGTAGGCAAAAGGTCCAGATGACTATGGACAGAGGGTTCACTAAGGATAGAGCTTGGATTCCGGGCAATACGTTTGGTCCAAAAAGCAATGGTCTGATAGAATGCCAAAGACACAACTGCAGGTTGCAAATCAGGGCCTGCCAAAGTGACCACGGTCTTAAGGAGGGCCTCTAACCTTTCCATATAATGGGTCTTTAAAACAGGATTATCTTCCACAGGGGCTGTGTAGAGGTAAGAAATGGCACACTCGACCACTGGAATCACAGAAGAAACTTTACCTAATAGAATTTTTTAGGGTGAAATGTTTTGGAGGAGAAAAAAAACAAAAATCTCTGCGTGAGGCCAGTCTTCATATTGCACAGGCTTACATATACTCACAGGCATATTAGATCTTACACCATGCCTCTCCTCTAGTACCATACCCGTGGGCCAGATCTGCAATAACAGAAGCCTGCTGGAAAAATTGCCACTTTTTTACATGACTCTGGACCATCATGTTGCAGCCTTTAGGGCGAGTGCCCCTTAGCGCTATAAGAGGGCACACAATCCTTTTTCAAAGGGCAATGAAATGCGCATTGTGCTCTCTACCCGGTCAGCTTGGATGAGCTCAGTGACGAAGAAAGAAAGAGAGAAAAAGAAAGAGAAAAAGAAAGAGAAAGAGAAAAAAGAGAAAAAAGAGAAAAAAGAGAAAAAAGAGAAAGAGAAAAAGAAAGAGAAAGATAAAGAGAGAAAGAGAGAAAAAGAGAAAGAGAACGAGAAAGAGAGAAAGAGAGAAACAGCACACCGCACATGTGTGGGCCATCAGGAAAAAGGATGGCTCTCCCTCCTATAATGCTATTGGGTTCCTGCCCCAATGGCTGCTCTATCACAATAGTAAGGCTGGGTTCACACATATGTGGCTGCGGGCTCATGCCTGGGTTCCGGTGCGTCCCTGTTCAAGGTGCAAATCCGGTCCGAAGTTTTGCCTAAATTCGCACCTGAACTGGACCAAAAAGACGCACAGGACTCTTTTTAAATGCCAACCGCGGTCTCCCCGGACCTGTGTTAACTGGCTCCATTGAGAGCCGGTACCACTTGCCTGTAAAGCGAATTGGATGCGGGGAAACCTGCATCCAATTTGCATATATGTGAACCCAACCTGAGAAGGAACACAGCCATGTATAGCAGTGGCAAGTTCTTTTTTGGGAAAATTCTTAAATTCCAAAGTTGGCTGTATGCAATTCGTTTTTAAGAGGCCTAAATTTGTGTCAAGCAAACAATAGCAATGCCATTATATGGCCACCAGCCAGGATAGGTTTGGATTCCCACTGTCTGCACCATGTTCTGACCCTACCATCAGCATATCTTAGCAGAAATTGAGATTCATAAGAGCAGGCAACAAAGACCGCCTCACAAATATTCAGACAGTTGTATGCAATTGGTGGATGAAAGAAAGGGGCCCCTACCTGCTATGAAGCACACACCATCCGCAGTGAGGATCCCCAGACCCCAGGCAGGCAGCACAGGTGTTATATCTCTGACAGCTCTCTACGGGAACACGACTGACCTGTGGAAAGACCGATAGCAAATGACAATCACCTGACCCATTCACTTTGTAAAGAAGCCATTTTAATTGCTGGATAGGCAACCTACAGGGTATCGGACATAATTTTCTCGCCAACAGTTGTATTTTCATTACTGAAAGCAATAAAAAAAAAAAAAAAAAAAAGAAGATTCTTATAGTTCATAACAGCCAATAGGGTTCTCTTGTTAACATCTCGGATATATGGGAGACTTGATAAAAAAAATAAAAATCTGAGGGCTTCTAAGGGGCAGAAACTATGGGAAAATCTCACAGCTAGAGTACTAAGAGGTCAGGTGATATCCACCAAAATTGAGATTTCAGTTTTTGGGTGCAATATATACATTTCATTTGAGTATGGCGGTGGCCCATATGTTTTTTTTTTACTTTGTTTTCTCACCTGTTTCTCACTCAGTATGTATACAGATTGCCAGTCTGGACTGAACACCATATCCCGCAGTATTGGTTTTCCTGGCACCACCACAGCAGTGTCATACAGTACGGCATCTGCAGGGCTGTCCACGCGAATCTGTCACAGCAAAAAGGAGAAAAAGAAAAAAAAACAACAATGAAAATGCGTGCCCACGGGACACTGAGGCTTTTGTGTGCTCAGTCACTGTACACAGAATGTCTCGTGTCCCTGCTAACGTCTGCCTATTCATTCTTCGCCATCCTCCAACATGACAAACATCATTAGTATAAATGACTGTGAAACAGACTGTGACACATTTCAGGGGGTTCAGACACAGAGCAAGAAAGGGGGGGGGGGATGAACTGTCTGAGGGCTGGACACATACAATTAAAGCCTGCCTGACCAAAGATTGGAGTTGGTAATCTATGTCATGTGTGTAGGAGTTGTAGAAAATAAGCGTATCAAGCAGAACATGCTGAAATCCTTGTTAATGGACCTTGTATATGCGTATGGGGGGCAGGGTGGATTTAATTTAAATCACTAGTAAAAAGACTTAATTTAAATCAACTCGATTTAAATCATAATTTTTAAAGAGCAACTGTCATCTCGGTCCTGCAGCGGCTCCTCCCCTGACCCGCTGTTGACTCTCTGACAGTCCCATTCACTTTAAGGGGACAGCTGGTGATGCGGTAGTGACACAAGGTGAGGGACGTGGGGGCAGCAGGTGAGTGGATGCCCACCAACAGGCGCTGCCATGATGGATCTGAAATGACAGGTGCTCTTTAAATTTAAGGACTCATTCTTGCTGGTAGTTAGAATCTTTATTATTTGCAAACAAAATGAAAAATGTCCTATTTAGAATAATAAGCTGTCAGGTTAGTAAAACAACGAGATTAGAAGCAATTCAATCATACAGTTTGTAGTGTACATAGATTTGCAAAACAATGGGATAAAGGATGAATTCCTGAACTTTGTTTTACTGTGAAATTGTGTGAATGCATCAATGCAGTGCATGTTATCTCAGCTTGCATTCATTAAATGAGTTTACCAAAAACGTATACATTTCAGAATATACAACCTTATGCTACATAACTAAGCTCCATTTCATGCTGAATAAAACTAAATTATTAATGTATCTCAAATTGAAAACTATCTTTAGATAGATTTTTACTCCAAAAGCATTTTATTAAAATAAATTTGATACATTTAAAAAGAATCCGATTTAAATTTTAAAAAATACAATTTTTTTTAAAATGTTTTTATCCACCCGATTTTAATATTTAATATGTGAAGCTGTAAGACTGCAGAGTGATTGCACATTGCTGTTCCTCTCTCAATCAGTGGTTTTCAGTGATTTAAAGCAAACTTCCAGCATTTATCTCAGCAACTATTTGATCATTTAGTATTTTCAGGAGGTTAACAATGGTAGTCCCTTCATTTCTTTAATTTTAATCTGAAGGTAGCCCATACATTATGCACTTTTTTTTATTCAACCAGCTGGTTGTATGAAAGATAATGCCTCGATTCCCCCATCCAAACATTCAATGTGAATGGGTGAATCCCTCCTGCTATGGCATTGTATTCTAACATAGGGAGCCTTCCCCGCCATCAGAACACAATGATCAGTGTTACCAGCTATAGCCAGCGGCCCTAATTGTTCCAGAAAAACACAGAAGGCTAGCGATAGACAACTTGATCAATAGATTGACTGTGTACAACCAGCCTGCCCATACATGGGTCAAAATTTGTCCTGTTCCCAGTTGAACCGGCCGAGTTTCGATCCATATATGACCGGCTTAACTCTAATTTATTTGTATGGAAGGATTCGAGGCTTTGTGGTGGTTTTAAAAACAGTCCAGTGCAATTTCAGCCCATTCTTTTGAGTTGCACAGGAATGCAGACCATACTCAGTGCGATTCAGGTGTCAACTGACCCAGCTTGGTTCGCACCTGAGCAGATGCGACTTCATGCAATTTCCAATTCAATTATTTAGTTCCACTGCAGTGCAACTTGGTGCGTTTTTGACAAGATTATCATGCTGGTGTGATTTCAGCAGAGGGATAGAGGAGGAGAATACTTGGGAGGGAAAACACACCAGAATCACATAAAAAAATGCATGTACATGTGATTTCAATGCATTTTCATTAGTCTAAGGGACAAAAAGAAAACAAAAAAAATTGCAGTGTGTCACTTTGATTAGGGGGCCCCGTGGAACCCAGCTTACCTTAGAGAGGATGGGAAATCCCAGGTCCCTCTTATGTGTAAGTCACTCTGTGTTTATTAGGGACACAGGGTGACCAAGGAAATGATGGACAGCTACTTAATGGACACAGAATATGGCTTGGGTTACTTCAAATGGGACAGTAATATTTATGAACAATATCTCTTAAAAATATATGAAGACTATTCCTGGTTTGTTTGATTCGGAACATGTTCATTGAAAGAGCTGGTCACATTGGCCTCTGTTTCATGTTCTTCAATGTAGGAGACGGACAGTCTTTTACTGGTGGTCTCCTGCTATTGTCTGTGTATTAAGGTGTGATGTGTTTACACTTATAATAATGTGTATTGTACACTTCATGAGCTCTATGATGGCAAGTCTGCTAGTTAATTAGCTAAAATTAATTAAATCACTGTCATCTATTAGTTGCTAGTGGGAAAGTATTATACGGTTTGTATTGGTTGTTCCTTAGATATGTTAATTATATTTCTGTACACAATTTCATCTGCAGATGCACCAGGTTAGGCACCTGACCTGGTGGGGTATATATTCGGTGTGAGTTTGTTCAATAAATGTTCCAGATCTTATACAAGCTATTCTCGGCTAGTCGTTACCTGGTGAGGTAAATATTCGGTGTGAGTTTGTTCAATAAATGCTCCAGATCTTTCTTTTGTTCCAAAGCTATTGTTGGCTAGTTTTGTATGGGGGCGGCTAAAATATCTTATATCGATGTTCAAGACGGAAGGAAGCGGTTTTCTGATGGACGCACACAAGCACATAGTGGGTCGCGATTCTGTTACAGCGTGCATCTCACCAAAGTCACACAGGTACTTTCCCTAAAGTTGCAACACAAATGAATTGCACTGATGTTAACGGGCACTATTGAAATCAATGTGATTTCAACTGTCATGCGATTCTGTGCAACCCAAGTCGCATCTGAAATAGCACCAATGTGAACCAGGCCGTAAATGCATTTACAGAAGAGTGTTTTCTTAAAAAAAAAAAAAAAAAAAAAAAAAAAAAAAAAAAAAAAAAAAAAAAAAAATCGCAACAAAAGAAGTGGATTTTACTATATCATATTTATCTCAGAGTTTCAGTTGACAAAAAACAACCAACACAAAACGAAAAAAAAAAAAAAAAAAAAATTTGAGATATGCTAAACAGAAGATTACATGGTAGATGATGGTGTTACTATGGTAAATTGTAGTAAGAAAGGCATCGGATAATAATCCAGTAGGCTTTTGCCCCCAGGTTGATGAGGCACATCCCGAAATCATAAGGTATAATGTTCATGTATATTAATACATAGCAATGTGTGTGCATGGGAGGGTGAGGGGCTGAAGAACGCATGATTAGTGAAAGGATAACAAGACAGTACAAAGCCTCCTCATCGTTAGCCATTGTCATGTGTCTTGTTGCCCGAGGCCTAGTATAACAACGCAGGCCTCAAAGAGGGTCGGGCTTTCTGACAGCCTGGCTTCATCCTAATGATGGCATAAAAAAACATGACAGGAACTTTAAAGTGCAAATCCCGAACAATAGCTTTCTAAATTCTAGGGAAGCAAAAACAATTTGAGGAAAAGGCACCTTTCCATAAAGTGGTAGATATAAAATTTCTATATATCGTTATACATACATATGCACTTTTACAAAACACACATCATATGCCTACGTAAGTTTAGGCTTTGAGGCGATTTGTTTCATTCTTTTTAATCAAAACTATACGGTTTTTGAAGAGAGTTGGCTGTCTGCAGCCATTTTGCACTGAGATCAGTTGGCGTTTGCAATCGCAGATGGCGAATCAGTAATCAAAATGATCAAACACCACATATGAACAGAGAAAGAAACATTGCTTATGCAGTTTTTTATTTTTCATCAAACTTGTTAGTAAAACATAACTGCATGAAATGGTACAACACCTTCAAAATAAAGGAAATGTTTCTATTTCTGGAGATTTAAGGCTAGGTTCACACATGTCTGGCTGCGATTTGCAGTCCGGAGTCTGATGCTTTTTTTTCATGGGTTCAGATGCAAATTTTTAAACCGGACCCAAAATTTGCACAGGATACTTTTTTAAAAGCTGACTGTGGCCACCCCGGACATGTGTGAACCAGCTTCACTGAAAGCTGGTCCGGTTCACGTTATGCAAATTGGATGCAGTTCAAAACACATCCAATTCACATATAGGTAAACTGAGCCTGAGGCTACATTCACACCTGAGCGTATCATTTTCAGGAGTTTGTTTGGGCGTTTTCAGGCGTTTTTTGCAGGCAGTTGGAGGCAGGCATTGACATTGGGTGTAAAACACACTGTGCGCCCTGTGAGACTCTAAACGAGGCCGCAGAAGCTGTCCCAGATTCCCAGTGCGTGGAGGCGCTTGGCGCAACATACGCAATGACGTCACAGCAATATCAGTAACCACCTGAGGCCAATTCCGATATATCGGGGAAAGTACATATCGGCCCCTGATATATCGGTGTTGCCGATAATCGATCAATCCCTATTAAAAACTCCCCTCAAACGCCTATGCACAAGATACAATAGACAGCACATAGTGCTGTTCACACTTTTAAAACATGAAGTGTTAGCGTTGCTTCAAAATGAAAGCCTCATGTCGAATCAGGAGGCATTTGAAGCCTTTCAACGTCTCCCATTCAAGACTAACGATTCGCAAATGCTCCCGTGCGGTCACGGACCCCCCGCGCGTGTTAGCGGCGGACCTGATGTCCGCCGCTCACTCACGATCGTCCGTGACAGCGGGAGAAAGGCAGGCGGCTAGTGTAAACAAGCCGCCTGTCATTCTCCCCTGTGTAGAAACAGTGATCATACGGTTCTACTATGTAGGACCGTTGATCACTGTTCCTACACCTCAAGCCACAGCCAATCAGTTAGAATCACGCCCCTAGGGACACACACAGCCCCTCCCTCTCAAATAAAGTTACCCCTTCACTACCAGTGTCATTTTACAGTAACAGTGCAAATGTATAGCACTGATTACTGCAGTAATGACTGGTAACCCCAAAAGTGTCATAAATGTCAGTCAAGGGTCCGATCTGTCCGCCCCAATGTCGCAGTACCGCAAAAAAAAAAAAAGTCGCAGATCGCCGCCATTACGCGTTAAAAAAAAAAAAATCTTTCCCTTTGTTAGTAAACGCGATAACTTTTGCGCAAACCAATCAAAATACGCTTTTTGCGATTTTTTTTTTACCAAACATATTTAGCATAAAAAAAATTGGCCGAAAATGTTAAAAAAGTTTTTTTTACATTTTTTTGGGGAATTTCATATAAAAAAAAAATGTGAAAAATATTGTTATTTTTGCAAAATTGACGCTCTTTTTTTGTTTATAGCGCATGATCAAAAAAAAAAAAAAAAAATCGCACAAGTGATCAAATACCACCAAAAGAAAGCTCTGTTTGTGGGAAAAAAAGGACGTCAAATTCGTTTAGGTACAGCGTCGCACGACCGCGCAATTGTCCGTTAAAATCACGCAGTGCCGAATCGCAAAATACCCCCTGGTCAGGAAGGGGGTAAAATCTTCCGGGGCTTAAGTGGTTAATAACTGTAAAGGAATACGCATTTGTGAAGCAGTTTTAACGCACCTTAACATTCCTCAAACTCTTCAGAACTGCCCATAGGGCATTGGGGAGCATTTTAAATCCTCATTAACGCTTGTAAAAAGCCTAACGCCCATACTAAAGCTCATTAAAGCGAGTCTAATGCCCATACTAATGTTATAGGAGCTTTAGAAATTTAGGCAAGTGTGAACAAGCCTCAACCCTGAAATCGCTACATCTACAGGCATCCACGATCTAAGACTAACCTACCTTACCCTGTAAAGTAGAAATCGCTATACATCCTTTTCTGAAGCTGCTCCTGTCCCACGCTGAGCTATCAAGGGCAGTTTCGCTGGGGAGGCAGGTGCCAATGGAAGCCTCATAGTAAGTCTATGGGTGACGTAATTTCCCATTCATTTCACAGCCATTGTCGGCCGTGTCTTCTACAGGGCTTCTGCCGCTGGAGACCGGATCGGATCTGCTTCAGAAAAGGTATGTATACAGCAGAGGCGTAACTAGAACCTTCAGGGCCCCGATGCAAGAAACCATGAAGGGCCCCCCCGGGACCCCTGGCCGGGGCCCTTTCCTTCAACCCTGGGACTCTTCCCACTGATCCTGGGGCCCTTTACTCTCGTTGCGGGGGCCCTTTATTATGATCTTGCAGTGGGACCCTTTCACAAGTTCTGCAGTGGGCCCCCTTCCTGCCATCTTGGGGCCTCCCCACGGTGGTGGAATGCCAGGGCCCGGTCGCAAGTGTGACCTTTGCGATCCTGGAAGTTCACCCACTGGTGTCAGTTTATTTTTTGGTATTTTAATTGTATTATTTTTTTATCATTTTATTTTATTTTTTTACACTGTCACTGACTATGACTCTGTCCATTCAGAAAAGGAAAGAGCTGGTAAATTACATATTTACCGACCCCTACCTGGTTCTCTATTGTGACACATCCCCTGCAGCAGCCGTCAGGAGAGGGGAGGGAGCACAGTGGGGGGGGGGGGCAGGGGAGCACACAGGGGCCCAGAGACAGCAGAACACAAGTGAAATGGATAGGAGGAGTGGCGGGGCCAGCATACAGAGGAACCAATCTCCTCCATTTTCCTCCTGCAGCTACAAGAGGAAAAAGGAGGACAGTGATTTCTCTACATGCTGCCCCCGCCGCCCCTGCTATCCAGGTATACAGGGGAGCCACATGGGCCCCCTGGAGCATGGGGGGCCCAGTTGCGATTGCAACCCCTGCAACCCCTGTAGTTACGCCCCTGGTATACAGATTTCTTCTTTATAGGGCTAGATAAGACAGCGGTAGATTATGGATGCCTGTAGATGTAGCGTTTTAGTGTTAGGGTGGACTTACCCTTTAAAGCGGTTGTAAACCCAAAAACGCAAAAAAAAAAAGAAGAAAAAAAACCTGCAAGACAAAGGCATAATGAGCTAGTATGCATCGCATACTAGCTCATTATGTATTACTTACCTTAGAACGAAGCCCCGACACGGACCCCCGGACATCGCTGCGGGCGCTGCCATGATCCCTCGCCATCTCTTCCGGGTTCAGCGGCTCCGGCGCTGTGAATGGCTGGAGCCGCGATGACGTCACTCCCGCGCAGGCGCGCGGGAGTGATTTTCCGGCAAGCTCCCGGCAAGCAAAACTGAAGGTCCCCCCCGGACCTTCAGAGCGCATGCGCCGCTCGCGTGAGCAGCTGCATGCACTGCAAATATCTCCTAAACCGTGCCGGTTTAGGAGATATTAATTGAACCTACAGGTAAGCCTTATTATAGGCTTACCTGTAGGTAAAAGTGTAAAAAAGCATGATACTACCGCTTTAATTAAACAAGGTGAAGTTATTAGCCGATTAGTTACCATGCACAGTTGCACCAGATTCTGAGCGCTCCAGTTTTAGTAAATCTCCCCCAATGTGTATGGAAGGCAGCAAAAAATCTCAGGTGCGTCCTAGTCATCCTCAGCTGCATTGGATAAAATAAGTAGATACTGGAGATGGCCCTTCTATAGCAAACTGAATGCTGCAAAAAGTTGATTGCTTAACGACGGTGCTACAAATTGCATGGAATTTGAGACAAAGACCTTCTTTCATTGACATACCTTTTTTTTTTTTTCTAGCAACAAAAACTATCAACATTTAGGTGCCACAAATAGTTACAAAATTGCCTGTAACACTGGCCTTAGGACCTACGTCGCCATGCTTTGGGCTGGTGTCTGCAGTTGACCTCCTGACATGTTTCAACCGGGTTTTATATACCCAGTTTTGTATAGGAATGCAAAAATGGCTTGATGCGAAGAAAAGCTCACACACATTTCACAAAATCATCAGCATGAGTGACTCGTTTTTATTTAGAACAAAATAATCTCACCCATAATTGAATTCAGATAAGTGGGGTCTACTCATCTGAATATCCTAGAAAAAAGGGTGATCATATATTTATGTTAAAGAAGAATTCCAGGTAAGGATATTTTTTATAGAGTTACATTGGTCCAGCTTAGACGGATGTAAAAATGGTTATACTATACTTGGCTAATGATCCTGGACGCTGTACATCACTGAAGTATATAACCCTACCCCAGTGCTCATCACTTGGTTTCCGGGGTCCCATGCCGAGCTTCAGCCCTGCGGCATTGTGAGCACAGGAGGTCGGCTGCTCGGCACGAGCGCCATTCAGAGAATGCTTTGCATGAAACATGATGCCTTCAGCTTAAGCCAAACAAAAATAAAGCTGCTTTTTTCAGTTTTCCAAATGTGTTTTCACAACATCTGTTATAAAGCAATTAAAATGTAATTGTTAGAATGTGCTAGCTAAAAAATATGTGATGCAGCCCACTGGGGAAATCTCACTTGGGAGGGCTGGTTGGATTAAGGACAGGCAGAGATAGGAGTTGGACAAGGTGTGGCTATAATGCCTGGACAGTGTGTGCCACCAGGCTGTAGTATAGATTCTATGAAAGCTCTCCAGGAATATATACAAAAGGAATATTTATATATTTCTACATATAATTACAGGACCATGCCTCCCTGATGCACAGAGCCTGAAGAGCTCCATGTCTTCCTGTTGCTTCACAAGCTGAAGCTTGCCACAGATCCCTAATGCTGCTGAGTGGGCCAAAGCTTGCCATGGATCCCTACTACTGCGCGGCCCAAAGCTTTCCACAGATCCCCAATTCTACTGTGCGGGTCAAAGCTTGCCACAGATCCCTGCTGCGCGGGCCAAAGCTTTGCCACAGATGCCTGCGGCGCGGGCAAAAGCTTTGCCACAGATGCCTGCGGCGCGGGCAAAAGCTTTGCCACAGATGCCTGCGGCGCGGGCAAAAGCTTTGCCACAGATGCCTGCGGCGCAGGCAAAAGCTTTGCCACAGATGCCTGCGGCGCAGGCAAAAGCTTTGCCACAGATGCCTGCGGCGCAGGCAAAAGCTTTGCCACAGATGCCTGCGGCGCAGGCAAAAGCTTTGCCACAGATGCCTGCGGCGCAGGCAAAAGCTTTGCCACAGATGCCTGCGGCGCAGGCAAAAGCTTTGCCACAGATGCCTGCTGCACAGGCCAAAGCTTGCCACAGATCCCTGCTGCGCGGGTCAAAGCTTTGCCATAGATCCCTTGCGGCGCGGGCCAAAGCTTTGCCACAGATCCCCTGCTGCGCGGGCCAAAGCTTTGCCACAGATCCCTATTGCGCGGGCCAAAGCTTGCCAAAGATCCCTACTGTGCGGGCCAAAGCTTACCACAGATCCCTAATGCTGCTGCATGGGCCGAAGCTTAACACAGATCCCTAATGCTGCTGCATGGGCCGAAGCTTGATACTGATCCCTAATGCTCCTGCAGAGGCCAAAGCTAGCCACAGATCCTTGCTGCTGCACGGGCCAAAGTTTGCCACAGATCTATAATGTTGTTCAGGCTGAAGCACACCATGGACACCAAGTCATTCTGCACCTGAACTGCAGACAATGGGAACATTTACAAAGCTACATTGTTCACTTTCTGTCAGTATTGCACCTCTGGCAAGACATTCTCTCTAAACCACTTGACAGCTCTGAGTTACACAGTGTTAAATCCAGAATCTTGCTCTCCAAGTAATCATTTCATCCCTTACAATTTGCCAGTAATCTATTATCCATCAGGAGAATTAGCATGAAATATTAAGCCAAGCATCAGAGGGAAAGAGAGGAATGATGGAGGTGAGGGGAGGTGGGGGCTGCAGACAAGAGAGAAAAACAAGATTTTCATCGCAAGACAATGAGGTAATGAGAAGTGAGGTGACTAGGAGGAGGGGGGATGTAGGCAATGTGATCAGAGGGGTATGAGAAGAACTACAGTTTTGTGACTGCCGAGAAAAAAGGACTGGGGGAAAACCGAAACGGAGATCATTAAAGGTCTAGAACTACAGGTCGTTACACTATCTTTTATGGGCTAGACTTCCATTCTCCTACTTCGAACACTGGTGAGCCTGAAGGTACTTCCAAAATTATTTACACCCTAAAAAAACCATACTAGTAATTAAATTCTGATTAACACGTAGCAACGATCACGTCCCCCCCCCCCCCCCCCCCCAGAGCACACAGAACCACATGCCCCTAAAGAAACATCTATTGTAATGCAAGCTAAAACTTTGTTTTGGGGATAGCATATGTGTTGGAGCAGAGGCTCTGTATCCCCATCATGAATTCTCCAAAATATGAGGAAAAGCCCACCTTTGATAGATGACAGTGGAAGAAGTGTCCCCAATATGGACAACATCCTTTTATTCCTCTTCCAACAACCACCATAATATATTGGGTTCCCCCTCACACTGGTCAGCACATCAGTAAGGTCTCCCCAACAAGGACACCAAAAGTAATAAAAACCAGACCGATATTCTAACCCTTCAGTTTACTCTATTCAAAGCTAGAAAAGAACATTTTTGGCTGGAGTTACCTTTTGATTATGAAAAAAAAAGGAATTAAAATAATTACATTGCCATTATCCATATACAGAAAAAGAGAAGGGATAAATCAGGGGTCTCAAACTGGCGGCTCTCCAGCTGTTGCGGAACTACAAGTCCCATCATGCCTCTGCCTATGGGAGTCATGCTTGTAACTGTCAGCCTTGCAATGCCTCACAGGAATTGTAGTTCTGCAACAGCTGGAGGGCCACCAGTTTGAGACCCCTGATGTAAATTAAACCGTGTGTGTTTAGTACCACTTTAAGCTTTGGCAATAAAACCTGGAAGCTGATGGGCTTATGTGCAGAGGTGCACCAGATTTTGCACACCTGTTTTAGCAAATAACTCCCTATATGTCATGTTAAATAATCTACATTAGGACTATAGGCAATATTTCTCCAGGTTATATATACAAATGACTGCCTTTCCAACAGCTATGGCTACCAGGCTGGGACCAAACCAGTTCATGTATCATGGCAAATGCCAGTTTTCTGGCTGGAAAGCAGCAGAACAGCTGATGATCTAAGAACATTACACCAATGTGTTTAACCACACCACCTTGAAAGCTGCATTTGGATGACTTGGCAGTAAAATTAATATCTCAGAAAACTTCCAGAAAGAAAACATTTCATTGAGTACAGCAATTAAATTTTCCAGCTAAAACCACTAAACAAATGCAACGATTAATACAATTGCTCTCCTGACACAGGGCTGACCAACTGGGACAACTGCTGCGTAGGTGTAACGTTTCTACCAGCAAGCGTGTTCTACAGTGAACTGACTGATAGTCTGTAAATAACAATGGCCATCATTTTATTTATTAAAGTGGACCTGAATTCAAAAAGTAAAGATTTACCAAGTTACTTGAAACATCTCAGATTGTAAGCTCTAAAGAGCAGGGCCATCTGATTCTCCTGTATTGTATTGGAACTGTACCGTCTATCCGAACGTTGCAAAACGCTGCACAAATGGTTGGTGCTATATAAATCCCCTATGATAATAATAATAATAATACAGTAAAACTTTGGATTGAGTATCTTGGTTCGAGAGCATTTTGCAAGCCAAGCAAAACGTAATTATAAATATTGAATTGATAAGCAAGCGATGTCTTGATATACAAGTAGCGTCATGTTACAACGGAGTATAAAAGAGAAAAGAGGCCCCTCTAAGTGTAGCAATATGGTTACCATTTATTTAAAGTGGAGTTCCGGCCACAAAAAAAATGTTTCACTAAAAATACCCCCGGGACAGTCAGGGCTAGTACATTCCACAATGGCTAGCCTCTGATCTGTCCCGGTTCGCACTTACCTGCAAGAAGAAATAATCACTTTTAAAATTCCAGCGTTGCCATCTCTGATGTGCACAGCTGAAGCCAGCGCGATCCTCTACTGCGTCCTCTTCTCCCAGAATACGACGGCACAGGCCCCTCTCGTCACTTCCGATGCGGCGCCGCATTCCTCCACAGCTTCTGGGCATGCCCAGAAGCTGTTTAGCAGGGAATGCGGCGTCGCACCGGAAGTGACGAGCGGGCCCGGTGCCGTCGCATTGATTCCTGGGAGCGATGACGTTCAGCTCCTAGGAATCATTGCAAAGTGACGGCGCGGGCCGCGGCCGCCAAGGGAGGAAGTGGAAGAAAGGTCAGTATATCTTTCTACAATAACAAGGGAAGTAAAAAAAAAAAAAAATCGTAACTATCCATTTCCTTTTCAGGTAAAGAAAAGCAAGCGGATGCCACAAAATCGATTATGTCGATTTTGTGGCCGGAACTCCGCTTTAATGAAGGAACAAGATTTAGCAACTCAAATGGTTGATGGTAAAAACAGGCACATCTAAGTTTCCAGGCTTCCGAGGTAAATCTGTCCACATAGACCATCCTCTGCACTGCCATCAATGTCATTCCTTCCAGACTGTGCTCCATGAGTGATTTAAGCCTCAATTCCAGAACTCTCTACTGCAGGGTAGTTTCCCGGTCAGGACAGCAGACTGACAGAGGTGAGAGTCGGCAGTGCGGAGGATGGTCTATGTGGACAGCTTTACCCCAGATGCCTGCATACTTAGATGTGCCTCTTTTAATCATCAACCATGTGAGTTGCTAAATGTTGTACCTTCATTAAATGTAACCATATTGCTACACTTAGAGGCGCCTCTCTTCTTTTATACTCAAGCTCCTGCGTCTAATCCCCTTGTGGAGGCTGCCATTTCTGGATGGACATTTTATGGTTACACAACCTATCATATTGCTATAATCTTTTTATATGGATATTAAATGGAAGGACTAATGAATAAATTGTTGTTGAACGAATCATCTGAGTTTCCATTATTTCTTATGGGGAAATTTTCTTTAATATACAGTATCTCACAAAAGTGAGTACACCCCTCACATTTTTGTAAATATTTTATTATATCTTTTTATGTGACAATACTGAAGAAATGACACTTTACTACAAAGTAGTGAGTGTACAGCTTGTATAACAGTGTAAATTTGCCATAGGTGGAAGAGCAGGATCACATATATATATATTTTATTATTATATAATATTTATATAGCGCCGACAGTTTACGCAGCACTTTACAACTTGAGGGTAGACAGTACAAATACAATACACTTTAATACAGTAGTAATCAGAGGGCCCTACTCAGAGCTTACAATCTAAGAGGGACGGTCAAGAGATACAAGAGGTAATAACTGTGGGGGATGGGCTGATGGAGAAAATAAAAGTACAGTTAGGTGGTTGCCAGAAAGGTTTCTCTGAAGAGATGCGTTTTCAAGGATCGTCTGAAAGTAGACAAATTAGGATATAGTCGGACAGATGGGGGTAGAGCATTCCAGAGGAGGGGAGAAGCTCGGGAGAAGTCCTGGATGCGAGCATGGGAAGTGGCTACAAGGGAGCTAGAGAGCAGGAGGTCCTGGGAGGAACGAAGAGAATGAGTTGGTTGGTATTTTGACACAGATTAGTGATGTAGCTGGGCGCCAAGTTATGGATGGCTTTGCAAGTTATGGTTAGTAACTTAAATTTAATTTGTTGGTTGAGTGGCAGCCAATGGATGGATTGGCAAAGAGGGGTAGCAGACACAGAGCGGTTTGCAAGGTGGATGAGCCTGGCAGCAGCGTTCACGATGGACTGAAGGGGGGATAGTCTTTTTAGAGGTAAGCCAATGAGAATGGAGTTGCAGTAATCGAGACGAGAGATTACCAGGGAGTGGATTAGAAGCTTTGTGGCATCATTGGTTAGGAAGGGACGTATCTCAGAGATGTTGCGGAGGTTGAGGCGGCAGCTTTGGACAGTGACTGGATGTGTGGCTGAAAGGATAGTTCAGAGTCCAGGATTATACCTAGGACCTTGGCATGGGTGGACGGGTTGATAGTTGTGCCGTTGATGTTGACAGAGAAATCAGGGGAAGAGGACAGTGGGGGAGGAAATATCATATACATGTGATCCTGCGCAGAGCTACTGCCTTGTAGAAGTAAAACTGCTTTAGGGCGGTCAGCAAGTGGCTAAAGAGATTCCAAAAGAAAAGATTAGAAAAAAAAAATAAATTTATGTTATACTTACCTGCTCTGTGTATTGGTTTTGGCTCCTCCCCCTGCTAAATGCCCTCCATAGCAAGAGGCACTTGAGCAGGCTCGCTTCTTACCATTCACACACAGCTCGACCCCACCCCTGCTCTTTCCTCTATGGCTCACTTGCGGAGATTGACAGCAACAGGAACAAATAGCTCCCCCTGCTGTGCGAGTCAATGAGGAGAGAGAGACCCAGGAGAGCTGCTGCTCTAGTACACATTCCTGAATCAAGATGGGGCTCAGGTAAGTTTAAGGGGGGTTGAGCGGGGAGCTGTACCCAGAAGGTTTCTTACCTAAATGCATAGAATGAATTAAAGAGGAGATCCCCTCTAGCCACCAAAAACATAAAAGTCCGCAGCAACAAATACTGTAGCTCCTGACTTAATAGGAGGACACTTGCCTGTTCAGGGATCCAGCGTTGTCCTCTACCATACCAATTCTTCAATCAGCTTCGGGTGCAGGCATCGGCATCTTGACTGGGAAACCAGCCGTGAAGCCTTGGCTTCCAACTGCATATGTGCGAGTAGGTGCTACACAGTCTTCTGGGACCAATGATGTGTTCCAGAAGGCTGGGGGAACTGAACTCGGCTCAGATCGCTGTGGCAAATCTGACCGGAAGTGGGAGCGGGTACTTGTCAAAACCAGGTACCTACTCCTGCCAAATAGTGCCAAATGTGGCAGTGGAGGGGGAGGATGCAAACAAGCCGAATTTTTGGGTGAAATTTCGTTTTAAAGGTAACAAACCTTGAGCCTTTACCACTTTAAATACATAGTTCGTGGTAAGGCATGATAAATCAGAAATGGGGAAAAACCATCTGCAGGGAGACCACAATAATGGTGACTAATCTGCCATCCACCTGACTTTTTTTTTTTTTTTTTAATGGCACAGCTTTAAGAGTACAGTTCCTCAAACTGTATTGGGATGGCATGAAAATTTAATATGGCCACACAGACAAAAGTAAAATATCAGGAGACGTTTTACCTTTAGAATATTTCCTATGAAAAGCACAGGGTTGTGGGTCTGTTAAACCTGTACAGTAATTTAATGAGGCCATTGCTGGCCTCTACTGTGAAGGAAAAACCGGAGGCAGGTTTTTTGTGGCATGACAGAACACATCAAATGGACATACGGACAACAGGCACACAAAAAGACACAAGAAAAATATGAATGACAACTATAAATTCAAAGTCAACCTGTGAAATTCTGCCTCAATGGTGGTACCAGCTGTTTCTAAAGTCAGCAGGCCATAACTGAACAATACTTTGAGTCACAATATGGCTGCATCCGCACTTAAGAGTAATTGAATAACCCATGGCCACATTTATTAAAATCACTCAGAGGGAAAATGTAACCTTATTGCACACAGCAACCAATAAAACCCAAAAGTAAGTCAAATAAAGCAAAATGCAAAATCACCACGAAGATGAATGTGTTCTGGTCAGGCGCATCATAAATAGGGCATTGCAATTTAACTGGTTCTGAAGAGAAGTGAAATGAAACTTGAACACATCCCATCGTTCAGAGGAAAATCTCTTTGCAGCTGTTAAACCGACTAACATTCACAAATCAGCTGACAAATTCAAAGCCGTTTATTGTTTTATCTATACGAGGATACCTGGGGATTGCATGCTGCTTTTCAATTACACTTTGGATTCTCAAAGGAGTCATCTCTACCATATAGGCGTTTCCTTAGCAGCAAAGAGGACTACGTGTACATAATGAAAGCTGCCATCCACCAAGGAACTACAAAGATAACCCTTCCCAAATTTTTAAATACAGCAAGTACTGGAAGGTAGTAGTACTTAGAAGGTTATTAGCACCTAAAGCAGCGGCCCCCAAAATAGTTAAACTCACCATAAGGCAGAATTGGGGGGGGGGGGGGTGTTTAACTTGTCACTGTAGCCTGCCACCAGATGCAGCCTCTCAATTGCCACCATTGCCTGTCACCAGATGCAGCCTGTTACTTGCCACCATTGCCTGCCACCAGATTCAGCATGTCATTTGCCACCATTGCCTGTCACCAGATGCAGCATGTTACTCGCCACCATTGCCTGCCACCAGATGCAGCATGTCACTTGCCACCATTGCCTGCCACCAGAAGCAGCACGTTACTCACCACTATTGCATGCCACCAGATGCAGGTTACTTGCCAGTATTGCCTGTCACCAGATGCAGCCTGTCACTTGCCACCATTGCCTGCCACCAGATGCAGTGTGTCACTTGCCACCATTGCCTGCCACCAGATGCAGTGTGTCACTTGCCACCATTGCCTGCCACCAGATGCAGCTTCCCAATGTAGCCTACCACCACCAGCAGATGCAGCTTGCCACTTTAAGAAATTAAGGCCAAATTAAATGTGTTTTCTGACAGCACTGAAAGAACTTACAGTTGAAGCCTCTCCGCAGCCCTGAGGAGTCTGACATTCAGGAGTGGGGAAACTGGCACATGAGAAGTTAATTTCAACAGGGTTTCTGGCTTATGAGATATGAGAAGGCAGACCCAACAGTGGTGATGCAGGGTGGGCAGTGAGAGGCGATGATGCCATCTCTATGCTTCAGTGCAGCCTAGTCAGCCCAACTACAAATAGGGCACAGACCGGCACCGGTACTCAGTCCAGGGGTTGAGGACCCCTGACCTAGAGGAAAGCTACTCTCTCTATGTTATTTTTTTAGTCTTTCCGCTCTTTGCTCATTTTCAGCACTGTCCAATTGTAAAAAGCCAAAGGCCGCTGCACTTCAGGTTCTTTGGAGCCATCTTCCATTCTTGGATCATCAGGAGCCAACTTTCTCTTTCATGTTCTTGCAGCCGGCCCCCTGATGATGTGCAATGCCCCCCGAAGCCTTCTGGCGTGGCTGATGTGCTCCCAAAAAAAAAAAGGTATTAAGTATACAGTATTTCTCAAATGTAAGTACACCCCTCACATTTTTGGAAATATTTTATTTTATCTTTTCATGTGACAACACTGAAGAAATGACACACTTTACATTGTAGCAAAGTGTCATTTCTTCAGTGTTGTCACATGAAAAAATATAATAAAATATTTACAAAAATGTGAGGGTGTACTCACTTTTGTGAGATACTGTGTGTGTGTGTATATATATATATATATATATACATACACACACACACACACACACACATACACACACACACACACACACAGTTTCATTTAAAGCAGGGGAGTTCTTTATATGAAGCTGGAAGGCAATGGATTACTTTTAAAAGGACCTATACTGTGAAAGCTGTGCCAAAAAAGGTAAGCAGATGGCAAAGGATGAATAACCAGTATTGCCTGTGGACTTCCTGCAACTGATTTTTTTTCCTTATTACCGACTTACCATGTTGGTAAAGGAACAGTGTTTTGCCTTCTTGTATCAGATCTGCTCCCTGATGACTGATAATCTAATGACTACTGGGGGGATATCCAAAAAGCAGAAGGAAAGGCACAGGAAACTTTGATTCATAGAATCAAGCAGAAACAATGAGATCCTTTGCATTGCAGCTTCCTCTCCATCAAGAGTAGATTCAATAGCTCTGGTATGACCTCACTAAATCTCATGAGGTTAGCGGTACAAGGCAGCAGTGCCTCTGATGATCTCATACATGTACATATGAGGCTTAAGGCAAAGAAAACTAAACAAGAAGCGCACAGGTATTTCCAGGAGATTTCTATTTGAAAGGTAGATCTTTCAGTGTAGTGCACAATTAGCATTGCTAGATGTTGCCTATAAAACATGACAAAACTCCACTTTTGGAGTCCAGGTCCACCTTAAGGTGCATTTTACAAAAAATATAAATACAACTTTTTTCATGCATTTGAAAAATAATTTAAACTAGTGCCATAATGTATTATAACTGTAGAAAAACAACCGGTAGCATAAATTATGCAATGGTAAATCTTTAAAGCAGAGGTCCCCAACTCCCGGGCCGGTACCAGTCCGTGGCCCGTTAGGAGCCGGGACGCGCAGCAGATGAGCAAGCAAAGCTTTATCTATTTACAGCTTCTCCCCATTACCGCCTGAGCTCTGCCTCCTGTCAGCTCCGCGGCGATATTAGATACTCATAGGAGGACGAACCCCACTGTAAACTGCGCTTGCGTGGGATCTAGGTTGCTCCCTACTTATGAGAATAAGGCTCTTGAATCATCCTGAAACCATCCCCGGTCTGCCAGAATCTCAGCTCCTAATTTCCTATTGCAGTCTGAGTGCCGGTTCACACTATAGCGAGTGCGCCGATCGCATGTAATTCGGAGCGCACTGCTCCTTCATTACATGTGATCGGAGGTGCGGATGCAAATTCAGCCATACACTTTGTATGGCTGAATTCGCACTGTATCCGCACCAAACACGCACATGACCCTTTTTCCAGCCGCATCAGGATCGGATCGCACAGTGGTTCACACTTGTGCGATCTGATCCTGTGCGAACTGCAAGATCGCACTGCGATATGCGATCAAACTGGGGGTGTCGTTAACATTTCATTGACACCCCCTGCGTATCGCATATGGCAGTGTGAACTGCCAGATATGCGTTTGCGATGCGGGAACAGGCTGCGAATTCGCAGCCTTCCCGCATCGCACAAGTGTGACCCGGCACTTACAACACAACTTTTTTGTTGACCGATTGATATCAGCCCTTACATAGTTAGTCAGGTTGAAAAAAGACACAAGTCCATCTGGTTCAACCAACAAAAAAAAAACCGTATTGAAAACCCAAACCATACAATACCATATACACAATCCTATACCCGCAGTTGATCCAGAGGAAGGCAAAAAAAACCAGCAAAGCATGATCCAATATACTACAGCAGGGGAAAAAAAAATTCCTTCCTGATCCCCCGAGAGGCAATCGGATATTCCCTGGATCAACTTTAACCTAAAAAAAAAAAAATTTTAGTACCCACTTACTGTATATTAAGTACACCCAGGAAAGAATCCAGACCATTTTTAAAGCAATCTAGTGAGCTAGCCAGAACCACCTCTGTAGGGAGTCTATTCCACATTTTCACAGCTCTACGTCTAGAGGAAAACCGATTTCATCTTCACCGTAAAAGAGTGCCCCCTTGTCCTCTGTGTTGACCTTAAAGTGAACAACTCAACACCAAGTTCACTATATGGACCCCTTATGTATTTATACATGTTGATCATATCCCGCCTTAATCTCCTTAGCCCTGCCCAGTATTCTTTTCCCAAGCTACTCAATCAGTCCCCACTGTCTTCATCCAGGCATAGACAATTATTGGCTTAAATGTGCAGACCACAGCTCTGAATGTTTGAGATCAAAACAGATATACCAAAACACTTTGAATGGTATATTTAACAGGCTAAAACAGAGCAATTAGGAGAGCTTTCTCCTTCCGTAGACCAAAAAATTCTGAGGCTGGCCATAGACTCAGGGGTGACCGTGTTGAGAAGGGAATCCCTCCCGCCGAGTCATTGTGTTCTCCCAGTGGGAGGGCGGGTGAAAGCCGTCCCCGCCGGGAGAACACAGTGATTATTGCTAGCGAATGTAACAGCTGCTAGCGATAATCCAATGTAGAAATGCGGCAGGCTGGTTGATCAACTTGGGTACATTCAGCCTGTCCATACATGGCTCGAATCTCGTTAAGTTCCTGCTGAATCGGCCGAGATTCGTACCATCTATTGCCGGCTTAAGGCAAGCTGTAGGTTATACATATAGTTACATAGTGAGTTTGAAAAAAGACATCCGTCCATCCAGTTCAACCTATGATGTGTGTGTTTGCTGTTAACCGTATATTGTATACCCCTCTATGTTGTGGTCTTTAAGGTGCCCATCTAATAGTTTGACACTAATCGATGCTCCCTGCTAATACGACTGCTTGTGGAAGAGAATTCCACATCCTTACTGCTCTTACAGTGAAGAACCCTCCTACGTATTTTAAGGTTAAACCGCCTTTCCTCTAGTTTTAGCGAGTGGCCACGTGTCTTATTGTATTCCCTTTCTCTGAATAGTTTGTTCCTTATGCTAGGGTCGCCAGTACAGTATTTGTACATTGATATCATATCCCCCCTCAATCGTCTCTTCTCGAGAGAGAATAAGTCCAGTGCTTGCAGTCTTTCCTCATAGCTGATGTCCTCCATTCCCCTAATTATATTTGTTACCCTTCTCTGGACTCTCTCCAGTTCCACCACATCCTTCCTGAGGACCGATGCCCAGAACTTGACAGCATACTCCTTTCCCCACAGGTGGAAGAAATGAAAAATGATTGCATGCAAAAAAAAAAATAAATAAATAAAAAATCAGACAGGCTGGTTGAACTGAAGTCGATTACTGTACTAAAGTCGATTAATGGATCGACTTCAGTACAACCAGCCTACCCATAGATGGAACAAATGTTTGCCAGTCCCCCCTTAACCGGTCAAGATTCGAGCCATCTATGATGAGCTTAAGTTTACAAGAACGTAAAAAATGCAAAAACTGCTTTCCTGAAACAATGAAGTGAAAAAACAGCAAATTTCAGTGTACAATCTCTCTACTCTTTTCAGGGGATTTTAGGTAATTTCTGATCATTTCCAGTCATAAAACACTCTAGTTTATATCAACACCATTTCTTGCAAAAAAACGACCGCCTACAGAGAAAAGTTACTTCTGTGATTGCCGCTCAGTGAATCCATTCACTACATCCTCTGGAAAAATAAAAAAAATGACCGTCAAAGTCGGCCTCGCTAAAGGGGCCCAAAAGTGTATGCAAAGCCAAAGTGGATTGTGAAGTGGAGTCTGAACGGCCGAGGTGTAAGCGATGGCGATCAAAAGCCTTCACAAAAATAACAAAACACATTAATCATCAGATCATCGGACACTGAGCCAGTGTTGGGAGGGGGGGGGGTGGCTGCGCGGAAAGCCGAAAGGAAAGGCTTGCTGATTTGCCAGAGACGTAAAAAATGTGCAAGACCAAAATAAATGTGTAAAACAGGAGTGCACTAATGGATTCCAGCTGGGCCGGATTGTGTGCGACGGGCTCGGATTTCACACCGTTTTATGAAAAGTTTAATGTTGCGCCTCTCCCCTGGGCACGCTGCCCTTGGAGTTAAAACGCCATAACCGCATTCTGGCTGATCAGGGCCTCAGAAAAAAAAATGTACATGATTTAGCACGGATCAAGGGTTGGGATCATGTGGACAACCTTTACAATGTCTAGGGAGGACGCATACATGAGAGCCTAACTAGGAGTAGCTGTCTTATTCCCATTACAATTCTGTTATATGCAGTCCGTGCCGATTGCAATGTAACATTTAACTACAAGAACGGAGGTGAATTCCTAAAAGTGTATGTAAACCCTAACAATTCGCTTTTCTATTTGATCCCTTTCTATATATAATATTTGAAGCATTTTTGTTATATCTGTTCAAAAATCTAATGATCCTGCCAGAAATCCAGTGAGGTCCATGTGGCAAACAACACAGAGCTCTCTTCTGTGAACGGCAAGGTGGCGCTTTTTTTTTTCTCCCTGCAAAGGCCGTAAATAAAAACTGGCACATCACTTCGTGAAAACATTACACAGCACACACAGTTAACATGGTTAGGCACACAGTTACCCCTTGATTGCCCCTAAATGTTAATTCCTTCCCAGCCAGTGTCATTAGTACAGTGTAGATTAGCAGCACTGATCACTGTATTAAAGAGGAAGTAAACTAACTTTTTTTTTTTTGTTTTTCTCTTCCCTGCAAAGTAAATGCATAATGTGCTAGTATGCATCGCATACTAGCACATTATGTGACACTTACCTCCAAACAAAGCCCTCGTCACCCCCGCTGGAGGCCGCATCCATCTTCGGCCGTCTTCCTTCCTAGTCTGCGGACTCCGGCTATGCTACTGGCTGGAAGCCAGGTGACGTCACTCCCGCGCATGCGGGTTAGAGCTGCCAGTCACGGCACAGGGCACTGAAGAAACAGCACGAGCTGCTGAGGTCATCGGCTGCATGAAATATAAATATCTTCTAAAACAGTGCAAGTTTAGGAGATATTTACAGTACATAGGTAAGCCTTAACCACTTAAGCCCCGGAGGATTTGGCTGCTAAACGACCAGGGGGTATTTTGCGATTCGGCACTGCGTGACTTTAACGGACAATTGCGCGGTCGTGCGAAGCTGTACCTAAACTAATTTGACGTCCTTTTTTTCCCACAAACAGAGCTTTCTTTTGGTGGTATTTGATCACCTGTGCGCTTTTAACTTTTTGCGCTATAAACAAAAAAAGAGCGTAAATTTTGCAAAAATAACAATATTTTCACATTTTTTTATATGAAATTCCCCCAAAAAAAATGTAAAAATCAAAAATTTTAAACATTTTCGGCCAATTTGTTTTATCCTACCTATGTGTGGTAAAAAAAAAAAAAAAAAAACGCAAAAAGCGTATTTTTATTGGTTTGCGCAAAAGTTATCGCGTTTACTAACAAAGGGAAAGATTTTTGTAATTTTTTTTTTAAACGCGTAATGGCGGCGATCTGCGATTTTTTTTGCGGTACTGCGACATTGCGGCGGACAGATCGGACCCTTGACTGACATTTTTGACACTTTTGGGGTTACCAGTGACATTTCTACAGTAATCAGTGCTATATATATATATATGCACTGTTACTGTAAAAATACACTGGTAGTGAAGGGGTTAACTTTATTTGGGAGGGAGGGGCTGTGTGTGTCCCTAGGGGCGTGCTTTCTACTGTGATTGGCTGTGGCTTGAGCTGTAAGGACACTGATCAACGGTTCTACATAGTACCGAGGAGAATGACAGGTGGCTTGTTTACACAAGCCGCCTGACTTTCTCCCTCTCCCCCGACGATCGCCGAGTGACCGGCGGACATTGGGTCCGCCAGTCACACGCGGGGGGGGGGGGGGGTCCGTGACCGCGCGGGAGCGCGCCTCCGCGGGCGCGCGCTCGCTCCCCAGACCCTCCCAGGCTAGTGACATTAATTAACGTCACTCTGCCTGGCCAGGGCTGACCGCCGCAGTAAATCTACTTGCGGCGGTCGGCAAGCGGTTAAAGGCTTACCTATAGGTAAAAGTTAGAAGAGTGGGTTTACAACCACTTTAATGTCACTGGTGGTGTCAGTGGCAGTCAGTTCCCCCCCAGCATCAGTGTCAGATGCCCGCTGCACTATCACTGATCGCCGCCAAGAGTAATAAAAAAAAAACAAAAAAAAAAAAACACAATTACAGTATAAATACACCCACTATCATTTTTAGACTCTAACTTTCACACAAACCAATTCATTTACACTTATTGGATTTTAGTTTTACCAAAGACATGTAGCAGAATACATTTTGACAAACATTTATGACAAATTTATTTTTTTTAATTAATATGTTTTATATCAGTTTTTTTTTGTTTTTTTTCAAAAATTTGCAGTCTTTTCTCATTTATAGCGCAAAGAAAAATAAAAACCCAGTGGTGATCAAATACTACCAAAAGAAAGCTTCTTTTGTGTGAAAAAAATTACAAATTTTATTTAATACAGTGTTGCATGCCCACGCAATCGCCAGTTAAAGTATCGCAGCGCCAAATAGCAAAAAACGGCCTGTTCATGAAGGGGTAAAATCTTCCGGAGCTTAAGTGGATATAGTGAGTAAGCATGGTCACCTAGGACAAGAAGTGTGTTATTTGCAGGATAGCCAGTTGAAAAGGATATAACTATGATAAATAAGCCAGCATGACTGGTAGAAACAACTTCACAAAAGGCCAAGCCAAGACAGACATAAGCACACAGTCAAACCCAACACGACCATCTAACAAGGTCTTTTGGCCCAGCACCAGTCATAAAAAGCAATGGTCAGGTCACACCAATGG
Source organism: Pelophylax lessonae (assembly GCF_965119305.1). Lineage (NCBI taxonomy): Eukaryota > Metazoa > Chordata > Amphibia > Anura > Ranidae > Pelophylax > Pelophylax lessonae. Next base: position 192,783,840 of record NC_138774.1, on the reverse strand, counting down.
CTCTGTTGGAGCAGTTGTTGAAAATTTTGAAAATTACAGAACTGGCTTACCACAGGGAAGGCAATAGTGATCAGACAGGACTGTCCAAAGCTGTCCCACACACATGGCCTTGTCTTAATCTGGCTAAAAGCAATTCTCTAATTATGTAGACCTTAAAAGGAAAAATACCACTTTTTTTCAAAGCAACTAAAAATGCTGACAACCCCAAATTGGCTGCTGTGCGTAAATAGTGTCTTCAATGGCCAACCAGAAAATGGGGGTAATGAGAAGTCTGACCAGAGTACCACAAAACCTTACCTTAAACAGGACTCTAGAGCAGCCTTTCTCAACCTTTTCAACACAGAGGAACCCTTGAAATAAATGTCTGGTCTTGGGGAAGCTAAATATTAAAAATCTACAACTCATGACACATTAGTGTGACAGTCAGTGGGAAGAATTCTCCTTACTTTTCTCATCATTGGGAAGAATTACCCCCTTACAGATAGCTAAACGTAACAATGGTGTAATTGAAAACTTATCTGAGAGGCAGAAATTGCCCATTGCTCAAGAAACCCCTAGCAACCTCAGGAGGAACCCTAGGGTCCCAGGGAACCCTGCTCTAGACTATAGGGGCTAATTTACTAAAGGCAATTAGACTGTATTCTTTGCAAAGTGCAGTTGCTCCAGAGCTTAGTAAATATGCAGAAGCTCTGCTGACAGCCATCATCCAATCATGTGCAAGCAAAAATGCTGTTTTTTTACCTTAGATGTGATTGGGTATTTTTTACAAATTTAAGCTTTACCTCATTTTCAAAGGTTTGGAGCAATGGCATTTGCAGAGTGCAACTGCACTTTTCAAAGTGTACAGTATATTTGCCTTAAAAGCCGGTTCACACTAATCCGACTTGTCAGGCGACTTTGTCGCCTGACAAGTAGCTCCCTTACTCAATCTTAGCCCCCTTCTTACCAGGTTTCGGGACAAAATCAGGACTTGGAACAAACTCTGGCTATCACTAACCGGGAGGGTGAACCTTATAAAGATGGTCTTGATGCCGCAATTGTTGTATTTCCTCCATAATTCTATCGTTATTCCACTGAAAACTTTCCGCATAGTTAACACCCTCTTATGTGGAAGGGTAAGGCAGCTAGAGTACGTATGGAGCAGCTACAGAAGCCTCGTGAAGGGGGGAGGCCTTGCCCTTCCTAATCCGTGGTTGTACTTTTTGGCCTTACAGCTGCAACATCTCGTGGGGGCGGTATCCGGGTCGCGTACGGGCGCGGCACTGACGGTTATGCAGTGGTTTGTTGGCGCGCACGGGGTGCCGGAGGGACTTGAGGCGCAACTTTTTTCTAAACCTAATAAGCGCTTCCTGACATGGATTACTACAAAAAATATGGGACAAAACTAAACAACTTCAGCGAGCATTGGGTTATACTAAGTTTAGCCCGATATGGGACAATAGGACTTATCCGGAACTATGCAAGTTGGACCAGGGTGACAGGTGGCGAGTATATGGGGTGACACACCTTACACATGTTGTGCGGGAGGGGTCCCTGTTGACCTTTGAACAGCTTCAGGAGCGCTTCTCGCTCCCGGACAGTATGAGGTTTTATTATTTCCAATTGCAACACGCATGGAGGGCACAGGCAGTTCTGGGACAGCTTTTCCTGTCCCCGACCCCTGTTTTTTTCCTTATGCAACAATTTCAGGACAAGTAGCTCCCAATGCTGTGCAATAGAACTGTGCTAATCGCTCCGACTTAGAAAAAGGTTTCTGCACTATTTTTTGGCAAAGTTGAAGCGACTTGCATTGACTTCTATTATGAGAAGTTGTTTGCAAGCCGCGATGAAGTCGCGCTGCACGGGCGACTTCAAAATCGCCAGAAGTCGGGGCGACTGAGTCGGATTAGTGTGAACCGGCTCTAAGGAATTCAACCCCTATGTTTGCTGGTAAGGGAAGTATACAGGAAATAAGACAATTTTAAACAGGCTGACTGCAAATGCTTCAAAAAATGATTTCCTTCTCCATTATGAATGGCCAGGGTTAAGATTTTGCAAGTCCCAACAAACTATGACATAAGATAGTAAATACGTATTGTTAAAAAACTAAATACATTATATTATTGGTATGTTGGGTCCCTAAAGTGCTCTATTACATTTTCAATTTAGTAAATGCACTTAGCAGTATAAGTAATGGGGGCCCTTGCTGACTTCTCCTAACTAGGTTTGGCACGCGGATTCATTTGAGTTTTACAAGCCTACTCTAGAGTGCATATAGACTCCACTTAGGCTACAGGTTGTGTTTTCAGAAAATTCAGCTGGGTCACATCTGGGCAGATTGGCACACCTCAAAAATTTAAGACGAGGAGACGAGGACACCCCAACACACCCATCTACAGACAGATTTTTAATGGAGAGCAATTAAAAACGTACCATAGATTAGATTTGGAAAACTAATTATTTTGGTCTGTTGTAAAAATGTAATCTCCCACCCCCAATCCTAAAAATATGGATGTGTCTTTTAAGGTTTGAAAGAATAGTGAACTTCTCAGATTTATGAAGGTGTCAGGTGTGAATCACTGAACTCGAGCGATTAGTGCATTAGAATAAAGCAATATTGGTTACGGCTGTGTAAACAGTATTCCACCTAAGATGCTCATAACTTAATTGCTGTGAGGTTGGCTGATTATGAGAACAATAAGCAGCGAGCGGGACTGGGCACAGAGCGCTGTCTGATAATTATCTGCGTGGCAGGCAGGATTTATGGCGCTGCATGATGTATTCTCCGTCCTTTTCCCCCCGGCAGAGGTGAAGGGCGATCTATAAAAGCTGTCATTAATGCTGAGCCAAAACCTGTTATGTCTCCTTTCCCCGCCACCGTACCAGCTGCGTTCCTCTTGCCCATAACCATATCCTGCACTGCTCACATACAAGAAATCTGGACTGGAGGACTGTCCGCCTGTCTTAAAGGGAACTCGTGATGCAAGACAGTCCTAAGCTGGCCATACATTACACATTTTTTTCATTCAGCCAGCAGGTTGAACGAAATAAAATCACTTAATTCCATATCGCTACATTCTGACAGTGGGGAGACTTCCTCGCCGTCAGAATATACTGATCAGCACTGCCAGCTATAGCAGCGGGCGCTGATCGAGACAACAGGCTGGTTGTACACAAATTGATAGATAGATTGACTTGTGTACACCCAGCCTGCTCATACATGAATCGAAATTTGGCTGGTCCCTGCTGATCTGGCCAAATTTCAATCCATGTATGGCCGGCTTTAGGCTGCTAAACTCCTTTCTGAAAATACTAGATGCCTGGCCTTCATAATATTCTAATTTCGAACTTTCTGAATTGCTGACCAGCAGTAAGTGTGCAGATACCAAGTTAGAACTTCACTGGTTGCATATCATAGCACTAAAATAAGAGGTTTGGCATGACAGTCTTGTAATTAGTAAATTCAGAAGGTGGCCAGCAAAAGATGTCTACTTATATCTTAGTGCTGTTCTCCATTCAGGCTCCAGGAATGGCAAGTTACTGGTTGCACTACATAGTTTGGCACCCACCTGGAAAAAAATCAGTGAAGTGGGAAAGTCTGAATTCCAGTCCTGCATGCTTAAAGTAGTTGTAAAAACAAATGTATCAATTACTTTGATTCTCTCTGTTTTAGGTCCCTGTTCAGTACAGTGTGTGTGTTTTCCTAAAACTAAAATGCTAAATACCCTCTTTGCAGAACCCTGCTGCCCTGTCATGTGACCTCCCTCTGCTTCCCTTCCCCAGTAAGCGAGTACAGTGGGAGGGGCTGAGATTTCCCTCTGATGAATGTAAGCTACCAGAGGGAGGTCACGTGTCTGCACAGCAGGGCTCTGCAAAGAAGGTATTTAGTATTATAATTTCTAGAAAAACACACATGCTGTACTGAACGTGAACCTAAAACAGAGAGAATCAAAGTAATTAATACATGTTTCTTTACTTTACAAGCACTGGAGCAGCTGCAGGGAAAATAATTACATAGTCATGAGGAGAGGAGAAGGGAGATCGGCTCTCACACAGACTACAGAAGAGACAGGGAGTGGGGGAGATGCAGAGATGCTGAGGAGATAGCTGGATGACAGAGGCACATAAACTGACCACGCTATCAGAGAACAGCAGCCATGATAAACGTGTTTCGTTTACAGAGAGGAAGACAGGAACAGGCAGAATCAGCCAGGTATTGTACAACATAGAAAGGGACAATTGACATGGCTAAAGCACTGTGCTATATCTTGTGCCTTAAAGGGACAGGAGCATGTTGTTTTTTAGGGTAACAACCACTTTAACTTAGACCAGACCACTAGACTATGAAACCAGGGTCTGGGTGACGAACCCAGGAATGCACACCCCTAAAACCTAACACCAACCAAATTTTTAAGTTTACTTCATATAGAGTGGGGAAACGTTAAAATGTTATTACAGATTTCATCTATGGGATCTAGATGCTTGCCAGTTCGGTACTCTCCAGCACTTTGTCTTAAACCATTTCTGGGTGTTTTTGGACATGTAAATGCCTAAACATTTGTAATTGCAACAATTTTTTGGGCGAAGTGGTGCATTAACTGACAGAAATCCAGGAGTGCCAATATTTTTGGCCATGACTGTATTTGCAATGGATATGCTAGCAGGTATTTGTGGACTAAACATTGCTTGCTCAGAGTGTTTCTTTGAACCATGTGTAGGAACAGTTTGTCATTTTATTCTTTCCACCAAATCTATAATGTATAGCTAGCAACACTCTTAACACATACTGTATATAGGATATATATAGTATATACATAGGTATACAAGAACAGCAGGCCATCTAATCAGATCCCCTTGAGGAAGTCACGTGACCCTGTGACAAAATGTGCAAGAGCAAGGCTGGATGAGGTTACGACGCAGAGTATCGGTATTGTATAGCGAGAGCAGATCAACAGATAGAATGAGCACTGTCAGATTACTGAGAACAAATGTGCAATACTAGGTGCAGTAGAGCACCTGTACAATGTGAGTGTGGTTTTAAAGGCTGGAGAAAGGAAGTATTTTAAAGTTTTTTTTTTTAAAGTAAAAGTATTAAGATAAAGCACTATGCGGTTTTAGTCATGGTCACTATGCGGTCATAGTCAGCATTTTTCTTCCTCCAAAAACAGCGAGTTCCCCTCCTCAAGAAGGCACATGTACAGTCATGACAATGAACATCTAAATGATTCAAAGGAGGATTGGGAGAAAGTGCTGTGGTCAGATGAGACCAAAATTGAGCTCTTTGGCAACAACTCAATTCGTCGTGTTTGGAGGAAGGAAAATGCCGACTATGACCCCAAGAACACCATTCTCTACAGTCAAGCATGGAATTGGAAACATGATGCTTTGGATCGGTTTCTCTGATAAAGGTACAGGCCGACTTTTCCACATTAAGGAGCCAATGGCTATGACGGGGGCCATGTATTATACAATCTTTGATGAGAACCTTCTTCCCTCAGCCAGAACACTGAAGATGGGTCATGGATGAGTCTTCCAAGAAGCACATGAAGGCCATTGAGTGTTCTAGCCAATCTCCAGACCTTAATATTCTAGAACATTTATGGAGAGAGCTGAAACTTCGAGTTGTTAAAAGACAGCCAAGAAGCCTTAAGGATTTAAGGTGTGTGCAAACCTGGTCACCAGCTACAAGAAATGTCTTACTTCTGTATTTGCCCACAAGGGTTTCTCCACTAAGTACTAAGTCTTATTTTTCTTGGGGATCAAATACTTATTTTACTCACGGAACTGCAACTTAAATTAGAACATTTGTATCATGTGTTTTTTCTGGATTTTTGGTTGTTTTTTGTCTCTATCATTTAAAATACACCTATAATAAAAATGATAGACCCTTCATTTTTTGTAAGTGGGCAAACTTACAAAATCTGCAGGGGATCAAATAATTATTTTCCCCATTGTATGAGATTACTATATATATATATATATATATATATATATATATATATATATATATATATATATATATATATATATATATATATAGTTTGACACTGTATATTGAAATTTATTGGTTTAACATAGCAGCTCACAAGATTTGCATAATATAACACTTTAGCACATGTAGTTCTGTGGGCTGTGTGCCACAGCCCTACCCCCTGCCTGATCCCTGGTTTAGGTGTTCATTTAGTCTATTGGCCAGAATATTAATTTAATCTGGTCATTAGAATGAACACCCAAGTGCTAAACACACCTAGCATTTAGGCGCATTCACCATTTTTTCCTACTTAAACACTCTCCTGAAGGAGTATGTGATGGGTTTTTTATGCCTCTAAACACCTGTAAACACCTATGTGTTAGGTCAAAATAAAGGAGCAGAAACAAACATGGGATTTCTGACTTACCAGCGTAAAACCCATTTCTCGGATGTTCATTGACGGACACAGTTCCTGATCTTTTTAACCATTGGGTTTTACCGCCCCCTACAGGAGTAGGACACTAGGTAGAAAAAAAGTCTGGCTATGCCTATGGGCAGTCCAAGGGGGTATACTCCCTCTCTCTGCTATAGGTACTCAGTTTTGTTACAAGCAGTGTCAGAAGAATTACAACTCCTCAGAGGGGTGGGTGCTGTGTCCCTAAACAAACATCAGAGAAATGGATTTTACAGTAAGATAAAATGGGGTTTTTGACTTTCGTTCATTGATGGATACAGCTCCTGATCTTCTTAAACATTGGGAAGTCCCAAAGCAGTGTTATGCCCCGTACACACATGCAGATTATCTGAAGACTTTTGTCTGCAGACTTACCAAAACCATATAATATGAGGTCAAACCTAAACACTTTCAATTTGTATGCAATCCGGCAGGCCCTTGCACTACATAGAAAAGGTAAATCTGAAGACAAAAGTCTTCAGATAATCTGCACGTGTGTACGGGCATTAAACACAAGGGGTAGGAACAGTGAAAACAGAAATTCCCAAGGCTAAAACTATAGCCAACCAGGTAAACAAGAGCTCTATCAAAACAACTGGAGCTCATCTGAAAAAAACAATACACCCTCAAAGAGGACCAGGTCCTCTAAACAGCAGCCTGCAAAACCTTGCGGCCAAAGGAAGCATCCGCAGATGCCAACAAATCCACAGAACTTTGTGAAAGTGTGCACCGACAAGCAGGTCGTCGCCTTGCAAACCCGAGTCACTGACGCCTCATGACGGAAGGCCCAGGAGGAGTAGAATGCACCTTGACAGGGAAAGGAGGAACCTGACCCTTAATGGAATATATCTGAACCACCAGCTATCTGATCCATTTGGAAATGGTCGCAGAGGAAGCTGACAACCCTTTCTGAGGCCCATCCGTGAGCACAAATAGTGAGTCTGACTTCCTAAAGGACTCTGTAGCTGCCAGGTACAACCCAATTGCCCGGACCACATCCAAGGCATGCAAAGCAATTTCCTTTGTATGTTTTGGCCTGGACACAGGGAAGGCAACAAAATGTCTTCATTCAAATGAAAATCAGACACAACCTGAGGAAGGAACTATGGACTGAGGCAAAGACCACCTTATCTATGTGAACCACCAAGGTGAAGGACAGGATAACACAGCAAATTCTGAAACCCTGCATGCAGAGGTGATCGCCACCAAAAAGGCCACCTTCTTGGACAGCGTAAGCTGGGGAATCGCCTGAAGATTTTCAAAAGGAGGCTTCCGGAAGACAGAGAGCACCAAATCTAGGTCCCAAGGCGGCAACAGAGATTGCACTGGATGTGTCAAGTGCCTAACTCCCTTAAGAAAAGTAGGTACCAAGGAGCATGTGGCCAAGGGCCATTGAATGAAGACCGCCAAGGCCATAACCTGACCCTTGATAGTACTCAAGGCCTGTTTCCTTCCACAGGGGGGGGGGGGGGGTGGTGGCGAACAGAAAGTCAAGATCCGAGCCACCAAAAAAGAGCAAGGATAAATCCCAAGAGAACCACACCATGCGATGTACGTCTTCCACATACGATGGTAGATCTTTCTAACTTTTAACAGCATTGGAATCACCAATTCAGACAAACCTCTATTCAGCACCTGACGTTCAACAGCCAAGCTGTCAAAGCCAGCAACTGTGAAGAGGATGGAAGATTGGTCCTTGGGGCAGAAGATCCTCCCTGAGAGGAAGCTTCCAAGGAATGACGATGACCAGCAGCACCAGATCAGCGTACCAAGCCTGGAGAGGCCAGTCGGGGGCTACTAACATGACCGGAATCCCTTCTGCCTCGATCCTGTATAGAAGTCTTGGCAGAAGCTTTAGAGGAGGGAAGGCGTAAATCAGACAATACTGACCCCACTGGGCCACCAGCGCATCTGTGGCGTCCGCCAGAGGATCCCGTGACCTAGCCACAAACCTCTGCAACTTTCTGTTGAGCCAGAGCGCCAACAGATCCACCTCGCGGATACCCCACCGAAGACACAACTGATGAAACACCTCCGGATGAAGGGACCACTCCCCTTGGTCCAACGCCTGCCGACTGTGGTAATCCGCCTGCCAGTTTTCCACCCCAGGAATGTGTACAGCGGAGAGGGCTGGAGCGAACCGTTCTGCCCACTTTAGAATACCGACTACCGCCAAAGCCGCCAGGACACTTCTTGTGCCCCCCCCCCCCCCCCCGGTGATTGACATAAGCCATGGCATTGTCTGATTGAATGCGCACTGGAAATCCCTGAAGACTATCCATCCAATGTTCCGGGCACAGTCTAATCGTTCGGAGTTCCAAGACATTGATCAGTAGTCTAGACTCTTCCAGTGTCCAGATCCCCTCAGCAGAATTTTGTCAAGGACGCCTGTCCAGCCAGACAGGCTGGCATCCATGGTGACAACTGTCCAATACAAGAGGAGGAATGATTTGCACAGCCAAAGCGCAGAAGAACGAAGCCACCATATCAGGGACTCTTTCGTTCCCCGGCTCAGCCGGAGCCGATCGTTTAGAGACTGCGGAGTCTTGTCCCATTTGGCCAGAATCTCCCTTGCCGGGTATGGAACTGTGCAAATAGAACAGCCTCGAAGGTAGAAACCATCAAGCCCAGCACCCGCATGCAAGTCCGGAGGGATGACCATCTGCTGGACAGCAGGAGACAAATTGCAGCTTGCAGTTTCTGGAGTTTGTTCAAAGGAAGGAGCACTCTGGCTAAGGCCGAGTCCAGAGTCAGACCCAGATAGTCCAGCTTTGTGGATGGAACCAGAGCAGACTTCTGAAAATTCAGAATCCAGCCAAACTCCCTTAAGCTTATATGGCGATTTCCAGGTTTTCCACCAGAACAGTAAGAGAGACTCTGCTCGCAGAAGGAGGTCGTCCATGTAGCCAATAGAAAAGGACCGCGATCCCGCATTGGCGTAACAATGCTAGCACCAGGGCCAACACTTTTGTGAAGACCTAAGGAGCAGGGCCAACACTTTTGTGAAGACCTAAGGAGCAGAGGCGAGACCAAAGGGTATTGCCACAAACTGATAATGCTCCTCTCCCACGGCAAAGTGGAGAAAGCGCAGGAGACCGACACATATTGGAATGTGAAGGTAAGCGTCCATGATGTCAATGGAGGCAAGAAAATCCCCCTGATGCAAGGAAGCCACCACCATGCGAATGGACTCCATTCTGAACTTCTGCACCCGAACAAAGCAGTTTAGCGCCTTGAGGTCCAGAATTGGACGCACCTTGCCTTCCTTCCGGGGAACTGTAAACAGGTTTAAATAAAACCCCTGAAAATGTTCCAGAGTCAGAACCATCACCCTTTAAAGTAAAAGGTCTTGCACCGCCCCAAAAAGAGCCTGTAAGCGTACCGGGGACAGTCGCACGAAACTCGATCTTGTAGCCAGACTGACTGACCTCATAGACTTGTACCAGGGGAGTCCATGGGTCCGGGAACCAGTGAAGATGTCCCCCCACCTCAGATACGGGTGAGGGTGCACCTTCATGCTGAAGGGGCCTTGTCCACGGGTCTGGAGAAGCTGCTCTCCACATGTCAGACCACGTTTGCTTGGATCCTCCAGAGGAGGCCCCGAAGGGCTTGGATCCCTTGTGAGTCGACTCTGAGGGACGAAAACACATTTTATGAGCTGAGAAGGAGGGCCCACATCTACGACGAGGGTCCTTGCCCTTGGTAGCCTGTGGAAGAAAGGTACTCTTCTACCCTCCTGTGAGACCTTTAATGATGTCATCCAGGGTAGCACCAAACAGGCGATCTCCTTGAAAGAGAAGATTAATCAAGGAGTTTTTAGAAGTCTGGTCTGCAGACCAGAATTTGAGCCAAAAGACAAGCTGAAACACCACTGCCGAAACAGAGAGCCGAACCACTAGGGGAGCCGCATCCAAAGAGGCATCACAGATGAACTGCAGCCCCTGGTCAGCCAGCTCAGCAAAGGCAGGGGGGAGCTACTCCCCCTCCAGATCAAGGCACAAAAGTGGATTAGGTGGGGAGATGTTCTCCAAAGACTACATTAGATTCACCAGGGGGACCCCACAAAAAGGTGTAAAAACACTGCTAAGGGAAAACCCCCCTCTGGCAGCATCCCCGATCGCCAATAACAGAGCACCCAATCGATCCTCAGCAGAGAGGGAGAGGACCCCACCAGACTCACCCCCCAGCAGAAAAAAGGCACCGTAGCCACAAGGGGAATCTGCACTGCACGTCAGGAAATTAAATGATCCAGGAATCCGCACCAGGGAATAAGGAGGGGCTCCCACCGCTGAAATCGCTGCCCAGAGGGCTCCACTGTCATGCCTGCTGCTATTTTCAATGGCAAACCACCACAAAATGGCCAACAGACAGACTTGAGCACACAGGCTACAAGAAAATGGCGGCACAACAAGGCTCCCAGGGACCCAGGAGGGATCTCAAGGCCTCAGAAAATGGTACAGGCAGGAAGGAGGGGCCCTGGCAGGAGCCCCACAAGGTACAGTCCCCCCTGACAGCCGATCGCCCAGTCGCCGGCGGCACACCCCCCAGCCCCCATCCCCAGCACAGCACCCTGCCCCCACCCCAGGTGGTGGACTAGAACAACCACACAGCCCCATCATCAGTGAAGGAGAGGGGGGGCGATATGACCCACAGGGACCACCAGACAGATGAAGGGTGTGCCTAACGGGAAGGGTCCGACCGTCCCATGGAGGGGCCCACGTCCACCCCAAAATTCTCCAGGGGAGACAGTTACTTACCATACCAGAAACAAGGTGGGCACCGCTCCAGACAGAAATGGGGAATGGGGGGGGGGGGCTGTTGGCCAGGAGGAAGGCTGTGTATGTGACCTCGCGAGGTGTTTAACTCGCAGGCTAGCCCCCGTCCGGTGGGGCTATGTCACGGCCGACCTAGCACGGAGCTGAGGTCTGCACATGTTCGCTGGCCAGACTGGGGTGACCACTGGATCTAGAATAGATTATCCAGCCCGTCGCCCAGTCCAGCAGTTGACTGTAGATCTCACAGGAAAAAACCAGGAGAAAAAAAATCTATCTAAAAAGAAAATGTCCTTACTCCAGACTAGGCAGAAAAAAAAAAAAAAAACTACAGTATTAATAGCAGAGAGAGGGAGTATACCCCCTGGGACTGCCCATAGGCATAGCCAGACTTTTTTCTGCCTAGTGTCCTACTCCTGTAGGGGGCAGTATAACTCAATGGTTAAGAAGATCAGGAACTGTGTCCGTCAATGAACGAAAGAGAAAAAACAAAAATAAAAAAAGTCAAATACCTGTAAAAGTGGTGTGCTTAGTGTGCAGAAACCCTTAAATTAAATGAAATACGTGCATGAAATCAGCTCTTTAAAAAGTTTTCATTAGCCACTTTGTTTTTTTTTTTTTTTTCCAAAGTAACTGCTGCACCCACATAAAACTATTCGGTCCATTTAAAAAGGAAAGATTAAAAATCTAAGAGAACTCACCTTCTTCAGTGTCCCAGCCCGGGTGCCCACAAAGACTACAGAATGCCCATCATAGCTGTAAGCTGCCACGCTAGCCATGCCATCGGTCTTCTCTTCAAACAACGGGAGACCCTCAATCACTTTCAGGCCACCAATGGGCTGATTCAGAGCCAGGCCACAGAATGCTTCATGAATATGGATAGGCTGAAAGAGAAAATACGACATTACACTCACCACCCTAGAGAGCAGCATATCATCGCCAAGGTTTGTGTGCGTTAATAATGCTAATGTAACTAAGTCTGTGGTTTTAAAAAAAATAGATTCTACAGGTTCCCTTTGCAGGCTAGCAGACGTGAATGCTGGGGAATTTTGTACTGAGCGTTTACTGTAAAATACCTGCCCACATGCTCCTTCCTTTGCTAGGCTTAACCGGTGATCTATCTGAGCCATGGTGACCTACACATACCTGGGAGCTGCCGCTTTCACTGCAAAGTGTGCAGCAAGCCTCACTGGGTCCTATTTGTGTCTCACGCAAGCTAAGCTACACCTGCGATTTTCATCTCCTCACTTGCTAGCAGTCACATTAGGCTGGAAGTAACAGGAGCTGCTCCGTAGATCAGCTGTAAGACCTAAATCGATAGGAGTAGTAATTACCAAATAGATGCATCCAATGTCTCTTTATGGCGTAAGCTGCACAAAAAGCATGCAGTGGCATCTTGTAACTACATATGATCACATATGATTGGGGAACTGTGCGATCACACAGCACTGACCCCATGATTCAACTACATTGATGCTACTTACTACAGTATATACACAATCATTTGTTGCACCAATAATCAATCAATTACTGCTCCTAGCAGCACCACTGGAAGCATAGTTTAATGCCTTTATGCCTGTACTTACATTGTAGGCATCATTGTGCTTGTTAGGACAAAGACTAGACAGAAGAGTGAGCTTCATTCACAAACAACCAGCAGAGAATGGACTTATTTTTATTTACCAATTCATCCAGTATTGTCATATTCTGCAATGCTTTATACAAAACACAGAAACTTTCCCTTCATTCTCTGCCCCATAGGAGCAAGCACCACCCAGCTTACCTCTGCATTAGTGTACCATATTCACACACACCACACTCCTACCATAGTCACACACATACCGCACTACCACCATAGTCACACACACACACACACACCGCACTCCTACCATATTCACACACACACACACACCGCACTCCTACCATAGTCACAAACATACCGCACTACCACCATAGTCACACACACACACACCGCACTCCTACCATATTCACACACACACACCGCACTCCTACCATATTCACACACACACACACCGCACTCCTACCATAGTCACACACACACACACACACCGCACTCCTACCATAGTCACACACACACCGCACTCCTACCATAGTCACACACACACACCGCACTCCTACCATATTCACACACACACACCGCACTCCTACCATAGTCACACACACACACCGCACTCCTACCATATTCACACACACACACCGCACTCCTACCATATTCACACACACACACCGCACTCCTACCATATTCACACACACACACACACCGCACTCCTACCATATTCACACACACACACACCGCACTCCTACCATAGTCACACACACACCGCACTCCTACCATAGTCACACACACACACACACCGCACTCCTACCATAGTCACACACACACCGCACTCCTACCATAGTCACACACACACACACACACACACCGCACTCCTACCATAGTCACACACACACCGCACTCCTACCATAGTCACACACACACCGCACTCCTACCATAGTCACACACACACACACACCGCACTCCTACCATAGTCACACACACCGCACTCCTACCATATTCACACACACACCGCACTCCTACCATATTCACACACACACACCGCACTCCTACCATATTCACACACACACTGCACTCCTACCATAGTCACACACACACCGCACTCCTACCATAGTCACACACACACCGCACTCCTACCATAGTCACACACACACCGCACTCCTACCATAGTCACACACACACCGCACTCCTACCATAGTCACACACACACACCGCACTCCTACCATATTCACACACACACCGCACTCCTACCATATTCACACACACACCGCACTCCTACCATAGTCACACACACACACACCACACTCCTACCATAGTCACATACACCGCACTCCTACCATAGTCACACACACACACCGCACTCCTACCATAGTCACACACACACACCGCACTCCTACCATAGTCACACACACCGCACTCCTACCATATTCACACACACACCGCACTCCTACCATAGTCACACACACACACCGCACTCCTACCATATTCACACACACACACACACACACCGCACTCCTACCATATTCACACACACATCGCTTCTACCATATTCACACACACACCACACTCCTACCATAGTCAGTCACACACACACCGCACTCCTACCATAGTCACACACACACACCGCAGTCCTACCATATTCACACACACACACACCGCACTCCTACCATATTCACAAACACACACACACGGCTTCTACCATATTCATACACACACCACACTCCTACCATAGTCACACACACACACACACACACACACACTGCACTCCTACCATAGTCACACACACACACACACACACACACACACACACTGCACTCCTACCATATTCACACACACACACTGCACTCCTACCATATTCACACACACACACTGCACTCCTACCATATTCACACACACACACACACACACACACACACACACACTGCACTCCTACCATATTCACAAACACACACACACACTGCACTCCTACCATATTCACACACACACACACACTGCACTCCTACCATATTCACACACACACACTGCACTCCTACCATATTCACACACACACACTGCACTCCTACCATATTCACACACACACACACACACACACACACACACACTGCACTCCTACCATATTTACAGGCACACAGAGAAATTGGATTGAAGCCATATTATAGAATATATTATATATATATATATATTATATATATATATATATATATATATATATATATATATATATATATATATATATATATATATATATATATATATATTATTTTTTTTAATTTCTCTGACATCCCTAAAAAATATCAGATTCAGGTATTCTAAATGTGTTAATACATTCAAATCTGAGTTTATACATAAATACAAGAGCTTGAGTGTGTGTGTGTCTAAGTATAGATGTACAAGGAGGCATCCATATTGGTTTCTTCACACATCCGGTTCTGTTTTCTGCTTAGTAGTGCTGGGGTTGTGTCAACGAACTGCCTTTAAATTTACTGCAAAACTACCATGGGATTTATGGGATTGAAAACCAAAGACTGCAGTTTCTGATTACTTAAAACAGACACAATTGCTTCTGGTAGTGGGAAATAAAAATTACTAGGACTCTAGGAAATATGAAGAAGATTGGGAGAACCAATTACCAGTCACCTCTCCCACACAAAAAAAAAAAAAAATATATACAAAATTTGCTGGAAAAATGAAACTTTCATCTAGCAGCTCTGGAGTCAATAGTTGGAATCCCAACCACAACACTGGCCTGGAGTTTGCATCTTCTCACTGTGCCTGCATGGGTTTCCTCTGAGATTAGTTGGCTCCTATCTAAATAGGCCCTAGTATATGTACGTACGAATGAATGAGAGTTCGGGCTCTTTCACACGGGCGGTCCGATCAGATCCGCCTGTCAGTTTTTTAGGCGGATCTGATCGGATCCTCCATGCAGCTCTATGGGGCAACGGATGTCAGCGGAGACATCCGCATCCGATCCTGTGCGTAAAATCTGGACGGATGGAAACCCTATTTTTCCATCCGTTCAGTAATCGGATCGGATCGGATCTGATGAGAGCAGACAGGCGGTCCGCTCTCATCCGATCCCCCATAGAGGGCAGCAGGGGCTGAGACACCTCCCTCTCCGCTCTGCAAGCGGAGACGGAGCTGTCATCCGCCGGCTCAGCGGGGATCGCGGATCGATCCCCGCTGAGCAACACGGATCCGCCTACGGAGGCGGACCGTGTGAAAGAGCCCTTAGGGACCTTACATTGTAAGTTCCTTGAGGGCAGGGACTGATGTGAATGTACAATATATACACTGCTTAAAAATCATTAAAGGAACACTTTTAATGCAGAGTATTGCATCAAGTCAATTAAACTCCTGGGATATTGATCTGCTCAGTTGAGTAGCAGAGGAGTTTGTAATCATTTTTAGCTGCTTTGGTGTTAATAAAAATTAACAGGTGCACTAGATGGGCAACAATGAGACGACCTCCAAAACAGAAATGGTTTTACAGGTGGATACAACTGACATTTTTCCCTACTCATCCGTTTTGACTGTTTTTCACTAGTTTTGCATTTGGCAAAGGTCAGTGTCACTTCTGGTAGCATGAGGCGATACCTGGACCCTATAGGAGGTTGCACAAGCAGTCCAACTCCTCCAGGATGGCACATCAATACCTGCCTTTGCCAGAAGGTTTGCTGTGTCTCCCAGCACAGTCTCAAGAGCATGGAGGAGATTCCAGAAGACAGGCAGTTACACTAGGAGAACTGGACAAGGCCGTAGAAGGTCCTTAACCCATCAGCAGGACCAGTATCTGCTCCTTTGTGCAAGGAGGATCAGGATGAGCACTGCCAGAGCCCTACAAAATTACCTCCAGCAGGCCACTGGTGTGAATGTCTCTGACCAAACAATCAGAAACAGACTTCATGAGGGTGGCCTGAGGGCCCGGCGTCCTCTAGTTGTCCCTGTGCTCATTGCCCGGCATATTATCCAATTCCTAATCCACTGGGCATGGCAAGAGACAAAAATAAATGTCCTACTTCCACTGATAATGTCAATCATCCTGGAGGGGCAATACCCACCCATGAAGAAATGTCTAGCCTCTTCCTCCAGGGTGACAACACTGATGCTGGGGTAAGGAGGAGAGAGGGCATTGTCAATGAGAACATAACCCAGCAGAAGCATCATGGCAGAAAGGGAGACAACGCAGTGGAAAATTAAAAAGGCATCATACAGCATGGTCTATAAAAGGAAGCTAGGTCTCTAAAAAGTAAATGGCAGGATCAACAGTAACATTTTACAGTAAAGGAAGAAAGAAATTAGAAGGCCTTTCAAAGCCAAGACACTTTCTGCTTCATTGAGCATTTTCATTTCTTGCCTCTACATACCCTTTAAAAAGGGATTAGTAGACCTTTTGGGGAAAGCAGAACCATATACAGGAAATTAAAGAGACAAAAACACACCTCCACAATGAAGGTGAAGGATATAGTAGAGCTGAATGCTGCACATTCTTCTTGTTGACTGAATACTATAAGGAAAAGCAGAAAAAAAAAAAAAAAAAAAAGGAAAAAAGAAAAAGCTGTACCTTGCCTGAGCAAACAACGATCTCTTTAAAATGTTTCTTGCCCCAGAGGCTGGCATGCATAAGGAACATCAGCCGTGGGATTGGCATGCTCCATTGTGGCTCATTTCCAGGCCATAGCAGTTATGCTGAATGCGTTTGCTATGTGTTAGCGCAGACGCACAACGCAGGGCAAAATAAAAAACATGATCGGCGTGAGAGGAGCAGTTGGCTTGTTACCTGCCGGCGGAGGGGGAAACCTACGCAGATGTAAAGTCATTTTGACACCATCTACTACACCCTGTTTCCAGAATTGAGCTATGACATCAGGTGAACCCTAAATCAAATCGAGGGGCCTGGATAGGATAAAGTTATTTTTTTTAAACTGTATAGTAAAAAAAAAAATCTGAGCTCAAATTTGAAAAATTAAGCTCTGAATAGGTCAAAAAGGTGACACAGGTTATGGATGGTCAAGAAGGCTATAGCTCGGTTTTACATGGCAGCCAGCAGGAGGGATTGTGGTTTGAACAGCAGTTGTTACCTCTAAATAAAGTTTATTTTGTAACAGAAAAAGCACCTCAAAAGGCACTGCGTTTACTTTGCGCTAGGTGTGCATTTACAATGCATTTTTAGGATTTCAATAGTAGGGGAAAAATTAGATGGGCAGCATCAGAATGGAACAAACTGCATCCAAAATAAAGTAACGCAAATAGAGCTTGGCGCTGCCCCTTCATCTCCCCGCACATACCTTCAGCTGTCAGCCTCTCCGCATCTACTGTTTGGCTACGTGGATTTCACCGAAATCCCAGTGATAGTTTTTTTGTAAAAATCTTTTGTTCCAGGTTTGCACCATTTTGCATTGAGAAGGAACTTTACCATGTTAGGTAAGAGAAGAAAGGAGACATGGAATGGCTGACACTTGCCAGAAATCTTTCGACTGCTAGACCCGTATTGGCCAAAGAAGAGAAGATGAAGTCACAGCAGCTCACATTACTGCATCCCAACTTTAAAGGAGTTACGGTAATTTATCCACATCAAGGAACATTTTTGAAATGTTGAGAAGCCCTCTAAAATGTTACATTATCCAAACTTAAAAAAAAAAATATACAATTCTTCTAACAGAAGATGATTATTTCTTGCAGGATAGTATCGCTTTAACTGGACTTGCACATTAATCAGCATCGTTCTCTGCATTACGCCCATGTCATTGAAGTTCCACGCTTAATCGCTGACAGACTGTGAACTAGCCTTTACCTCTTCCCTACAAAAAGCAGTACATAGTATGCAGCAGCCTTTCTCAACCTTTGTAAACATGGAGAAACCCTTAAAATAACTTTGGGTCTCAGAAAACCTTGCTAATAACTCATTTTATCTACAGCTTATGGTAAATTACCATGAAGGTCAGTGTAAAGAAACCTCCTCACATCTGTGGTCAGTTAGAAGAATCCCCTCTACCAAATACAGAGAGCTAAAAAGAGTTTTGGTGTCTCTAGATACCTGAGAGGTAGAAGCTACTCATCGCTCAAGGAACCCCTAGCATACTCTGGAGCAGCAGTCGCCAACAGTGGTCCGAGGACAACTAATGGTCCATGAGAAAATGTTGGAGGTCCCCAGGGGTTCTGCCGCAAAATCAACATTGCGGCAGATGTATACCGCCCAATGTGGTTCTCAATGCATTGTGTGTATAAGGCATGTAAAATTTATGTTAGTCTGTGAGGTCCCAAAGGTTGGAGACCACTGCTCTGGAGGAACCGTGGTTGAGAAAGGCTGGTATAGAGGCCCAGGGCAAAGTATCAAAGGGTACTGCCACACAAGGCCAAATAATTTATGAGGAATTTGTAGAAGCCATAATGAGAAATGACTTTACATGAGCTTGTGACATAACCCAACCAAATAGTTCTGAAAGGGGATGACTTATCTAAAGCTTCTGTTAGTTTAACCCATTTCAAACCACAGGGTCCTAGATGTAGGCTGTCCAATCTGCCAAATGCCAAGCTGTCATACAGTTCCACTGGCTTCTTTAATACTTTCCGAGATACGGACCTGGAACATGTATGCAGACCAGAATTTTCATCTCAAAGCTGACTTCATGCTTAATCTCGGTCAATGACTCAAAGTACTGAATCCACATACAGCCTTTTCAAAAGGTAAGCAGATTAAACTGCATCTTCAAAGTCAAGCACTGGTCTCTATCTCGTAACTCCAAAATGGTTGGTAAAGCTTGCAATCACAACAAAGCCAATAGCAAGGTACAAGGTGAGTCAGATGGGAGTTCAACCTTACAAGCTTTCTTTGTGACGTACAGTGCACATTGGGTTCAAGGTTTCTGGCACACTTTAGGAGAACGCTAAATCAAAGTACAAAACATGTTATTGTATCCAATTGGAGGTTTACGAACAAAAAGTGTACGTGTACGGACTATTTTCACATGGGCACCATAGGCGCTAACAAGAAAAACGAATGACATCAGTGGGGGGCAAGACACCTCTCCCTCACGCTCTCTATTGCCCAGTTTTGGGTTTGCACTTGCAGCATTGAACACCTCCTGCCACGGCTTCTGCTTCTCCCCCCTATCACTGTATTGTTTACAGGAAATCTCCCACAGCCCAGTTGGATAAGTGACTCCTGGGATATTCCCTGTCATATGGACATCTTTCTGCATTTTTACGGACCCAAAGATAGATGCTATCTGTTCATGTCCTGCTCTGTCTCCAACATCAGGCAAATATGCCCTTGATATTACCTTTCTTTTATGTAAACGGAATCGACGTATACTGATATAATCACTTTACATCACTATGCCTGCAAAAAAATATATATATATATATATATATATACACACACATATACACACACACACACACACACACACACACACACACACACATATATATATATATACACACACACACACACACACACACACACACAAAAAAATGCACAAAACATATTAAGATTCTAATCACAAACCTAAACAGACATGGATGTACCTGAGAGGTAGAAGCTACCATAGCTCAAGGAACCCCTAGCATACTCTGGAGCAGCAGTTGCCAACAGTGGTCCGAGGACAACTAATGGTCCATGAGAAAATGTTGGAGGTCCCCAGGGGTTCTGCTGCAAAATCAACATTGCGGCGGATGTATACCGCCCAGTGTTGTTCTCAATGCGCGCTGACAGTCACTACCGTAGAGCCGAAGCATTGTGTGTATAAGGCATGTAAAATTTATGTTCCTCTGTGAGGTCTCAAAGGTTGGCGACCACTGCTCTGGAGGATACAGATTTATACCGATTGTCATCAGAATACATCTACACACCAATAGTAATAAATTACTGTCCGTTTTCCATTCACAAAAAGAGGGATGAAAAACAGACATAAGAAATGCCCATTGAATAGGAGACTAACAAGCGGTAAAAGAGCTTTACGACAAGCCTTCCCTAACTTCTATAGCGGTTTTTATTCTGAAGTGATTTATTCTCCAAGATTATAAATTCAAAAAAATCGGTTTCAGTCATTTTCAAGCAGCTTAACTACACCTGCTGTGTGTTTACATTAGAGTGCTGGCAGGATCAGCTTTTAAAGAAAAAAAAAGGGATTTACTCACTGTTCTGAACTGTAAATTAAAATTAACTTTCTCCACAATGCGTATAGATACAGAGATGAAAGAATTTGTTTTAAAGTGCTTTTACTGGTTCTTTGAAATATGTCAATATACAAAACTTGAATTCACTTACAAGTTTTGGATACAATGTGGATGGAAGCCACTGCCAAAAATGAGTAAGCTGAAAGTTAGGGAAAAGTTTCCACTTCCTGTCTATTCAATAGGTGCCAGATAGGTGTAGCCTGGAGTCTCTGGTGAAATGTAATTCCTGTGTCCTCAGGATTTCCCTTTAACTTGCAATTTTATAAGCGTCAGACAGTAAAAGAATCAAGCGACAACCTCCCTATTTTCTATAGGAAGTGAGAATTCCCCCAATGGGGACAAATACCATTATAAAAACCATTAAGGGTGGTTTTAATGCAAGCCGTAACTGTCCTGTCCTAGGAAATCTGACAAGATATGGATGACTTGGATAGACTCATGGGGAAGTCATTTGGATGCTGCCTAACTTCTTTATGATCTTGAGAGTCAATGCTGGTCCTCCTGATCCAACTCTCTCTGCCCCCACCCCCTTCCTTCTCCTCCATCTCCCCCCCCCCTCCCTTACCTTCTCCCCTGTCCCTTCCCCATACCCCCCCCCCCCCATGCTTTTTCTCTATTATAATGGTTCCTGGGTTAGAATCTAAGAAAATTAAGGATATTCCCTTGGATGTATCCCACGGTTTGATGTTAGGCTCTGCTCACACTAGCCCCACTCCATTGTCATGTGACTTTTAGTGGAACTTTGGAGTCCGAATTTGATGTGACTATTTACACTCTGTGGCATTGAAGTCACATCAAAGTCAGACCAAAGTAGTACAGGAGCCTTTTCTAAAGTCGGACAGACTTGTGTAGTATAAGTTAAGATGGCTCTCATAGGGAAACATTGAATTTCACGTCATCTGACTTAGTATATCACAAGTTGGATACTATGTCGCATCAGCGTGATCCAACCCTAAGAGGTTATTATATACGTTTATATGCTCCCTTGGTGGCTTTAACTTATGCCTCATTATTTTGTATATACTCACCCAATGCACTGTACTGACTGTTCAATCATTGTGACCATTGGTTCTAGTTTGTCAACCCCATTATTATATCGAACCCCCCACTTTTTTTTTTTTTTGTTTAAATAAACTAAGAAAAAAAAAAAAAAATTTAAGAAAATCTACCAAAGCAAAAAAGGCTTAGAACCTTGGTCAGGATTTTATGACTTCTTGTGCCCCCACTGGGAGGGGATTTCCCCAGACTTCCTGTCTAGGTGTAGGGTGGCAGACAAAACAGGAACAAAAGAGAGAAATGCGTCTACTTTATAGTAAGACAAAAATCATTATAAAAGCTAAACCGAGATTCTAACCCTTTTCTGCTATATACAAAAAGTATTAGCTGGAGTTTGCCTTTATGACTAGATGGTCCCTTTAAAGAGGTTGGCACAACCCTGACGCCAAAGAATGAGCCTGCCACGTCGACAGCAAGATTGTTCCAGGACACCCAGTGAAATGTCACATCTGCGGCTACTGTGCCACAAATAACAGGGTGTCGCTGTAGCTGTGCGGCCTTTGAAGTGGCTTCTCAGGGAAACCACATTGTATTTAGAGCAGCGCTGCCTGCTATCCTCATCCCTGCACGCTGCCAGAAGTGTGTGACTATGAAGAATGCTGAAATGAACAGCACGTGAGACCACACTACAGACGGGAAAAGGAGAGCAAAAACTGGGACAAACACATGCAGGAATCAAGTCTGGTGCACGACGGAAAAATTAAGGAGCGGCGGCGTACATTTCATTTTCTGAAATAGTTCAGACTTAATTACATTTACATAATGCCTGCTTTCTCCAGACCTCCCACTTCATGGCCTTATTTGCAACCTTCTGTTTTTTCCCCCCTCTCAAAACAAAACGACAGCCTGGAGCAGCCGTATGCAATTTAAAATGTGCAGATTGCTACGTCTAATGAACATGCGTCTGGATACAAAACTCTATGGAAAGTCTACAGTTTGAGTCATCTATGTGGAAAGGAGCACCATTCACAAACATACACTATATTGTCAAAAGTATTGAGACACCTGCTTTTACACACATGAACTTGAATGGCATCCCAGTCTTAGTCCATAGGGTTAATATTGAGTTGGCCCAACCTTTGCAGCTATAACAGCTTCAACTCTTCTGGGAAGGTTTAGGAGTGTGTCTATGGGAATGTTTGACCATTCTTCCAGGAGTGCATTTGTGAGGCACTGATGTTCAGTGTTGGGGGTAACTAGTTACAAAGTAACTGATTACAGCAACTACATTACTTTTTTTGGTAACGAAGTAATGTAACTAGTTACAATACTAATATTGGTAACTACACTACTTTACTAAGCTATAGGAACGCGCTTTCCTGCGTTACCCGAGCCGTGCGATACAATCGTTATTTCGAAGAATAGAGAGGGATGAAGTTTATGAATTCTTGTTGCACTTTATGTTTTATTCTCATGTTTCCCAAAGCCTGTGTTTATACAATAAACTCTATGCAGAAAGATTGTCATGTATCTTCTTCTACAGACACACGGTCAATTAAGAAAGGAGAGTAAAGTAAGTAGTGTAGTTACTTTTCAAATGCAGTAAACTAGTAAAGTAATCTCGTTACAATTAAGCCCCCGTTCACATGCAAGCGACGCTACTTCGCACCGCGACCTCCGAGGTCGCGGTGCGAGCAGCGCGCCGCGACCTCAGAGCGGCCGCCACAGACTTCATAACATTGAAGTCTATGGCAGTCGCCTCCTGGTCGCCCCAAAGAAGCTCCGGACCCTTTTTCTAAGTCGGAGCAACTTGTGTCGCTCCTATTAGAACGGGTCCGCAGCTTCCCTATGGGAGGCGACCTACGGCGACCTGTGAGGCGACCAGGTCGCCTCACAGGTCGCCTTAGTGTGAACGGGGGCTTACAGAAGTAACTAGTAACTAGTTACATTTTTTAAGTAACTACCCCAACACTGGTGATGTTGGACTGATGTCTATCTGGTTGAGGTCAGCACTCTGTACAGGCCAGTCAGGTTCCTCCACCCCAAACTCACTCATCCATGTCTTTATGGACCTTGCTTTGTGCACTGGTTCAAATAATTTGGTGGAGGGGGGGGATTATGGTGTGGGGTTGTTTTTCAGGGGCTGGGCTTGGCCCCTTAGTTCCAGTGAAGGGAGGCGTCACCATACCAAGACATTTTAGACAATTTCATGCTCCCAACGTTAGGGGAACAGTTTGGGGATGGCTCCTTGTTCCAATATGACTGCACACCAGTGCACAAAGCAAGGTCCATAAAGATATGGATGAGAGAGTTTGGGGTGGAGGAACTTGACTGGCCTGCACAGAGTCCTGACCTCAACCCAAAAGAACACTTCTGGGATGAATTAGAGCCGAGACTGCGAGCCAGGCCTTCTCGTCCAACATCAGCGCCTGGCCTCACAAATGCACTTCTAGAAGAATGGTCAAACATTCCCATAGAAACACTTCTAAACCTTGTGAACAGCCTTCCCAGAAGAGTTGAAGCTATTATAGCTGCAATGGGAGGACCAACTCAATATTGAACCCTACGGACTAAGACTGGGATGCCATTAAAGTTCATGTGCGTGTAAAGGCAGGCGTCCCAATACTTTTGACAATATAGTGTATCTTCTATCTCATTTATTTTTCATGTTTTATTTACACCTAATCTTATTCCTTAACCTATGCGTTTGCAGCGGCTTGCGCAGACATAGCAGCCTATTCATTTGAAGAGACTGTTGTACGGGGGGGGGGGGGGGGGGACGCAGAAAAAAGGGTCCCTGCGCCTCTTTAAAATCACAGCCGCCGGAAAATCGCAAAGTGCTATTGCCCCACCTGAAAACATGCTGCGTTTTCAGATGCGTAGGGGGCACCCATTAGGAAGCAGCGTATTTTGGCTGTGGGTGGTTGCGGGTGCAATAAGGTGAACCTAACAAGACTTCATTCACACTGGCACTCCCGTGATTCGCTTTTCTAAACACAGAAGAAGTGATTTAAGAGACATAACTTTTAAGCCTGACAGATCACTTTTTCCTGCATTTAGAAGATCCTGCTTTTACATTTACTTAGTCTAATTGGATCCTAGACGCAAATAATTCTATTTTCTCTAAGCACAGCTAAACTGACCGCAGGTAAACGCTCAGTGAAAGGCAGCTTTGAAAAATCCTTTCATGCATTTAGAAATGTCCTTAAATGCATTTTTGATGATGCCAGTGTGACTGAGGCCTTAGAAGCAAAACCTTCTAAATCCCAAGCATGGCCAGTTTTGGGCTGAAGCTTTCTACATGCACATCCCTCCTCACATGAGTCAAAGTTCGGTCTCATGCACACAGGACATTTTTATCCTCCACAGGATGCCTTTGTTCCAGGAGGAGGAAAATGCAGCATTAAAAATGTGCCTAAAGCCACGTTTTACAAACGCGTTTAGGTGCATCAAGTGTCTGGGCATTTATTAATTTAATTGGCCAGAATATTATCTTATTCTGGCCAATGGACTAAACAAATGTTCAAGAGCTAAATGTGCCTTGTGTTACACACATTTAGGGAAAATGCTCCTCTCATGAAAGTGCTGGCACTGGGTTTTTTTTCTACCGCTAAACGCCTATGTGTGCAAGGACACATGGCCTAACAGGGGGGAGTATAGAGTATTGCAGGAAAGAAAAACTGGATTTTTGTACTTACCGTAAAATCCTTTTCTCTGAAGTTCATCGACAGACGCAGCTCCATATCTTCTTAGACCATTGGGTTATGCTCCTCCAATCAGGAATAGGCCTTATTCTGGGTTATGCCTGCAGGGAAAGCCTCCATAGGCATGGTAAAGCTTTTTCCTGCCTAGTGCCTATTCCTGATCGGAGGAGCATAACCCAATCGTCTAAGAAGATATGGAGCTGCATCTGTCGATGAGCGATAGGACAATCATTTGATTCCCCCATTAGCACAGTCCATGTAGATGGGGGTATCTCTCCCGTGGAGCTATTGTGTTCTCCCGATGGGGGGGGGGGGGGCGCAGGGAGTTGTCCCTGGTGGGAGAACACATGATTGTTGCTATCAGCTATACCCACTGGCAATAATCGCATGCTAGAAATTAGGGATCGACCGATTATCAGCAACACCGATATATCGTGGGCCGATATGCGCTTTCCCCGATATATCGGAATTGGCCCCTGAGGTTACTAATATTGCGCAGGGAAAGTGCATGTACCGGAGTGATGCCTGCAGCTAGAGGCATCACCCCGGTACCGGTGTCCATAGCCGACGGTTGGCTGACTTGTAATGACAACCGATGCGGCTGAGAAGCTTCTCGGCTGTCATTACAAGGAGCGGGAGGGGACGTCCCCCCTCCCGCCGCCTTCCGGTGGGACGGGAGACCCGGGCATCCTACCTCCACCGCTGCCGAAGAGAAGACCCGATCAAAGCCGCATTCGGCTCTGATCGGGTCTCCATGTAAAAAACCTGGAAGTGATGTCATGACATCACTTCCGGGGTACTCGGCGCCAAATGAAAAAAACTGACAGCACTCAAAACAGCCAAACTTGGTGTTTTTAATGCTTTTCAGTGCCGAGGAGGGGTTTGGGGTCTTTTAGACCCCCAGATCCCAACACAAGGAGTACCTTTTTCAAAAAATAAATAAAAACATTTTTTTTTTTACATGTCCGAACATATCAGCCGATACGGATATCCGATGACCAAAATATCGGTATTGACTTAAAAAAAACAATATTGGTCGATCACTGCTAGAGATCCAACATGATGGTTGTACCCCAGTCAATCAATGGATCAACTTGGGTACAATCAGCCTGCCCATACATAGCTCGAATCTTGGCTGGTCCCTGAACTATGGACGGCTTAAGCTTCGCTTTCACTATGCAAGTATTGACAGTAGGGTTGCACCGATACAGATACCGGTATCAGTGCCGATACTAAGCATTTGCAGGAGTATCGGCACTCGAGCAAATGCACAGCTACTTAAAACCAATACCTACTGGCTCAGTTCTTTCAGCTGTCAGCAGGATTCTCCCGCTGACAACTGAAATGTACACAAAAGAATGTAGCAATCATCGGTTGTTAAGGAGAGGGGCCGCCGCATCCTTAACAACTGATGACTCATTCATCTGTCAGCGGGCTTCACCGCTGACAGATAAATGTGATTAAGTCCCGGGTCACACTTGTGCGATGCGGGAAGGCTGCGAAATTCGAATCCTGTTCCCGCATCGCAAACGCACATCTGGCAGTTCACACTGCCATATGCGATACGCAGGGGGTGTCAATTAAATGTTAACGACACCCCCAGTTTGATTGCATATCGCAGTGCAATCTGACAGTTCGGAAAGGATCGGATCGCACAAGTGTGAACCCCTGTGCGATCCGATCCTGATGCGGCTGGAAAAAAAAGGGTCCTGTGCGTCTTTTGTGCGGGTGCAGTGCGAATTTCAGCCATACAAAGTGTATGGCTGAATTCGCATCCGCACATCCGATCGCATGTAATGAAGGGAGCAGTGCGCTCCGAATTACATGCGATCGCCGCACTCGCAAGAGTGTGAACCGGCCCTAAAGCCAGGGGCAGCTGCTGCTAGGGCTCCCTGTGGGATCAAAGCGCTCTCTTGCTGGGTCTCCACTCCATCCCCAGCCTGCAGTGAAGCACGAGAGAGCCAGGATGAAGAGAAGCCAGCAGCCGGATGTGCGGCATGAGGAAGGAACCGCAAGGCGAGTGCAACCAATATCCTGCTTGTCCTGATATCACCATCCTCCACCTCCTCCCAGACTGTCAGATCTATTGCTGGGAGGACAGGCAGGCAATGGGAGAACAGGCAGCATGTCGCACATGCTCCCCAGCAGTAGGTAGTACAGCGGGGAACTGGTTTGCAGGAGGGGGCACAGTAAAGAACAGGTATGTAGGAGTTACAGTGGGGAAAAGGTTTGTGTGTGGGGAGGAGGGGGAGGGGGGTTATAGTGGGGAAGAGGGGTTAAGGGTGGTGCAGCGGAGAACAGGAAGGGGGAGGACAGGTATTCAGGCTGGTACAGTGGAGAACAGGAGTGTAGGGGGGCACAGTGGAGACCTGGGAAATGGGCATCGGCAATTGGTTTTGGCGAGTACTTAAAGTTAAAGTTATCGGTACTCCCGTTATCGGTGCACCCCCAACTGACCATATAAATGTCAGAACAATTTCTATAGAGTGAAAAGCTGAAATAACGCAGGGTTTCTCAACCAGGGTTCCAGAAGTTGCTAGGGCTTCGTTGAGCAAGGAACAATTTCTGCCTCTCAGATAAGTTCCCACTGACAGCATTGATCTTTTTATCTATCTATAAAATGGTAATTCTTCCCAATAACCACAAGTCCAAGGAGTGTTCTTCCCACCGACCATCACACCAATGTATCATCAGTTGTAGATCTAGTCTTTAGCAGGGGTTTCCTGAGACTGGCAAGTTATTTTAAGGGTTCCTCTGTGTTAAAATGTTTGAGAAAGGCTGGTTTAACCCTTTCACTGCCAGGCCATTCCACTTTTAACCAACCTCAAGGGACTGGACCACTTTTGCAGTATTTACCTTGTTTTTTCCACTTTCAGCTTTCCAAGTTTGTAGAAGACCCACCAAACCAGCCATTTTCTGAAAGCACATGGCCAGTAGAATAAAAAGATGGTGCTATGGATTAGGCCCCATTCACACTATCATGTTGTGGAAAGGCACATTAGGCTACTTGAGACTGAGAAGCCGTGCAATTCAGAATGATGCTCCCCCTCCCCAACACAGCCCATTGTCTCCCCAGCTACAGGTGGGGAAAGACTGGAGGGCACAGTCAGGGGATCAGGTTGTGCAGGAGACAAAGAATTTATTTCCCAGCTAGGAGGTCTATGTTGGCAGAGCAGCAGGTCTCAGCAACAGTGGCAGGGGTCACTTTTTAAATGAATTGCTACAGTCAGCGGCTTCTCAGTCACTGATCATAGCTATTCATTTAATCAGGACAGTCAGGAGTTCATGAGTTTCATAGCAGAGTGGAAAATGCGGGTGACATAAGGCAAACTGACCTGGGCAGCTGGAAGTGGTTCTGTTCTGCTGTATGCCTTATGTCGGAGGCAGTAAAAGGGTTAAGATTTCACCGAACACAGAAAAACAGAGCATGTCCAGCAGTGATGCAAAAAGGAAAATGTTCGCACCCAGGACTTATGCCTGGGAGGAATGAAATAACTGCTTATTGCTTGACGACAATTACACATTGGCATTTTTAACCTTAAACAGTAACTCCATGTTTGTTGAGAAAAAAACATTCCCCTCTGGGTGATCTCTGTACATTACAAGGATTTTAACAAACTTTGTTGCAGATTCCTACCTTTTGTTATTCTAAAGAAATCGCTGTGTGTTTTTCTGTATCCTTGTGGGAAAGTGGGTCTAATGGGAGTGGTTTCATAATAATCAACTGTGCACCTGCAGGGCTCTAATAAGGAAAGCTGCTGGGCCTGCATCCCTTTAGACATGTTCCCTTTGAAAGTATCTAACCAAAAATGCAGGAAAATATAAGTTGCGCGTAACGTGAAATCAAATGCTATTGGTGATGCAAACAAACTCAAAAACTGTGATAACTGAATAAAAGTAAAGTCCAAAAGTGATATGGTATAGGTCCAACCATAGAACATTAAAACAAGTTGAACTGTGCAAATTGAAGAAAACCACCACCTTAAAACGTGTCCGCCAACATACAGATGACCTGTTTACCAGAAAGAAGGGTCAACAACGCTGCAAATATGCCATGATACACTGCTGGCAAGGGTACAAACTGACCTCTCCTTGATATTTCCCAAAACAATGGACAGCTTGTCACAAGGCATTCCCCAAAAGATAGAATGGAAGATACACCATAAGGAAACTTATTGACATTTAGGATATATTGCACTTACAAGACAGT
Organism: Pelophylax lessonae; assembly: GCF_965119305.1. NCBI lineage: Eukaryota > Metazoa > Chordata > Amphibia > Anura > Ranidae > Pelophylax > Pelophylax lessonae. The sequence continues at coordinate 192,753,997 of NC_138774.1, read as the reverse complement.
AATGAGTACCTGGGGCACAAAAACAACATAATCTGTTATGAAACGCGTCGATCCGCAACGTGCTGACTTCACTGCCTGTTGGAGATCCCGGAAGGACGGGTGTTGTCTGTGCAGCCGGCCGGGTTATCTTTCTTTCCCATGATTACTATGCATTACGGTCTTGTAAGTGCAATATATCCTATAGTTCAATACATTTCCTTATGGTATCACACTATGGTGCATCTTCCATTCTATCTTTTGGGGAATGCCTTGTGACAAGCTGTCCATCATTTTGGGAAATATCAAAGAGAGGTCCGTTTGTGCACTTAATGGCATATTTGCAGCGTTGTTGACCCTTCTTTCTGGTAAACAGGACCTCTGTATGTTGGCGGACACGTTTTGAGGTGGTGGTTTTCTTCAATTTGCACATTTCAACCTGGATTTGACTGTTCTATGGTGGGACCTATACCATATCACTTTTGGACTTTACTTTTATTCAATTATCACTGTTTTTGATGTTTGTATTACCAATAGCATTTGATTTCACGTTTAGCGCAACTTATATTTTTCTGTATATGTTTTAAGTGTGTATCTCACTGTTTAGTTGCAACTCAATTCCTTTTTTTTTTTGTGTAGTGCAGTTATTGGGAGTGAATTATCGAACCAAAAATTCAATTTTTATTGCAGAGGATGCCTGAAATCCGACTTGTACCTTAGTGCAGACTTCTGGGAAAATTGGTGAGCCAATCACACAAGCAGGAAATGTTTCTGGGGGGCGGTCTATACACATTCTGTGTACAGAACACCTCCAGGTAGCCAAGTTGCTTTGCAATTTCAGAAAATGACAAAGCTGCAGATTGAAATGGAAAAGTAATTTTTAATAATATTCAATTACAATATGACTTAAGTCACAATTGTATACGCTGTATTATTTTTTCTTTATTTGCTATTTCTCTGTAATATGCAATGCAATATGGCTACCTGGAGGCATTCTGTACACAGAATGTGTACACAAATGGTGTCCAGAACACTCCCCAGAAACATAATTTCCTGCTTGTGTGATTGGCTCACTGATTTTCCCAGAAGTTTGTTGCACTAAGATACAAGTCAGATGTCAGGCATCCTCTGCAACAAAAATGTCATTTTTGGTGAGCTAATCCCGACAGGAAATCACGTCTAAAGGGATGCAGACCCTGCAACTTTCCTCATTAGAGCCCTGCAGGCGCAGCAGCTGATTGATCATTACAAAATCACTCCCATACAGATTCACTCAACACATGGACACCAGAGGTGTCCAAGTATAGGTAGGGCTCTGCAGCAAGGTTTGTTAAAAGCCCTGCAATTTACATACATCACCCAGAGGGGAATATTTTTCTCTCAACAAAAGTGGAGCTATTATTTAATGTCTGATAAAACCTGCCAAATGCTTTGCAAAGCTGCAGCAATCCATCCTACAGCTTTACAGCAGCATTTTGTCTACACTTTCTCCCTCCTTTCCACAGCTGCATCCATCGTCAGTCTCTTCGGCATGCATCACTTCTTGGAGTGTTCCCCATGATGCGCCTCATTTCAATCCTCACAGCCAATACATCACTGCTGTTCTGTGGTGACTTAGGGGACTGTGAATGGAACCATGGCATGGTGAGGGGAACACGAGCATCTGTCACTCACAGTCCTGCAAGTATTGACAGCCAAAAACACTGAGAAAGGCTGCGGTGCAAAAAATTGAGGGGAGGCAAGAGACATGGACTCTCTCACTGACCCCGACGGAAGCCTGTACAACTGGTCCAAGACTGAAGATAAGGTAAGGTGTTTTTTTTTTTTTTCGTTCAACCCAGCAGGCTGAATGAAAAAAAAAAAAAAAAAAAAAAAAAAAGGAGGCAAGGAGCTGCTGTACGAACTATTCAATGTTAGTACAGTGATCTCCTCACTGAACCTTTGTGTTCTGGACAGCGGGGACGCCAGACCCCCCTCCCCAGATCACACCGGTCAAGCAAAGTGCATGCTACCTTCTGGACTTATCCCTTCAATTAATACATCTGACAGCTTTTCGTAGCTCCAGGAGTAAAGCTATACCTACACTCCCATCACACTGACAGAAGCACTGCCTTCTCATATACCGGAAACTATCCGCCACTACCCACTGATGCCTATTCACAGGAGGCTTTGTATTTTGTGAATGGATTCACATAATAAAAAACACCCTGTGATTGGGCAGAAGGAAGAGAAGCATGGTTACTGCAGCTGCATACAACTCTGTAGGAGCTGAAAGCAGAAGGTCCAGTGTCAAAGCACTGGAAGTATAGTGATAGCAATGTTCCCGCTGCTCAGTAAAAATCAAAAGAGAAAGAATACTCCACAAGGTGGCATGCACCTTACTGGAATTTACCCTTCTGCTTTTGTGGGTCTGCCACTGCAGTGTCTAGGGCAGCGCTCTGGAGACACACAGCCAGTGGAGTACAGTCGCTCTCGCCCTCCCGGTATCTACCATAATCTTTCAAGACATCACAGAGGGTCTTTACACTGCGGTACATCACAGAGACACAGCTGACCACACAGTGGAGACAGGTTGGTTTCTTCCCGGGCAGATCACTTCCTGTCTTCCATTCAGTGTTTGGATTTCTGGTATGTGTAGTCCTACAGTGATTATTATTAACATGATGGATCATGAACATTGGTTTCTTTGCTACATATTGCCTACAAACATTGACAGTCCTTTGGAAGTTTTTATATGACTTATTAATAAACCTTCCATTCCTTCCATCCATTGTCATTGCATCCATTCTGTGGAACTACAAGTAACAGCCGGCTAGTGCAAGCATGTGGATTACTATTGGGCTGTATAGACTCACATCCCCCAGCGCTTTATATAGAGGTTCTTTTGTTGTTTCTTTCTGGGTATTGGGACCTAATTGGTACCCATATGTTCCTCACAGCTGTGGGCGGATATTTAATTTTATGGTCCACTACATAGCGCCATAATATTTGTTTTTAGCTACAAAAAATGGATTTTTGTAAAATCTTACCGTAAAATCCTTTTCTCTTAGCTCATTGACAGACGTAGTCCTCGGTGATACACCACCTTCGGGTTATGTTGCCTCCACAGGAGCAGGACTAGACAGGAAATTAAAAAGCTCTGGCCACACCCTAGGGGCAGTCCCAGAGGGTATATCCTCTCTCTCTCTGCCTCAGCAAATCAGTTATGTGAAAAAGCAGTCTTTAGAGATTTTAACCCAACCCAACTCAAAAACAGAGGGGCGGGGACTACGTCTGTCAATGAGCTAAGAGAAAAGGATTTTACGGTAAGATTTTACAAAAATCCATTTTTCTCTAGCGCTCATTGACAGACGTAGTCCTCGGTGATACACCACCTTCGGGACGTCCCAGAGCAGTATCACAAATGAGGGGTGGGAAAATGGAAATCAAATCCCAATCTAGAAGGCCCAACCGGTGCCAACTAGAAGTTTACAATGCTCATCCTTAATGATGAGACTCAACAAAAAAGAGAAAAATTTTTTTTTTTTTTTTCTTCAAACAGAAAAAAACCCTCGAGGTAGACCACCGGTCTCCTCAAATTGCGGCCTGCAAAACCTTGCGGCCAAATGAGGCATCCGCCGATGCCGTCACATCAATATTATAGAATTTTGTAAAGGTATGTACCGACGACCAGGTGGCCGCCTTACATACCTGGACCACTGACGCCTGATGGCGAAAGGCCCAGGAAGTACTGAGCGCTCGAGTGGAGTGCGCCCTAACAGGGAACGGAGGACTCTGACCCTTAATAGAATAAGCCTGTACCACCGTTTGTCTAATCCATTTGGCAATGGTCGCGGCAGATGCAGGCAAACCCTTTCTGGGGCCATCCGTGATCACAAAAAGTGAATCCGTCTTACGGAATGATTCCGTAGCTTTCAGGTATACCCTGATTGCCCGAACCACATCTAAGGAATGCAACGCATGTTCCCGATGATGCTTGGGCTGAGGACACAAGGAAGGTAGTACAATATCTTCATTCAGATGAAAATCTGAAACCACCTTAGGAAGAAAAGATGGCTTAGGATGAAGTACTACCTTATCCCTATGAATCACTAGGTATGGGGACTGGCATGATAATGCAGCCAGTTCTGACACCCTGCGAGCAGAAGTAATAGCCACCAAGAAGGCCACCTTCTGGGATAAAGTAAGCAAGGGAATCTCCCTGATGTTTTCAAAGGGAGGTTTCTGTAGAACCGACAAAACCAAATTAAGATCCCAGGGCGGTAAGGGCGCGCGGACTGGAGGAGCCAGGTGCCGCACCCCCTGGATGAAATTCCGCACCAAGGACTTGGTAGCTAAAGGTTTCTGAAAGAAGATTGCTAATGCTGAAACTTGACCCTTGATGGTGCTCAAGGCTAGCTTCTGCTCAACCCCTTGTTGCAAAAAGGCCAATATTCGAGTCACCGAATAGGTACGTGGAGGAAATCCTAAAGATTCGCACCACGAAATATAAGTCTTCCATGTGTGATAATAGACCTTGCTGGAAGTCGCTTTCCTTGCTTTAATAAGGGTAGGAATGACTGAAGTAGACAAACCTCTGTCCTTCAGTACTTGGGTCTCAATGGCCAGGCCATTAAACCCAGCGACTGTAAAGCATGATGGTAAATTGGTCCTTGAGACCACAGACACTCCCTGAGACGAAGTTCCCACGGAACGTCTGCGACTAGCATGTCCAAGTCGGCCAGGCCGGCTTGAGGAGGCCAGCCTAAAATTTCTAGGACCACTGGCGCTGATAGAATCTGAACCAGGCGTCCCTAGAGGTATCTGGCCCCGACCATCCGAGAAAGTCTGGTCGTTTTCTGTTCCCACACATTTATCAGATACCTGATTGTTATCAGGAAGGGTTATTTTCTGGTTGAACCTCAGGGACCGAAGTCACCCGACTAGAGGCTACTTGGCCTATCTGGTCAACCAGATCCGATTCCTGTGAGGTATAGGGACTGATCTTAGGAAAAGGTAAAGGAAAAGATCTATTCAGGGAACGGTAACTACCGCTTCCTGTAGTACTTAAATGTTGGAAGGGAAGAATCGCACCGGTAGTAGTGGTTGAAGCTCGATCTAATGTCCTGAATACCGGTGAAAACGTCCCCCCACCCTGAAACCGGGTGGGGGCGCACCTTCAGGCTGTGTACTCCTTTGCTTCGGGTTTGGCTGGGTTGGTCCTCTGCTTGTCCGACCAGCCCTTCTTGAACCCTCCTGGAGGAGTCCTGCCTTTCCCGCTAGTACCAGCCGGGCGCCCTTTATGGGCGGTAAAGAAAGGTCCTCGCTAGGGATGCACCGAAATGAAATTCTTGGCCGAAGCCGAAGCCGAATAATAAAATGCTTGGCCGAAGGCCGAAGGCCGAATACCGAATGTGGTGTTTCGCATTTTTTAACATAAAATATGCCCATCAGAGTGCCCCTTAACATAAAATATGCTCATCAGAGTGCCCCTTAACATAAAATATGCTCATCAGCATGTCCCTTAGCATAAAATAAGGGGCACGCTGATGGGCTCATTTTATGTTAGGGGGCACTCTGATGGGCACATTTTATGTTAGGGGGCACTCTGATGGGCACATTTTATGTCAGGGGGCACGCTGATGGGCACATTTTATGTCAGGGGGCACGCTGATGGGCACATTTTATGTCAGGGGGCACGCTGATGGGCACATTTTATGTCAGGGGGCACGCTGATGGGCACATTTTATGTTAGGGGGCACTCTGATGGGCAAAACAAAACATTTAAATCAGCATTGCTCTTAACATAAAATATGCCCATTAGCGTGCCCCTTAAAATGAAATATGCCCATCAGAGTGCCCCTTAACATAAAATATGCTCATCAGCATGTCCCTTAGCATAAAATAAGGGGCACGCTGATGGCCACATTTTATGTCAAGGGGCACTTTATAGGGCACTGTGGCAACAACATATGGCAGTCTGCACACTAATGCTTGTGCAGCTGCCAGTAACTGTATTCTTCTCTCCCAAATGTGCTCAGCTGCACATCACATACCTCTATAACTGCAGCCAGAGCCAAATGCCGCGAACAGGGGGGGCGGGGCGTGGACCAAGTGTGAAGGAGCCGCCAGTCAGGAGCAGGGGGCGGGACGCGCGCGTGACGTCACACCCCCCTACGCGGCCGGACAGGACACCAGCGGGAAGGGAGCCGCGAGCCGCGGTCAGGGCGGAAGCTACAGAGAATGCATACATATCAGAGGGTTACTGCAGAGGACATAATAGAGGACCGCGAGCCGCAATGAGGTGAGAGACATTGTTCGGCTTAAATTATTCGGCCTTTTGATTTATTCGGCCGAACACCGAAAGTGCCATTTTCCCTATTTTCGGCCGAATAATGTTCGGCCGCCGATTATTCGGTGCATCCCTAGTCCTCGCTTGTTGCGAGATCCCTTAGCTTTAGCAGCCTGTGGCAAAAAAGTGCTCTTGCCCCCAGTGGCATCCTTGATGATTTCATCTAGGTTGGCCCCAAATAGACGATTCCCCTGAAAAGGGAGATTTGTCAAGGTCTTTTTGGAACCTAGGTCAGCTGACCAGCATTTTAACCACAGCACAGGTCTGAGGATCACCGCTGACATAGATGCATGCCCTAATAAGGGAGTAGTGTCCAAGGCTGCGTCACAGATAAACTGTAGCCCTTGTATAATCTGTTCCATCAAATCAGATGTTTCCTGGGGAATATCTTTTCCCCTAAGGTCTTGGCGTACCATTTTCGCCCATTCTGTAAGTGTTTGGGAAACTAGACCAATAACAATTACTGGTCTAAATGCTGACCCTATCAGAGAGAAGATGGTGCGGGACTCTGCTTCCATCTTTCGATCCACCGGATCCTTAAAGGACGAAGTGTCCTCCACTGGGATAACCGTGGCTTTATTCAGCCTGGAAATAGGTGGATCCACCACTGGTGGTACCGTCCATTTCTTAATGATGGATTCCTCAAACGGATAGCGTCTAGCAATACGCTTGGAAATAGTAAAGGTACGTTTAGAATGCTCCCATTCTCCTTTAATCTGATTACCGAAACATTTGGGTACAGGAAAAACCTTCACCGTTTTGATGGGCTTATTAGTACCAAAAGGAATCTCTGTTTCAGTTGCCTCTGCCGGTAAAGCCTCAAGTTTTAAGGTTTCCTGCACTGCCACAACTAGTGCGTCCACCAATGCTTCTTCCTGAATTATAGCAGGAGAAGAAGCGTCCTCCTCACTGTCTGAGGGGGCTTTACCTGGGATAACAGCCTTTGCAGAGGAACCTGCAACTGCAGTGACCATCTCTGAATCAGAGTCAGAGGTGTCAGATAGTATAGGGGTAGGCGGGGGTCGCTTCCTTGACCCCCGTCCCTGACAGGCCGCCTCCACCCGAGCCACCATAGACTCCAAAATTGCTGTAAATGACTCTACACTCTGTGCACCGGCGGGTCCCGTGGCCCCCTCGAGGGAAACAGGTGGGGGAATATGTGTGGCAGGGTCCATGATAATTCCAGTCACTTCCTGGATAATAAAAAACTTTTTTTTTTTTTTTTTCTTTTTTTTTTTCAGACCCCCAGCGCCACAAAAAGCCCCTTAGTGTTACCTGCTAGGGATCCCTATCGATCGAGAGAGAGAGATAGACCCCCAGGCTCACCACTTGATGCTCAGAGTTTAACTGCAACAGGTTACAGCGCTGTCTTGACAAACAGGAAGTCTTTTGGCTGGCTGCCCAGGAAGAAAGGAGGCGGCTCCGCCCCTCTGCACGCCTTCCGGCGCCTCCCCTAGCTCCACGAGGTGTTTGGATCACCTCAAACATGGCCGCCCCCATGCTGGAGACACGAGGCTACGCCAAAATGGCGGCTCGTGCGATCCAGCAAAAAAAAAAATGGCGGCGGCCTGTACTGAATAGCGGTGTGCTGCAGGGCACACAACACTCTCTCTGCATGGAGATTTGGCGTGGTTGGCGGTACCGGCCCTGGCGGACCGCATGGCCATTCGGGAGGCCTGCTAATAGCTGGAGATCTGATTAGGAAGGCAGTCTACATGTCCGTGGCTTCTGACTGGTAGGTAGCTTATTCTTATCACCATAAGATTCCCAGAATGCCACAGATTATAATCTTTTTAACATGTATACAATTAGATTGTTAGCTCCCAAACCAAGCCTCCTGGCTTTTTGCACATAAAATCACACTCAAAGTAGGAGGATCTGTGTCATTTATAGGATAGAGAGGGACTCTATCTTACCATACAGAGAGGGGCCCGCGTTCACCACAAGACCCGTCAGGGGAAAAGGGGGGAACATACTACTCACCATACCGGAACCAGGCGGGCACCAACTCCTGACAGTACCCCTCTCCACCGGGGCGGGAGGGCTGTCGACCGATATGGACGCCGTGACTCATGGTCTTTGGCGTTTCAGCGAGACGTTTAACTCGCGGGGTCAGTCCTTTAATGGGACTTTGTCGCGGCCGACCCAGCGCGGAGCTATGGCCTGCACGCGCTCGTAGGCTGAACTGGGGTGACCACCGGATCTCAACATCCAGCCCGTCGCCCAGTTCAGCTTTCTTGCTTGAAGATCTCACAGGAACACTGGAGAAAAAAAGCGGTCTAAAAAATCCTTTAAGAAAAAAATCTTGCCAGGACCGAAGATCCCAGCAAGGTATCTAGGTCCTTACTCCTAACTAGACAGAAAATAACTGATTTGCTGAGGCAGAGAGAGAGAGGATATACCCTCTGGGACTGCCCCTAGGGTGTGGCCAGAGCTTTTTAATTTCCTGTCTAGTCCTGCTCCTGTGGAGGCAACATAACCCGAAGGTGGTGTATCACCGAGGACTACGTCTGTCAATGAGCGCTAGAGAAAGTGTATGTAGCTGCTGAATTAATAAACACACACTCACCTGTCTCAGGATCCAGCGAGGTGTTCACCCAAACCATCGCTTCTCTCCCTCTCCTCTCCCCAGCATTACAACTGTGGGGGCACCGAGTGGAGACAGCTTGCGGCTTCACAGCTGGGTGTACACTGTGCATGCGCACGTCACGCTATGCCTGCTGAATGGCCCCACGCAGTGTTCTGGAACTTGTGATATGTCCCAGAAGATTGCTGGAAGAGAGGGGGAGAGGAGAAATTCCGCTCTGATTGTCTAGGCCACAGGTGTCAAACACAAGGCCCGCGGGCCGAATGTGGCCCCCCCAGGCCATTTCACGTGGCCCTCGCACCTCTCCTGCAGCTGTGGCACCCCCTTGTCTCTGCTCCCACCTTGTCTCAGTAGTCAGCAGCAGAGAGGACAGAACTCCTTTGCCAGATCCTCTGTGCAGCTTCAGAAAGGCTTGTCTTTGCCCCCCTTCCCAGCAGTCCGAAGCAGAGAGGAGGGTAGAACTCCTCCTACAGATCCTGCACCTCTGTGTGCAGCCGCGACACCACATTACCTCTGCCTCCCCTGGTCTCAGCATTCAGCAGACTCTGGAAGCTGATTCCAGCCCTCCTCTGGTTCTCCTCCAGACCCTGCACTTTCTTCTTCCCAGATCAAACCGCATCTTCTTCCTGGCAGCAGCATAAAGTAAGGGGGTGCATTTTCATGTAAGGAAGGGTAGGTGACTCTTGACTTCTGATGATGGGGGGGGCTCTTGACATCTCATGCAAGGGAGTAAGGGGGCGTGGGGTGCTCTGGACATCTTATCTTACAGATATAATCATATTGTAAAGCGCTGCGGAAACTGTTGGCGCTATATAAATCCTGTAAAATAATAACTGGCCCTTTGAGGGCAACCATAATGCTGATGCGGCCCACGATGAAATTAAGTTTGACACCCCTGGCCTAGGCAATCAGAGGAAGTGGGAGTGGGTACATGTCAAAACTAGGTACCCGTTCCCCCCCACCAAAAAAAGAACATGCCAAATGTGGCAGGGGAGGGGGGGGGGGGGATAGGGATCTTAAAGCAGAACTTACCCTTGCTCTATGTACTACATAACGTATTATAATAAACATTATGCCAATGTTCATATGTTCTTTATTGGAACCACACTAAAATTTTAAAGTGGTTCTAAGGCTAAAAAACTTTACCTTAATGCATTCCCTGCATAAAGTTAAAAAACACTTTGCCACTGGCTGTACCTCCCCCTTAAACATTTACCCGAATCCTTTATCAATTCAACGCGGAGCCCATCTGTAGTTCTTCTCCCCTCTCTCTCTTCTTACAGGAGAATCAGGCAGCAGCGGGAGCCATGGGACACACACACAGCCTGCCCCGCAAATTTGACCCCATAGCAATCTGTTTGCTTTGGGGGCAGACACTGTAGAGGAGGAGCCAAGATCACCGGCGGGGGACCCCAGAAGAGAAGGTTTTGGGCTGCTTTGTGCAATACTATTGCACAGAGAAGGTGAGCATAACATGATTTTTTAATTAAAAAAAAAATGCCTGTAGAAACACATTAAAATTGTATTAAGCCGAAAAAAAAGGAATATATTTCAGCTTACCAATCATTAGATGTGGTGGCTGCATAAGTTTTTTTTTTTTTTGTTTAGGCTTTTTTCCCCTCTGTTTAAAGTCCCAATCACCCCAGGGGGTTTCCTTCAATTTATTTAGGGATTATGGTAGCACTTACCCCAGGTTGTCTACATAATTATATTTTTCCCCTCTGTTTTCACCTGGGTATCTGGCCAGTAACACAACTCCTGTACCTTTGGGCAGCAGCATTTTAAGTCTTGGGGGAGGGGAGTGTTAGATGCGCTAGCAAATTTAGCTACACTAACACATTGAAGCAAAACTCCAATTCACACTTCAGTTACACAAAGCAGTGACAGCAACAGTTTTGTTCCTTTTGGGATAAAGGTTTTTACATAAATAAAAGTTGCCCGTTGTAAGCACCCCTTTCTGTGGTAAATGGTTGGTTTCATTCATCTAACTGCTACATTCGCAGGACAGCTTGTTCAGTTGAAAAACCTCAGACTTACTGCCTGGATCACCAGGTTAAAAAAGGGACACACATCTAAGAACTGGTAAGCTGTAATAAACATTTCCTTTTGGGTTTAATACTGCTTTAAGTTGTGACATACTCAGGCAGGGAGAGTAAAAATCGAGAATCCGGGTTGTTTTCCAGAGTTGAAGACTGTTTTAGTGCGTCTCATGCTATTACATCGAACCATATTGAGGTATTCTTAATATGTATATGTGATCCCATATGTGAGGTTTTTGCACTATTAAAGCTTTACCACAAAACCGTCATACAGTATATGTGCTGATAATCTCCAAAGAAATATTGTTTGAGACAGAATATGCTGATTATCAGAGAATGTATGCAGATCCCCAACTCCATTTTACCTGCTTGAAAATATTTCCTGTGTTATGGAAAATTTGAATGCACAATTACCGCATCTATACTGAATTCTCCAGTTGACCAGAGGGCTAACAACTAGTTCAAAGATTTGGCTCTGTGTGTGTATGGTGAAATTGCTAACAATTTGACAGCCTAAAGTGGTAATATATTGTATAATCAGTGTGTGCAGGTCATAAATGTGTCACTGCCGAGCCTAGCCAATCTAGGTGACTGGCAAAGCCCGGTGCATGCCTCGCTGGGAAGGAGCGGGTTACACGGGACACATTGGCTCCAATCCTATTAATCTTGTTTAAGTGGATGCAGCACTATTTGCCTTTCTCAGTTCCGAGCAGAGTGCCCGTGACAAGCCAAAACCATACAAAGGAATTTAATTAGCTCGCAGAGCGCCTAACGGAGCAAGTTCCACTACGAAAAAAATCAATTTTTAATAATGTTATACATTAAGCAACAAATCTTCACATGTGCCTATCACACCCCCCCCCCCCCCTTTCCCCCGTGCTTTGCTCTGCTCCCGCCCGAACGCGGTGGAGAGATGGGCAAGAGCCCAGCAAATACTAACACAGGAGATCTATGGATAGTGTAGGGTGAAAGCTAAAATCTAGAGAGGGAGATCAGAGTTTACCGTATATTGACCCTATATCATGGAATCTAAGAATTATTCTGTGTTGCGTTGCGTGTTTCTTAGAAATATTTACCTTCTCTCTATAAAAATGTAGGCTATCACTGAATCATTCAAGCTATCCCTGAAAAACACTGCACCACGAAAGTCAACCATATCCCGTAACTGCTAAAATGACTCACTTGACTTTCTCATCCACCAAGCACAACCACTCCATTAATGCATTCATACCATCCAACCATCTGCCATCATACAATCCACCCATCTGATCAGTTTAATGGAAACACCTCCATGCTCTTTGTCCCTTCTTGTGTATCAGATTTGCCACCATATTCTTTTGAATCTTTCAGAGGAATCTGCTCTCCTAAGCACTTTAACTTTCTGATGTCCAGTAGGGCAGGTCCATTTCCAACTGGACCTTTTGGTACTTCCTAAGATTGAAAAACGATGGTGTACTCGCGCCTAGGTATTTAATTATGGTATTTAGGGAAGCAGCAAGTAATCAAAGAACACTACCGAGGTAGTAATCTCATAGGTAAATGATGGATATATGAAAGACCGCGCTACCCTGATAATTTATCAGGGTAAAGCGGTCTTTCATATATCCATCATTTCACTTCCTAAGATTGGTGTATGGCTTATAGTATAATTCCCCGTTTCTTACCAAACTTCAAACTCTAGTGGACAGGACCCTCATTATGGTCTATACCACCGGTAGGACAGGTCCACTCCCAACTGATTTTGGCACTTCCCCAAGTTTTATTTTTTGGCTATAGTACAATTCCCCGTTTTCTAGCAAACTCTAGTTGACAGGACCCTCACTCTTTTTGTTTCCTTTTATTGTTCTTTAATATATTTACAGTATTCTTAAGATCATTTCCTTACCTTTCAAAATTTTTTGTATACATTACTTCAATGTGCTATGGAATAAGAGGATACCAAGCAAACAAAGATCATAAGAATAGTATCTAGCAGTTCTTACCGTGTTTATACAGTTGAGCTCCTTATTCAGTAACCAAGGCAGTGATAGCTTTCCTTCTCCACGGTAGCAAGACTGTATCCTCTCCTTTATGCGTTTGTTGATCTGGCTGAGAGTGAAAAGGCAGAGAACAGATTCTCGAGGCGGGTTGGACCTATTTTTCTGCCCCTGAGAGAAAACTGTGAACAGAACATCCTCATCTTCTGGTATCCCGAGCTCCTGTGCCAGCTTACGCCCTGGACGATTAAGGTAAGCACTCTGAATAAGCCTGTACTCCACTCCATCCTTGGTGCATCCAATGGGGAACTCCACATAAGAGTAGAATTCAGGATCTGCAGAACACATCCGCACAATTTTAGACGTGAAGAACTTCTCCCCAGTGGCATCATTTACCGTCTGTTGGGTATCTAGCTGGAGCGTCAAGAAATAAACAAACCCACCACTGACAAAACCATAGACGTAATATATGTCAAATGAAGGGTGCTGGGAAAGGGTATCCGAAGGGACTTTAATCTGAGAAGAGACAAACTCGTCTTGGTACACCAAACGAAACATTTCCTCATTCTCCTCGTTTCTCACGAGCTTGCGACTCGAAAGCGTTGGAAAGTACTCCGATTTTCCATCAATGGAGGTGCCAATGAAGAGTTTACTCTGCTCACCATCTTGTTCCACAATCACGCCTGTCATGGAGTCCGGCTCTCGCGCTCCTGATAAGTAATGTTCCTTGCGGTGGTGGGGCTCCCCCAGCTTGAAGAGGTTGTCCAGCCTCAGGAACTGACATATACCTTGCCATACACTACCACAGGCCACCAACCGGTTCCCAGTATAATCGATCAACAAAAGTCTATTAACGTTATCTGAAGGGAAGAGCTTGTGTGTACAGACACGCACAGAGGGCGGGGGGTAACAGCTGGCATTATCGTCTATAGGGCCAGTCAGGTGGGAGCGCAACTCTGTCAGGTTCTCTGATAGTTTATAGACTCTGTTCACCGCACCAATATAAACATCCCCTGTGTATTTGTGCACCGCAAGATGAGTTAGAGAGGTGTCAGACACTGTGAAGCTTGGAAATGGAGAGCTGGCTGCACTAGAGCTAGACAACCACAAAAGAAAAAAGTAAGGGGGGATCAAGTCTTTTACCAGCCTCATGTTTTACTCTTACTGCGGTCCAATCTTTTCCACCAAAAGATGAAATTGTTTAGGTCCAGTGTGGTTCGCCAACTTTCAGCTTAATATCCTCGGGCCTTAAAGAAGAAAAGATAAAAAGTTATTTTTATTTTTTTTTATCAAGAACATAGTAATAATTTAAAAAGGAGCACACAGAGCACTGCTTTTACGAGCTGGACAAAGACAACACAAGGCACAGACCTTCAGCAGAGATGTATAGTAACTAAGTAGAACTACTTCACTACTGTACTTAAGTACCGAAAGGCGGTATCTGTACTTTCCTAGAGTAGAATTGTTTTCTCCTACTTCCACTTTTACTTCACTACATTTTTTCAATGATTTCAATACTTCTACTCCGATATTTTTTTTTTTGTGCTGCATAGTTACTAGTTACAATTATAAAAATTACCACTGCCAGAACAGTAGATGGCAGGTTTCATGAAGCTCAAAACATGTGGATTATCAGCGCATACGAAAATAAATGCTACTGTATGTATAAATAAAAGCTGCATTTGAAATAATAAAAAACAATATGATGTTCAAACATTTGACTTCTTTCTTTAATAACTACATAACAGTACTTGTACTTTTACTTTCAGTACTTGAGTAGCAATTTTTTTTTTCAAAACTACTGGTACTTTTACTTTCAGTACTTGAGTAGCAAAATTGTTAAAAAAAACTACTTGCAATACTTAAGTACAAAAAATGTTGAATACTTTAGTACTTCTACTCAAGTCACTTTTTGATCGAGCACTTCCACTTCTACTCAAGTCACTTTTTGATCGAGCACTTGTACTTTTACTCAAGTATGGGTTTCGAGTACTTCATACAACTCTGACCTTCAGTTACTTCATATAATATTTTTTTACACAATTATTACAATAATAAATCTAATCAATATCCGTTACTAGTAGAAAAATAATTGTATATACAATTTACTTTACTGATCCTTGACACCTTTTCAATTGCTCTCCAAATGAAGACAACAAGCAGCCCTGTCAAAACGTATCTCATACGCATCTTCCACTGTTGTCAACGTTAGAATGGCCACCCTGCAAAATGAGGTGCAACAGCTGCTGGAGCAAGTGTACGAAGTAGTAGTGATAATAATAGTAGTGGTGTATGGCAGTAAAGCAGGCTGGAGGAGATCAGCAAAATGTAAAAAGCGAGAAAACAATTGCCAATCTATGGATTTCTATATGTTGAATACATTACCAAAAATTTAGAACAATAAAGTCATATCACAAATTACTTTCAAGCAGACCTAAACCTTAACTGGGTGACGGTTTGCTGAAACTTGGTGCATGAAACAACTACCATGTATTCCTTTTAGAAAACGTGTCACTTTTTTTTTCCATCCTTTGTTTCATCTTAGTGCTGCTTATCTTATCCAGCCTCTTTGCTGCCACTTCCTGTCCAGTGGCAGCTGCACATCATTGTTTATGGTGGATTTCCTGATGGGGACTATGGTGGAATATATCAGTTCAATGTAACACAGTGACAACACACAGAGCAATTTAGAGAAAGGAGCAGAACTATGAGGAGAAAAGTGCCTAAACAAGGACAGGACTATATTTTAATGAAAGCTGTAGATTTGAAAAACTTGAACAAGACTTTTGAAGTGAAATTGACATCTGATGTTAGTGATTGGATTTATGTATACTTTAAAATAAACACTGCAATAACAACCGAAAATGTCAAATGACATTGCACTTGGCCTTTCACACAAAGCACGGATGCAGGAACTGCACTTGAAATTAATACCGCCTTATAATTCATGTGATTCATTAGACAATGCTTTCAAAATGTAAAGAGACTCACGACAATAAAATCCTAAAAATAAAGAAAAAATAATAATAGTTACCTGCCCTGCCACTAACATTACCGATCTTCGCTCTCTCGAAGAGCTAAGCTTACCAAGAAATCTTTTGCACCTGACACTTCGGCAAGCCATAGATGTGATTTTCTTTCCTGCAACCAGAGATTGAAATCGCTTGATTCCCTCATCACCACAGTCAGTGTGGATGGGGGGGGGGGAATACCTCCCACAGCGCTATTGTGTTTTGCCAGCGGGGAGCCTTCCCTGCCGGCAGAACACGATTACTGCTAGCTGCTAAAGCCGCCGGCAGTAAATTGCATTAAAAAAAAAATCAGACAGGCTGGTTGTACTGAAGTGAATCAATGGATCGACTTTAGTACAACCAGCCTGCCTATAGATAAACTGAATCATTGGCCGGTCCCTGCTGAACTGGTCGAGGTTCGATCCATCTATGACCGGCTTTCCCCTCTGTGCTCTATGGTTTCATCCACTGGCCCCTATACCATTACAGGACACGATAGTGATGTAGGGCCCGACAAAATAAGTGGACCAGGCTTCCAACAAAACCAAGCAGTGGACCAGGCTTCCAACAAACTAAAAAATGTGTCAGATGCAGAAGATTCTTCAGCCGCTGTAGCTCCTCAAGAGAGAAGATCGTTGATGCAGGTAAGTAGACAGATTTTACATCTTTTCTTTCCCCTCTTTCATTCCTATGGAAGAACAAAAAATGCAGTTCATTCTTCTTTCTGCATAAAAAGCCTTCTAGAGAATCTGTCACTTTGTTTACACATTGATTAGTGGCAGGAGCACGAAGCAGCAGTGAAGTGCCACAAATGATAGGGCTGGGGGATGCCCTGGGCAACATGACAGATTCACTTTGTGGCGAGTTTTAGCCTGTTGGTTGAAGCAGACCTTGCAGTAAAATGAAAGGTCCCCTTCTTAGTGGGACCTTCTTCTCATGTGAGAAGACCCTCCAGTCTCTTCTCATGAGATTTGGGACCCTCATTGTTCCCAGGATCTCACCATGAAAAGGACGGTGATGTCACCCTCACCTAGTACCCTCAGGCCCAAGGCAGGAGCAAATCGAGTACAAATTATTTTTTCCTTACATCTACATTTTTACCTTTATAAGCTATAGAGCTTTTTACAAAGGGAGGGGGCCCCCGATCTAATAATTTAGCTGCAAGGTCTGCTTTAAAGCGTAACTCCACTTTTGTTCAGCGTAACGCCAGTTTTGGGTGATCTATGTACTTTGCAAGGATTAAAACAACCTTTGTTGATATAGAACAATTATAACAACCTTTGTTGCAGA
The DNA here is from genome assembly GCF_965119305.1 of Pelophylax lessonae. Taxonomy (NCBI): domain Eukaryota; kingdom Metazoa; phylum Chordata; class Amphibia; order Anura; family Ranidae; genus Pelophylax; species Pelophylax lessonae. Next base: position 192,736,787 of record NC_138774.1, on the reverse strand, counting down.
TTCCTACCTTTTGTTATTCTGAAGAATTCCCTGTTTGTGCCTCTGTGCTGAGTGGGTCTAATGGGAGAGATTTAATAATTATCAATCAGCTGTGCAGCTGCAGAGCACTAATGAGGAAAGCTGCTGGGTCTGCATTAGGGATCGACTAATTATTGGTGGAGCCGATTATCGGAGGCCGATATTCACTTTTTTTAAGTATCGGTCACAAACTTGCTGATATGGCCAATATTGCTTCAAGGGGTTGTACCGGAGTGATTCCTGCAGCTACAGGCATAACCCCAGTACCTTTTAGAGCCAACAGTCAGCTTTTTTGTACTGACAACCGATGTAGCCACTCGATTGTCATTACAAGGAACAGGAGGAGACAAGGGGACGCCCCCTACCTTCCACGGCTCGCCCGGGTCTCCCGTCCCACCGGAGCACTGAGCTGTGGAGGGGCGGGGAGCGGGCGGCTCAGGCACCTGGCAGATCCAGACTCCGTGGTCGTGATGATGCGGTGCCTGGACCGACTTCTGTGAGGTCAGCAGAAAGTGCACTTCAGCCCGCTCTCAACTGAAAATGGGTCACCGGACTGCAGAACAAACTGCACTCCTTTGATCCATAGGAGATGTACAGCCAAAAGAGCTTTGGCTGTACATCTCCTTTAACCAGTTCCTGACCAACCACCGCATAAATACTGCGGCAGAGCGGCCCAGCTGCGCAAGATCACATACATGTACGCGATTTTGTGCAGATGTAGGGGGAAGCGCGCCGGGACCCGCTGATCATTTGGAGGAATGAGAACGGCAGTCTGCCTATGTAAACAAGGCAGACTGCTGTTCTGTTGGGGAGTAAAAGAGATCTTGTGTTTCAGCTAAGCTTCCCCCCTGGAAGCCCCTTTCAGATCCTTCAACCCCCATTTCCCCTTTCCCGGCTCCTCCATCCTCTTATAAATGATCTTTTGGATTCATGAACGTGGGCAAATAAAATGGCGCTGTCAGGGGCGTCTGGAGTTTTTTTTTTTTTTTTATACCCATGAATGCAGCGGCAAATTATTTATTTATGTGGACATGCACATGCAGGTGTTTATGTGCGTATTTGTGCCCAGTGGTCAGGGCATAAAAAAAAAAAAGGCCCAACGATGCGTTTGGAGAGGCGCTCATGAGCAAAATTTCCACAAATAAATCTGTGCGTATGCAGGCAAGTTCGTTCTAGCAGCTAGAATAAATGAATATTCTAGCCAATAGAATTAGTTTATACTCCTACGCTTATAAAACGCCAGAAGCAGTGAAAAGCTTGCAGCGCCGATTACTCTCCAGTAAGCAGCACAGAAATTACATCACCCAATCTCAATAGATGTATTAGTCAGAGGCACAGTGCATTAGGTGATCTCATACAGCTATGAAGTTGTAGTCACAATCTAGGGATTGTTGGAAAGCTGTGACATAAAAGAAAGCAAAATAGAGCTCACAACAGCACAGTTGCTGTTAGATGGGATATCAAGAATAACAGCATGGTTTACATTTAAAAAAAAAATGTAAAGACCTAGGCTTTCACACCTGAGCGTAGCGATTTAGGCTCCATTCACACTCAAGCATAGCGATTCACTGGCGTTTTTCTGGCAGTTTTAGAATTATATTACAAGCGTTTTATAGCTTCAGGCGTTTTTGTTTGGCCAATAGAAAGCATTAGGGGGGAGGAGAGAGAGAAAAAAATTAGGGGTGGAGAGCTGCTATTTGAGTAGAAGATGCCCGTAAAACGCTCAAGTCAGGTGTTTCTATTGAAGGTTATGGGGCCAAAAACATATGCAATCTGCCAAAAAGAAGCTCATGTACTTTTTTTGAGCGACAGGCATTTTGCTTGAGGCGACCGAACACTCAGATGTGAACAGGGGCCATTGAAATGAATGGGATTTGGATTTTTAAGCATATTGAAGCTACAAGCAGAAGGTGTAAACGAGGCCTACTGGTGTTTTTTTTTTTTTTTTTTTTTAAGCGTTTATGCGACTTTTTACAACTTCATGCATTTTTGTATAGCCAACAGAAAGCAGTAGGGGGAAGGAGAGAGAGAGGAAATTAGGGGTGGAGAGCTGCTGTTTCAGCAGAAAACAAGCGACAAAGCGCTTGTAACGCTAAAGTCAGGCGATTATATTGAAGTCTATGGGGCCAAAAAGCGTGTAATCTGCCAAAATTAAGCTAATGTACTTTAAGGCTCGGTTCACATTTATGCGATGCGGGAAGGCTGCGAATTCGCAGCCTGTTCCTGCATCGCACACTCACCCCCGGCAGTTCACACTGCCATATGCGATACGCTGGGGGTGTCAATGTAATCTTAACGACACCCCCAGTTTGATCGCATATCGCAGTGCGATCCTGCAGTTCGCACAGGAGCGGATCGCACAAGTGTGAACCGATGTGCGATCCGATCCTGATGCGGCTGCAAAAATGCCTCCTGTGCGTGTTTGCTCCGGGTGCGATGCGAATTTAGCCATACAAACTGTATGGCTAAACTCGCACCGCACAGCTGATCGCATGTAATGTCGGAGCAGTGCGATCCGACATTACATGCGAACCCGGCACTCGCACAAATGTGAACCGGGTCTGAGCGACAGACGTTTTTCTTCAGGCACGGAAAAGCTTAGATGTGAACAGTGACCATTGAAATGAATGGGATTTGGCTTGTTGAATGTTTTAGAACTACAAGCAGAAAATTGCTCAGGTGTGAATGGGGCCTAAATGTATTAATTTAGTGCCATATGCCCCAATTTCTCATAAATTGGCAATACCACAGAAATACAGTGGTATAATATACAAAATGGCTGCTGTGAGGAAAGCTGACAACTTTAACCGAATGTGAGCTTTCTATCCTATGAATTCACAATAGTAAACAACAACTATACTACGACATTTGTAGGCCATTGGGGATGGAAGTGGTCCATACTGGGCACAAGCCAGCAGAGACACTAAAAAGCATTAGATCAGTAAAAAGGCAACAAAAAAGTGGTTTAGCTCTCCTCATGAAAAGCCTCAATGTAATCTCACAGCATCTACAGCCATGTGCTAAAGACTAATCCATCAGCAACACCAAGCGGCTTGCTAATCCTGAAATCTGGAAACTGAGACTCTCAATTTTTCCCTCCCGCTGACTTCTGTTATTCAGGGAGATGAAATAACTGACAGCAGGCTGACTCTCTGTCAGGGGTGGCAGCCATCTTGTTTTCAGGACAACCTGACACTTCCACCCACTGGGGCTGACTCCTGACCCCACCATGGTCTCCTTTTCACCCGTACAGCTGGATTGAATTAGAGGGGAGGAAACACGTTAATTGTCCGGGTGAAAAGGCCAGCAAGGGTTTCATACAGATAACAGACAAATTATCCTGAGCCAAGTATCATTTGCTTCTTAGGGAACCCAAAGTAAGTCAGCCTTAGAATTATGCATCCACAATGTCTGAGAATGATTCTTTAGAAGAGACCAGCTAAAAATCTGATTTGTTAATGTTGCGTTTGAGTTGAGTTTATGATATGACCCGATTTAGAAAGGCCAAATTCAGCTAGAGAAGGACTTAAGCAATTGCCTGTGGCATCCAAACCTGACTCCATGACCAAAAATGACTTGTTGCCACCGACAACTGCTCCATTCTTCTGCAATTTTTCTCTGGCCAAAAACCTTTAAAGCTGGATTAGAATGACCATCAGGGAACAAACATTCTCAGAAAGAATTATCAACCTTCATATTCTGCCTGTAAAGGGTTACCTCAAAGTGTACCTAACTATGCCAATGAGTAGGGGGTTTACTTGAGAATGAGCAGGGGGTTTACTTTAGGCCATATCTATTACTACTGCATTGGTAAAATGAAAATCTTAACATTTTTAACTCAGGCCAACCGTAATGCTGGCTGAACCAGCTGCCCACTTAACGTTCACTCATTCCCTAGGCCAGTGGTCTTCAAACTGCAGCCCTTTGCTTGCCTTTATCTGGCCTTTGGGGCACTATTCCCCCAACTGCCATCATTTCAATTTCCACTTGCCACAGTCTGGCACCCTAAAGTCTAAAATACAGTAAACTGGACCCTTGTTTGGAAACTCCTGCCATAAGCAATTGGTTCAAGCTCTTAGTCGCAACCCAAGTCTTGCAAAGGAACTATTCTTCCCCGCTACCACGTGGCACCAAGAGGTGCCTGGGAAACTAATGAAGAGCTTTTCATTGGAGAGGAAGGTGGGTTCAATGCTTCTTCATACCTGGAAGTACTGTGTATTTCTCTTTATTCTTGGTGTCCAAATGGAGCAGAGAACCAACATGATGAGAGATGTATGGATTATGAATTAGAACAGGAAGGTTTCACAGCTCCCTGCGTTCTTGAACAATCAACATCTACCTTGACACATTCTGAGCTAGCCTGATGGCTATAAATGCTATGGTATGTTGCTGACACTCATTAGACCTAAGGAAGCTTCTGTTCTGTTGAAGAAAAAAAACAAAACACATGAACAATCCTAGTTCAGTGTTAATAATTACAACAGGCTAAAACATTTAAGCTCAAAATGCATTGCCAATTTTCCAATCATTTTAATTTTTTTTTCAGGGTTGAATCAAAGCAGGAATGATTGGCAGCGTTAAAAGATTTAGCTTTTACTTTTCAATGTGGTTGCACCAACATTTTTTTTTTTTTTTTTTTAATTTGATCACTTATTGGAGAGTTCAATAAAAGACTAAATTAACTTTTGATTAAAATTAGTGAAATTTCAGTTGGGTTTAAATGAAATGAAAATTCATAATCTCGGAAGAAGGGAAACAACTTACAATAGGATAAAGTAATCTGGAAAAACTTATTGATTGCTTTGATCACTTGAACATTGGCTGTGGATGGAGGGGTGAGGGGGGGGAGAGAGAGGAGGAGAGAAAACTTATGGGGTTTTTTTTTTTTTTTTTTTTTTTCTTTTGTCTTTTGGGTTTTGATAGGGAGGGAGGGAGGGAGGGTGGGAAGAGAGAAAAAATGTAGGAATATAAGAGGTAAAAAGTGGAAGAGGAAGATTAAATTATGTGTTAAAAAACGTTGTAAATTTCACTTTGAAGTAAATGTTTGTATTTTGTTTTTTTTTTTTTGTATGAATATTCCTGAATAAAAATGTATATTTGAAAAAAATAAATGTAATGAAAGAAGGGCAATCTCATGTCAGCCAAAGAGGACTTTGTGTGTAGCGAGCAACAATACCACAAAGCCAATTAGAATTCAGCTTTCCTTAGTCTGACCACACCCTGCTGACAAATGTATTTAAATCCTTAAAGCCTTAGGGCTCTTTCACACGGGCGTGTGACATAATGTATCTCTATGTAAATACGGATGTCAGTGGATGATCATCCGCTGACATCCATTTTTCGTCCGTTCAGTTCAGTTTTTTTGAACGGAAGAGAACCCTATTTTTTCTTCCGTTCAAAAAACGGAACGGACGCAAAAACAAATGTCCGTACGCAAACGGATGGGATGAAAAACGGACATACGGGCCGGATGACACAAGTGTCATCCGTGTCCGTTTCAAAAAAAAGGAACTGATCGGGCATAAAAAACTGAACGCCCGTGTGAAAGCCCTTAGGCCCCTTTCACACATGCTGTCCGTTTTTCATCCATCCGTTGACGGATGAAAAATGGACATCAATGTATCTCTATGTAAAAACGGATGATCATCAGTTAACATCCGTTTTCATCCGCTTCCGTCAATGTCCATTTTTTTGAACGGATGAATGCCCTATTTTTCATCCGTCAAAAAAACGGATCAGACGACGAAACTGACGAAAAACGGATGACAACTGACGAAAAATGGATGACAACTGACAAAAATGGATGAAAAACGGATGGAAAACCGATACATTTTGACGTGACTGAACTGAACGGCCGGAATGTGTGAAACGGGCCCTATTGTATCATGATGGAAAAGAGAATATTTACGAGGAAATATTTTTATATATTTTTTTTCTTGTAAATTTTACATGATACCAATGTTTGTAATGACGAATTGTCAAATTCATTTGTACCACCATAACAATTTTTTCAATAAAAGATTGTATACAAAAAAAATAAATCCTTAAAGCGGAACATTACCCAATATAAAATGTTCATTAGCAAGGAACATACATTCCACATTGACTACTTGGTTCTCCAGAAGATTTACCCCCCTTCATGACTAGGCTATTTTTTTGCGATACGGCACTGTGTTATTTTAACTGACAATTGTGTGGTCGTGCGACGCTGTACTGCAAAAAAATGATGTAATTTCTTTCCCCACAAATAGAGCTTTTTTTTTGGTAGTATTTGAACACCTCTTTATTATTTGCGCTACAAACAAAAAAAAGACTAATCATTTTGAAAAATAAAAATATTGTCTTTCTGCTATAAAACATATTGAATAAAAAAAAAAAAAAATCAAATTTCTTTATCGATTTAGGCCATTCTGCTACATATTTTTGGTAAAAAAAATTAATATAATAATTACAATCCATGTACACGGGACGCTGGAAATGGCCGTTTAGGAGCAGTTGGGCGTTTTTTTCAGAAGCCCCTGAACCCATCTACATTTTATCTTATCTGTCCATGTACACCAGGTCGTTTACAGTCATTTGCAGGCAGTTGCGTTCAGGGACTGTTTTTAGAACGCAATTATTTGCGTTCGAACGTGTGTTTCCCGGCGTTTCAAACGCACAAACGCGTCCGAACGCGATGACCCGCGTTTAGCGTTCGCGTTTTTCCATTTTAAAGGGGAATAATTTTTTTGACCTCTAGGAACGCTTCTAAATGCAAACGCCCGCAAACGCCGCTAAACGCCCGCTAAATGCGGGTACAAACGCGACCAAACAGACTTTTCAAACGTCCTAAAAATTCCAGCATTCAAAGGGACTTTTAACAACGTCCCGTGTACATGGAGCCTAAGTGTATATTGATTGGTTTGGGAAAAAGTTATAGCGTCTACAAACCATGGGATATTTTTTTTATTTTATTTTTTTATTAGTAATAATGGCGATCAGCGACTTATAGCGAGACTGCAATACTGTAGCGCACAAATCGGACACTTTTTGGGGACCAATGACACTAATACAATGATAGGTTAAAAAAAATGCACTAACACTGTACTAATGCCATTGGCTGGAAAGGGGTTAACATCAGGGCTTGTCAAAGGGTTAACTGGGTGCTTAGCCTTTGCTTTTTCACTGTGTGGGAGGTGCTTGACTAGGGGAAGGCATTGATCCATGTTCCTGCTTTGCAGGAACATAGGACCAATACCTCACCTAGTGACAGAACGTCAATCTGCCTTGTTGCTGCCTGTGTACTAAGTCAGCAGCTAAAAAAAAATGCTACTACAATTTTTTTTCCTAAAAATCCACTTACTTGTCCAGGCAGCCCGCCATGTCGGCACCCCAAGCCAATTTGTCCATCAGCTCCAGGTGCCGGAATCTTTACTAAGGGAAAAAGGAAGTGAAGCCTGGGTTCCCACTGCACATTGCGCGAGCTGTGCTACACTTTCTGAATGGTCCCACTGTTTTCTGGGACCTGTGGGTCTCCCAGACGGCAGCGGGGGAAGGGCGCAGAAATTACGTTGATCGCCACACGATTGCTGCGATCTTACCCAGAAGTGGGAAGTACCTGGTTTTGACAGGTATCCAAGCACTGCAAACTGAGATAACATGCACTGCATTAATGCATTCACACAATTTCACACTATCAGCAAGAATAATTCCTTACATTTAAAGAGCACCTGTCATTTCAGATCCATCGTGGCAGCGCCCGTTAGCGGGCATCCACTCACCTGCTGCCGCCACGTCCCTCACCTTGTTGTGTCATTGCAGCATCACCAGCCGTCCCATTAAAGTGAATGGGACTGTTGGTGAGTCAACAGCTGGTCAGAGCAGGAGCCGCTGCGGGACAGAAATGACAGTTGCGCTTTAAAAATTATGATTTGAAGGGTAACTCCACTTTCGTGGGGGGGAAAAAAAAGGAGCAAATAAAGAAAAAACAATAGCGACACAAATCATATTGTAATTGAATGGTATTAAAAATTACCTTTCATTTTCAATCTGTACCGGTTGTAATTTTCTGAAAATGCAATACAATATGGCTACCTGGAGCTGTTCTGTACACAGAATGTATACTGACCACACCCCAGAAACATTTCCTGCTTGTGTGATTGGCTCACTGATTTTCCCAGAAGTCTGCACTAAGATACAAGTCACATTTCTGGCATCCCCTGCAACAAAAATGTCATTTATGGTGAGATGCTCCCAATAGGAACACGTCTAAAGGGATGCATGCCCAGCAGATTTCCTCATTAGAGCCCTGCAGCTGCCACAGCTGACAGATAATTATGAAACCACTCCTATTAGACCCACTCAGTACAGAGGAACAAACAATTATTTCTTCATCATAACAAAAAGGTAGGAATCTGCAACAAAGTTTGTTACAATCCTTGTAATGTACAGAGATCACCCAGAGGGGAATGTTTTGTTTTTTTTTCAACAAAAGTGGAGTTACGCTTTAAATCAAGTGAATTTTAAATCAAGTCTTTTTACTAGTGATTTAAATCAAATCCACCCTGCGTCCTGGAATGCCGTGAATAACTGTCACATTTGCTTGACTCCTCAACCAAACTGTCAAACTATTAAATGGCTGAAGTCATAACTGATCACACGTGCAGCCCCATAACAGCTGCAGATCAAACAGAAGCAGCTTCCTTGGCTGTAAAGGATAAGAGGGTTTAATTCCACTTCAAGGCTGTCAGCAGATTGGCCTCAACAAACGTGGTAATGCCTAAAAATAGGCACAAGATCAGGGGGAGACCATGTATTATTGGATTTTAAACAGTATAGGCACTTATTTTTAATGTTCTACATATCTATACCTGCAAAAAGAGCCAGCCTGAATTGATCTAGCATAGTGGTTCTCAACTCCGGTCCTCAGGACCCACTAACAGGCCAGATTTTAAGTATTACCTTGGGGAGATGCAGACTAGAATACTGATACTGCAATCACTGAGCAACAAATGATATCACCTGTAATGTAATTTAGTTATCTTGCAAACCTGGCCTGTTAGTGGGTCCTGAGGACCGGAGTTGAGAACCACTGATCTAGCAGAAATTTTCTGACTAAAGTTCCACTGTACATCATTCATCTTATGTTAAGCACTGGCAAAAAAGCAATACCAATACAGATCTATACTCCCGTTGTGTTGGGATTTTATTATGATGACACCTGATGAGGACAAAGCCAAAATGCAGCCAACTACCTCATGTAATAAGCTGGTTGTGCAATGACATCACCATAAAGCAAGAGTAAGCGGTCACATTTCCTATTATTGTCCAGGGTGACATCACCGCCATCTCAAATTCCCAGTGCTTGCAGGCTAAGTGCGGAGTGCCACTTTACAATTCCTGGATGTATTAAGTGGTGACACACACTGCCACACAGACACAGTCCAAGTGATTGAATTTATCCAAGTAAATTTCCCATTCCTATCCACAATGCTTGAAAAAAAAAAACAAAATAATCAGCCTGTCTCCTGAATCCTTATTGTCCTGACAAGCATGGCTTCCAAATCTTTCCTTGTTCAAGGTAATTCCATTTTTTAATTCGGAATCCGTCATTAGCGTAGGTGACATCATCATCACCGATATGGAACAAATGACACGGCGTGGAAGTTTATGCACAGCAATGTTTTACATTTTAATTGGAACAAAATTCCTGTAAATTCATAAACACAGAGCAAACTAGGTGTGACCAAGCAGTTGTTAGGGGTTTGTTTTGTTTAGATTGCATGTCTGCAGAACAGACCAAAAAGTTTTACAAGTAAAAAAAAAAAAAAAAAAAAGAAATGTAGGCGCTTGCATAGCACTGAACTTTGTTCAAATGTTTGAGCTGCTGTGTAATCACAAGCCCATTGAGATTGCCATTTTGTTCTCAAATACAACTGAAACTGCAATCTGTTTAAGAAAAGTTAAAGTCCCCCAAATACTTTCTTTTTCTTTTTAACCACTTCTGGATTGGAAGGTTTTCCCTCTTAATGATCAGGCCATTTTTTTGCGATTTGCCACTGCGTTACTTTAACTGACAATTGCGCGTGTGCAAACGTGCGTCGCTGTACCCAAAAAAACAACCACGATTTGGGGAAAAAAAAAAATAAAACAATATTTTTTACTTTCTGCTATAAAACAATTGATGTCCTTTTTTTTCCCACAAATAGAGATTTCTTTTGGTGGTATTTGATCACCTGTGCAATTTTTATGTTTTGTGCTATAAAAACAAAAAAAAAAAAAAGAGCGACAATTCTGAAAAAAAAAAAAATAAATAATATTTTTTTACTTTCTGCTATAGAACATTCCCAATAATTGAAAAAAAAAAAAATAAATAATATTTTTTTACTTTCTGCTATAGAACATTCCCAATAATTGAAAAAAAAAAAAATAAATGTTTTCATCATTTTAGGTGAATTTGTATTCTAATACATATTTTTGGGAAAAAAATAAAACCCAATAAGCGTATTTTGATTGGTTTGCGCAAAAGCTATTGCGTCTACAAACTAGGGGAAAGATTTGTCTTTTTTTTTTACTAGTCAGCGATTTTTAGCAGGACTGCGCCATTGCAGCAGACAGATTGGACCCCTAACTGACATTTTTGACACTTTTGGGGGTACCAGTGACATTACTACAGTAATCAGTGCTAAAAATATGCAGTTACTGTAATAAGGACACTGGCAGGGAAGATATTAACCTAGGGGCGATCAAAGGGTTAAATGTGAGCCTAGGGGGTGCTTGCTGAGGGGGGTGAGCTTAGGGAATCAACACAGAGACCTGTGATCCTAAATAGGAACACAGGAGCTCTGTGCTGATTCCTGAGAGAACAACGGTCTGCTGCGTTTACAACAGCAGACCACTGTTCTTTCTCCACGGGGAGCGATCGCGGGTGCCCGGCGGCGATCGTGGCCGCCGGCCCCATAAATCATCTTTCCTGCTGGCGAATGGGGGCCTCCCATGATCCCTCGCTCTTACTGCCGTACAGGTACGGCGATTCGTGGAAACCTGCGGACCTGCCACCGTATATCGCCGGCGACTGGTCGGCAAGTGGTTAAAACACTCCTCCGTACTTGTTGGTGGGAAAAAAATGTAAGGTCAGCAGCTACAATACTGTAGCTGCTGACTTTAAAATATAAGGACACTTCTTCTGTCGACACCCTTCACAGCTTATTTCCTACTGCGCATGCGCAAGTCCTGCTGTCTTCTGGGACCTGTGTGTGTCTCCCAGAAGGCAGCGGGGGCGAGGGGGGGGGGAGGAGGGGCCACAAATGACATAGGTCGTCACAGCGCCCTTACACTGAAGTGGGAGTGGGTACCATGTCATCTGTGGGCATCTGAAGCCCTCTTCTCTTGATTTCCAGGATTCAATGCAGCTGGATACCCAGCATGCACCTCCTGATCTCGCGCCTGCACAGTGAAGCTACTGCACAGCTCTCTATTCCCGACAGGCTGCCAAAGTAACGGCGGCATCAACAGAAGTTCCCACCCGTTGCTATAGAAACCTGTCAATCACGACATCCTGGTCATTTCTGGTCTGGAAATAAATAACATGAGATTTCGTCACTAGGCGATTCACAAGGACTTTTGGGATACATGACGTCACTATACCAGGAGCCCTTGAAAACCGCCCTAGTGACGAAATCACATAGGCGGAGGCACCTGGAAGTGCTGCAGAAAAAAAGTGAAGAAGAATTAACTTTTGGTACAGTGTTGCATGACCACTCAATTGTCATTCAAAGAAGCAGGACTGAAAGAGCAAGAAAGGAAAAATTAAAATGCGTATCCTTTTGGATACACGTTTTTTTTCCGCTTTCCATTTGCCACCATTAGTTTTTTAGTACTGGTGTTTGAACATTATCCTTTATACCTACATTACTCTTCTTGCTCTGTTACCCCAATACAAGACAAATGATCACCTGATATACATTTTCTTTACATACATTTAATGGCAGCCAATGATAGATGTATTTTATTTCCATCTACACATGGGATCTCTATCCCCATTATTAAGCTCCGGGGGCGGAGTGACATGTTGGGGGTAGTGGCTTGGCTGGAACCCGGACTGAGGCCATCATACACCTTCTCACAGGGTTCTGCTGGGATGTTTGACTTTTAGGACTCGTTCCCTCTTATAGAAACATTAAAGGTGAAGGCTATTATAATCAAAAGGACATGGCAGCCTATACTTTCACAGGCTTCATATCAGGGGCACTAGGAAGCGGAGAAGAAGATCAATGCTGGGGCCATTACCACAAGCTGGCTTCTCCTGGGTGAACATGAATGCATTTTTGTGTGTTAAACCAGACTGAGTCTTTATTGGAGGTTAAGGATGAAGACAGCTGTAGGAATAGTAAAGTCCAAGTTTAGGAGAAAAAAAAAAAAAAAGTTGGTATTCCAGGTATGTAAAGCTCGGGAATGCGGAGGAGAAGGCGATTGTGAATTCCAAGGACCAGTTGGTGTCAGCCAATGTATGGATGGGATGTAATAATCAGCCTTGGGGGCAAGGTATGAGACACTTCTATCTAAGAGGTGAGTTATTGGTATTCATGGAGGAAATATATGGTCAGAAAAAAATATCTGACTGTTATGTAATGAAACTCCAACATAACCTAAACATTTCACTACCTACAACTATTGTTCAATAGGTCAGTTTTTCATGGATCCTGGCAAAAATACATTTTGAATACAATTTTTATCCAGTCTGGTGAGGATTCAAAATTAAAAAAGGTAAGAACACTCAAAAAAAAAAAAAATATATACATTTCACGCAGGGGTTGCAGAATTCTACTGCAATCTGTAGGACTATCGATTAGGACTCTCCTTAAAGCGGAATTCCACCCAAAAGTAGAAGCTCTGCTTATCTGTCCCCTTCCTCCCTCTGATGCCACATTTGGCACCTTTCAGGGGGGGAGGGGGGAGAGGAAAGCGGGTTCCTGTTTTTGTGCACAGAATTTATTTTACACCACGACTACATCATATATACCCCAATTCCTCTTCTTGTTGTTGGAGATGCTCTAGTGACCCAGCTGGATTTGACAATATCTTTAGAAGTGCCCTCAGATTAGTAGCTACTGGTGGGAAGTGACCCAGTTTAGATCTACCCTAACTACTGTACAGGTGCCTGTAAAAGTTGGTGTTTTCCTCCTGGGGTTAGTGGACTCTCTGGCCATTAGTAGGGTGATGCGTACTCTCTTGGGTCTCTTATTATTTTATGCCAGGAAGGAGATAGTGCTCAAGTGGAAATCAGACATAGACCCCAATCTGCCCTTCTGGAGGCGTTTCATCAATAAGGTTGTACCCCAATATAAAGCTACTTTTGTCCCGGGGTTGTCCTAGAAAATTTGAGAAGGTCTGGCACTTGGACAGATTCGAAGTGTACAACAGATGATCAGGAGTCCACAGACTGAATTAATTCCCCCCTAATGATGAGGTTTAGTTTATGATAATAACAAATGTATTCCTCTGCAGGGACTCACATTACATTTGTCCAGGTAGGATTTTAAACACGAGTTAATATTCTTCTGATACATTATCCTGATGGTTGAGAGGGAACAAGAACCTCCTTAAAGCCCCGTACACACGTAGCGATTGTCGGCCGTAAATATTCGGCCGCCGAACGATCGACCGATTGTCGGCTTGTTAGTATGATGCTTCCGACAACCGACAGCGACTTTTCGGCCGAACAGAATCTGTTGTGCAGGCATTCAAATTTTTGTTGGCCAACACCAGAACAGCCGATTGTTCGCCAGTCAGTACAGAATTCGGCCGACAAACAGCAGATGAGCAAGACTGGGCATGCTCAGAAAAGAAAAAACACACGGAAAGTTAACCATCACATGACATCACTTCTGCAGTCGGCTGTTGGCCGACAAAATTTCGTGTGCAGTCTTTTGCAGTTTTCAGCCAACACGACAGCCCTGGACAAAAGACGGCCGATCGTTCGGCTGACGATCGGTACGTGTGTACGGGGCTTCATTTATCAACCTTTGAAGTGATTTTATAAGAGAATGACAGAGCGAGATGTATGGAAGGTGTGTTGTTTCTTTCCCCCTTTTTTTGGGTTCTATAATAGGAGGTGTTATTAGTAGTTCTATGTTTTATGTATTAGCCGGGGAATGCCCAAAGGCTGTGTTTTGTACCTATACATCTCAATTTTTCAATAAAAAGACATTTTCAAAAAAAAAAAAAGCCCCCCACCAGGTATCAGTTACAGGGGTGAGACCATTTAATCCTAGCAGGGGTGCTTACTATGATCCACTTATTTTTGTAAAGCCTTTATCCTAAACAAAAAAGCAGGTTTGCTGTAATTGCTTATAAAATGTGAGCTGGGGTTTAGCTTCAATTTGTGTATTTAACCACTTAAGCCCCAGAGGATTTGGCTGCTCAAAGACCAGGACCTATTTTGCGATTCAGCACTGCGTAACTGTAACGGACAATTGCGCGGTCGTGCGATGCTGTACCCAAATGAAATTGACGTCTTTTTTCCCCCCAAAAAGAGCTTTCTTTTGGTGGTATTCGATCACCTGTGCGATTTTTACTTTTTGCGCTATAAACAAAAAAAGAGCGACAGTTTTGAAAAAATAACAATATTTTTCAAATTTTTTTTATATAGGAAATTCCCCCCAAAAAATGTACCCCTCCCTGTCCACAGCCACATCTATCCCCCCCCACCCCCTTTACAGTTCTCACCTCTTTTCACATACACACCCCCCCCCCCCCCTCTCACAGTTCTCATCCTCACAGCGTTGCTGCGCCGTTCTCTTTTTCTGGCACACATATACAATGCAGTCTCCGCCTATCAGACCTGTAGCATTTAACCAGAACACTTCACTCTGTTCTGTGCTTTGCTACAAAAGTCTGAGAGGTGGGGTGGGGGTGGAGGAGCATGGAGAGCCGTTCTGCCTCACTCCCTGTCAGGACGAGCAAGCTCTTAGTGCCGGTTCACACTAGGGCGACCTGTGAGGCGACCTGGCCGCCTCATAGGTCGCCTCCCATAGGGAAGCTGCGGACCCGTTCTAATAGGAGCGACACAAGTCGCTCCGACCTAGAAAAAGGGTCCGGAGCTTCTTTGGGGCGACCCGGAGGCGACCGCCATAGACTTCAATGTTATGAAGTCCGTGGCGGCAGCTCCGAGGTAGCGGCGCGCAATGTGAACCGGCGCTTACACATACTGCCCGCAACACTGCTTCTCCTCTGTCAGTGTCTCCTGTCCTGTGTTAACCCGGCTGGGAGAGCAAACGGGGGAGGACAGGACAGTTATATCCGTGACCGATACCCCGATAGAACTATTTAGGGGAGCGTGGGCTCCAAGGGCAGCCGCTTTGAGCACCCCAACAATGACAGGGTCTGGGCAGCTGCCCCTTTTGCCCCGCGTTAAAGACAGCCCTGGATCTTAGTCTGGCATTTCCATAATTCAATGCAGAGCCATTCTCTGCTCATAGCTGACAGCTGCCAAAAAGAAAAATGGCAGCCGCAAAGGCGTACCAGAGCACTGAGGTAAATAGAAACATTGTATCATTTGGTTGATTTAGATCAAAGGGATGAACTTCAGTCTGTAAAGGAGTACCATTTATCCCCTTAAAGACTAAGCCTTTTAGTGACATTTGTTGCTT
The DNA here is from genome assembly GCF_965119305.1 of Pelophylax lessonae. Lineage (NCBI taxonomy): Eukaryota > Metazoa > Chordata > Amphibia > Anura > Ranidae > Pelophylax > Pelophylax lessonae. The sequence goes on along the minus strand of NC_138774.1, from coordinate 192,721,140 downwards.
ACAAGTTAAAATCAGTATTTTGTGCTAGAAATTACTTAGTGGTACACCGAAATTTCGGCAACCAAAATTTTCGGCCGAGAATAGGCCTATCCCATTTCGGCCGAAAACCGGTCAAAGATGCAGAGAATTAACGGCCACTAATAGCTGTAATGAAGTGTGCCCTTCACTTCCCTGTCAGGCGGGTATCTCTGCTGACCGCTTCGCTTTGTTCCACCGCCGGGCGCTTTTGTCTGAGCTACACTGTTTGCTAGGATAGCCAGCCAACTGGCGTCTAGCAACCAGTGACGTCCCGAGGGGAGAGGACCCAGCATGCAGAGCGGAGGGGGATCTTCCTCGTCCTCCTCCGCCACGCTTATTCCAGAATGGCTCCACCCACCTCCTCCCTTCATGTGCACTGGTGCTGCAGCTGTGCTTTATGTGCTGCGGAAGGTAATCTGGTTGACTGCTGCTTCATTCACTCTCTCTCCATGTGCTGCGGATGACTGGATGACTGCTTCTCTCTCTCTCATGATTTGTTGTGTTTGTATACAGAGTTTGGGCCAGGTTTACGTTAAGGCTCGGTTCACACATCTGCGATGACAGACATCGCATGTGATTCGGAGTGCACTGCTCTGAAAATCACATGCGATGCAAATTCAGCCATACAGATAGCATGGCTGAATTTGCATCTAATTTCGGACTGAACACGCACAGGACCCTTTTTTAGGTCCGCAGCAGAATCGGATCACCTGGTGGTTCACAAAAATGTGACCCGATTCATGTCCGAATGTCAGATCGCACTGCGATATGTGAACTGATCTGGGGGTGTCGTTAACTTTGAATTGACACACCCAGTGATTCACATATGGCTGTGTAAACTGCCTGTGCTGGGAATGCGATGCGGGAACCCGCAGTAGATTTGCATCTCAACCACTGTCCTTGCCTACAATTTTAATACAAGAGACAGTTTTAATCCTGCCCATGCAATGGTTGCCTGTCCTAAACAATCCCTCCTCTTATGGGATCCACTGGAGTCCAACTGATGTAGGTATGCATACACAATCCTGCGACTCTGCGACACCAACACTGCCAGCAAGTCCATAAACACAAACCTTCCACTCAACTCAACATTCTTGATAATGGAGGAAACTTACTGTAATACAGGGCAAAGATATGCATTTATCATCTATAAATAAAACCAAATTCAAACAGCCATCGTCCTACAAAAAATGTACCTGATAACAAAGTCTTCATAAAAACTTACTGCTGCCAAAACACCTTATCAGTATGCACAGACACACGTCTGCTTGATAAAATCATTTGGGGGAGAAAAGTCATTTTAGGTTTTTAAAAGATGTAACGCCGAGAGTCGTGATCTTTATTCGCAGCAAAAAAATCGTGATTCTCATTTTATCAGAATAGTGCAGCTCTACTGCTCCTGTAAGGCTCTGTTCACATATTGGCGCCTCGGATCACAGGCAGAATTGCCGCGATTCTGCCCGCGATCCCAAATCATTGCAAATCACGGGACGCCTGTGCGATTCCTGTGACTTGCAGTGGCACCCCAAACACGGCGCGACTATGCCGCGATTGCCGCATGACGAATCGTGGTAAAATAGTGCAAACTGAGAAGCAAACTGAGGAGGGAGAGTTCCCAGAGAGCAAAGACAGCAGTGGGAGCCATTTGTTCCTGCTGCTGTCATTCACAGCCAGTGAGTCAATGAGAAGAGAGAGGGGGTGGGGCCACGCTGCTGCTCTGTCTGAATGGACTCGCAGAGCAGCGGCTCAGGAGCGAGCCTGCTCGGGTGCCCCCATTACAAGCGGCTTGCTCTGGGGGAACTAAGCGGAAGGGATGGGTCAGGAGCGCCAGCGGGGACTCAAGAAGAGGAGGATCGGGGCTGCTCTGTGCAAAACCACTGCATAAAGTAGGTAAGAATGACCGATTTGTTAGTATAAAAAAAGAAAAAAAAGAAACTTGCATTTAATATTACTTTAGGCTTGCACAATAAAACCTGGAAGCTGATTGGTTTCTATTCAGAGCTGCACCAAATTTTTCACACTCCAGATTTAGTAAAATCTCCCCCACTGATCTGAAAAATCCAGCAAACCAGAAGTAGAAGTATAATATCTTACACCAATCCGGTCATGGTAAGAAGCTTTACTAATAGACTCCACTATACTGTGAGTGATGAAGCACGGTATACAGAAAGGTCACAGCTCCAGCCATGAAGAGGGTCAGTAGTGCTATGAAGGAAATACAGACATAAAATTTAAGTATGCAAAAGGAAAGAATAATCACAACACAGCCAGGGAGTGCAGTAAATGCATCAGCAATTATCCGGTTTCTCTGCAAGCCACAGGCAGAATCGCTGGCCATTCCTATGTCTACTGACTTCCTCCCATCCATTCTCACACTGACCCAACATTTAACCCAAACCTATTCAGGCTGCAGACAAAGAGACCCCCACCCACCCCCTGCGAGTATTAGATCAATCCGATTCCCAGATACATACAAACCACTGGTGGGGTTACTGGACTTTGCATATTGTCACAATTAACTGTATTTCTTGAATAAACTGAGAAAAAGTTACAAAAAAGGTGGCTATGCTACAGTAAGGCTGCCTGGATCACAAAGCTGGCTGAGCTGAATTAAAAAAAATCCTTTTGGGAAGGCTGACCACAAGGTTTAGGAGTGTGTCTATGGCAAAGCTTGACCATTCTTCAAGAAGTGCATTTGTGAGGTCAGGCACTGATGTTGGACAAGAAGGCCGGGCTTGAAGTCTTCGCTCTAATTCCTCCCAAAAGTGTTCAATCTGGTTGAGGTCAGGGATCTGTGCAGGCCATTCAAGTTCCTCCACTCCAAACTCGCTCATCAGTCTATTTTTATTTTTTTTTTTAATTAGACTATACACATATACATACCTATTCTAGAAGCAAGCTATGCAAGAATTCTAAGGACTAAACAGCTAAAATATCATGGCACCAGACTTTGCACCTCGGCAATAAAAGCTGACAACAAATGCCTATTTTTGTTTTTCCTTTACACATGCATGCTAAGAAAAACCTTTACTGCCTTTTTAAAAGCAGCAAGTGTGTTTTTATGGGAGAGCGACAGGCACATTTCTGCTGTCCGCAGACTTGAATACCCGAGCAGTCGGAGATATTGGGACAGAGCTTGTCAATCTGGCATCACTCCTCCTGACAAGGCCCTGAAAATGAGCCATTTTTAGAGGCATCACTTCAGGCCTGAGGGGTGAAAGGCATGGGGTTATGGCTACATGACAACTGACTGTCATCGACAGGCACATAACTCACATGGCTGACAGGTTAAGGGAAAGAAAGATACTCTAGGCCAAGTTTAAAGGCAAAAATAAATAAAATAAGAGGTAAAGCTTGCATTATATGATATTTTACCTCCTAATTCAGATTAACAAACAAAGATTTGCAAATACAACAGCCCATCACACAATATTTAAAGCATACAGATCTCCAAAGGTTGTAAAGCCAAGTAGAAGACTACACACAAAGCTGTGTGACCCGGGGATCAACTCTCGGCTCTGACAAGTTATGAACTACATACTGTATAATCAGGAGGTGTAGGTAAGTGCATTGAAGCCAAACTCCATCCAAAACAACTCTTCATTAGTACACTAGAAAACGAAGCCACACTTGTAGATGTCACACCATAGCATTTATTCAACACAGCCCTAAGCCACACTCGACGCGTTTCACCACAATTGGATTTGTAGAATAAGCCCAACCTTACTCTATTAATAAATCTAATTGGGTTTATACAAATTAGAGGGGTGTGGTTTAGGGCAGCGACTGTGTTGGAAGTCTGTTCCAGTGAGTTAGTGCTATGGTGTGACATCTATGAGTGCGGCTTCAATGTCTACCTTACTAATGAAGAGATGTTTTGGATGGAGTTTGGCTTTTAATTCACTTTAATGGCCAAGTTCACCTTAAAAAATTAATATTTATATATATATATATATATATATATATATATATATATATATATATATATATATATATATATATATATATATATATAGTTTTTGGGGGTTTTTTTTGCCTTTAAAGTGCATCTAATAATAACACCACATTTTCTTTGCAGGTAAAATATACATTTATTATATTTTTTTTTTCTTAGGCGCCTCTAAGCATTGCACTTGTAATCAGCAGATTGTGGGCACAATGCCAGGCTCCTGCAGACTGTCAGCAGAGCTAGACAGCTAAAAACACCAATAGCAACATAAGCGATCCATCTCATTTCCCTAAGGGGTTAAAAAACCTGCTTAATCAGTTTTGTGACCCATGCAATTCTGACACACTGCACTGCCAGGGCAGTAAAATCGCAGTCACAGTTCCCCCTGCAGTTAAGCAACACTGCCCCTAACCTGCTGATTGGACACAGAAAGAGCAGCAGCACATTGAAGAAGGCATCCCTGGGCTCTTCCTCCCTGTACACAAAAAACATTTGAGCCCTATCTGGCACACAGTACTGAACCTTCCTCTCCCACTGCAAATGTTGCTGGGCAGAGGATTGCATATGATGTGACTATTTAAAATCACTTTTTTAATTTTATGAACACAACAAGCAGCATTTAACCCAAAAACAAAAAAGGAATTCCCAATGATTTGGACCAGTGCACAAAGCATAAAGACATAGATAAGCGAGTTTGGGGTGAAGTAACTTGACTGGCCTGCACAGTCCTAACCTCAACCCAATAGAACACCTTTAAGATGAATTAGAGCGGAGACTGCGAGCCAGGCCTTCTTGTCCAACATCAGTGCCTGACCTCACAAATGTGCTTCTGGGAGAATGGACAACCATTCCCATAGGCACACTCCTAAACCTTGTGGACAGCCTTCCCAGAAGAGTTGTAGCTGTTATAGCAGCGAAAGGTGGGTCAACTCAATATTGAACCCTACAGACTAAGACTGGGATGCCATTAAAGTTCATGTGTGTGTGTAAAGGCAGGTGTCCCAATACTTTCGACAATATAGTGTATACTGCAGCTTATGATGTCAAACGCATGACGAAACGTATGATGAAACGCGTTGGGTGGGACCAGACGCAATGTCACCACGCCCCCTGGCCGGCTTTACAACTGTACGCTGCAGCTTTTTCTTTTGTCTCTTCGCTTGGATTTATCGATATGCCTGATTTTAACTGCATCATGTGAGTGCACTATATTTTAATAAATGGACTCTGTTTTAGACGGTATTATGTTATGTACCCTTGGGTTCTTTTATGCACACATTCGCTTCTCACGTGCTTACCTGGAAGTGTACCTGGATGGATGCCTATAATGATCTGTAAACACATTGTAGTGTGTGAAACGCATCTACCTGCCACCTTTTTGTTACACTGGGATGTCCAGTAATAAACCTGGATTTTGACCTATCTGGAGTGCAGCCATTTCTTTTCTTTATCGATTATTTATGGAGGCGAGCCGGGGCGTGCACAGCTGTTGGTCATTAGGCTTCTAAACCACCTTGAGCAGTGAGTTTTCTTTTCTTGTATAATGATCTGTACTTGGTGGGATTTACCCCCCTCAAGTGTTATTGGCTTTTCCATTAATTTGGAGGCCATCAGATTTTGGTAAGCAGCCAATCGTTTGTCTATCTTCACTGGTGGCTGTCTCCTGTTTTGCTGTGAGAGGATTGTAACCTTCCATCTGCATGCTGGGACTTGTGGTTCTTTCTCAACACAAGTGTTTTTTTTTTATCATTGGACTTCGTGCCGGTTCACACTAGGTCGCTCCGACTTCGGGGGCGACCTGTGAAGTCCCGTGCACCGCGACTTCAGCGCGACTTGCACGGACTTCATATAATTCCCTTTTTTTGGCTTTCTTTCTGCTATTTTCAGTTGGTTATCCTGCAGGTATGTCTAATCGTCCAATATCCTTTAACAGATCAAGCTGTCCAGCAAAAATGTTAGTTAGAGGGTTTAGACAAACAAAGTGGTTGTAAAGTCAGGATGATAAAACACTGCCATCCCCTCTGTTTAATCAAGATGTATAGCACTATGTGTCCATTTTTTTTAAATTCTAATTGTAAATACCTTATTTCACAGCAATAACTTGCTGTCAGTGACATTCCTCTGCTCGATCTTCCCCATGTAAGGATTGCAGAGGGAGGGGCTGAGATAACCCTCTGACATCAGACGGCCAGCAGAGGAAGGTCATGTGACCGCGGTAAGATAAGGCATTTACAATTAAAACAGACATCTAGTAGTTTAGATCCTGATAAAATAGAGGGGATGCAAGCTAATTATAAAAAGGTATTTCAAGCGGCACGGAAGAGCAGTAGGAGGGAAGACGATCGCTCTCACACACAGGCATCGGAACTGACAGGCAGGGAGGGAGGGGGAGGGGGGAGAGAGAGAGCAGAGAAGGGACAGCGTGATGACGTTTGCTGACCACTGTATCATGGATCAGGAGCCGCGATTATCGTGGTCAGCAGAGACGGGGACACAGGAACAGGCAAGATCAGCCAGGTATATTACATTCTACAAAGGGACAAATTACACAGCACAAGCACTGTACAGTTTACCATGCTTTAAAAGGGAACAGGATATATCTGAAAAAACAAAAAAACAAAAAAAAGAACACTTTACTGCCTAAACCGTGTTCGCAGAAGTTCAGCTTCAATTTATTGGTCAAGTCCATCTAAATCCACTACATCTAAACACTATCCTCTCCCCAGACTGACAGAGGTGACTCTGTTGCTCTTCCATCCAGAGTGGAGACACACTGAAGGCTGGCCATACACTATACCATTTTCTTATTCAATTTCCTTTAGATTTACCTTAAACTGTGTAGTGCAAGGGCCTGCCTGACTGCATACAAATTGAAAGTGTTTAGGTTTTACCCTATATTACATGGTTTTGGTAAATCTAAAGGAAAGTTGAACAAGAAAATTGTATAGTGTATGGCCAGCCTAAGTAGGCACCTTTCACATGACCATTTCAATCAGGTCTGCCTGTCAGTTTTTTAGTTAGACCTGATTGGACAGTCCATTCACCCCTATCGACCAACAGTTGTAAACAAACTTGTTTGATCCATCCTCCTCCGTCTAGGTGGATCGTATCCGAGGTGAGTCGAGTGTAAAAATTTTAGCCGAGTTGGTTTACTCTCCAATTCCCATAGAGCAAAGCAGGCTGTGTCCATGTTTACTCTGCAGAAACTGAGCAGACACGGACCAGTCATCCGCCCGCTCCAATCAGCAGGACACCTCTCCAATCCTCAGGGGCTTGCTCCGCTAAAATCAGCAAGGGATCGCCCTGCTCCAATCAGCAGGGGATCGCTCCAATCAGCAGGGGATCGCTCCAATCAGCAGGGGATTGCTACGCTCCAATCAGCGGGGGATCAGCAAACCGATCCCCTACTGATCAAAACTGAGCCTGCCCCATGTTACTGGCTGGATCAGTATGTGAAAATATAGGAATAAAAGAAAAAATTCCTAAGTATGACAAATTCCATTCAAACTGAATATAGATTGTGTAGCCTTTCAGCCAATTTGCTGCATGCAAGGCAAATCCTTGGGGGCAGATGGCAAAAAAAAAAAAAAATAAAATCAAGCAAAAAACCACCAAGCCCACAACTTTCTGGAGGATTTTAGTTGGCAGCAGTGGAAGCTTTTATTCTCCATGGGTCTCCGGCTGGCCTGAGTGGCTCCTGAATTCCCACATTCATCTGGCCAACCCTTAACTAGCACATGCAGTGACTCGCAGCTTGACAGCTTGTTGACGTCCGATGTAAGGTGAGCGCTGGCTAATTTTCTGGTCTAATGGGAAGTCAGCCGCAGTTTGCCAAGAAATAACAGCACTATGCAACTGAGTGGAAGCAGGATGCCTTCTTTCAGAAGTCTAACAGAACGAGGAGGAGATCTACAGGCAAGTGTATGGAGGAGATCCCAATTTCAGAGCAGTAATAAGTGTAGAAAATACATGGTGGGCCATTAATGCACAAAAGAAAAAAAGTGGCACGTTTGGGGGGGAAGGGGGCTATCTGGGGCCCACACAGGCACCGCAACCAGTGTGGGGGGTCTGCAAAGCCGGCGGCATTCAGGGGGGATTGGATGAGGAGGAATGGCGTACCGTGGTCTTTACATACAAGGCAGCAGCAGGCTATTTGGATAACCCCCCCTCACCGCTTTCCTGCCAATTAGAGGGAGAAATAGTGCAGCTGAGGATTGAGACTGTGTTGTCATGGTGACTACGAGGAGTGCAGAAGAGTGATGACATCACAGTGCTATTATGGGATGGAAGTGAGGGTCTTCGTAATGGAGAAAAGACCTGCCTCCCCCCGGTATAAGCAACAAATCGGCATATACACCTGTATAGTGAACACAACATAGGTATAATAAACATGTACAAGGCAGGCACTATCTCAGGCTCATCACACTATGCTGCAGAATACACATCACAGACAGAAATAAAAACATGACAGATGCAGCAACATATTCATGCAGCTGGATACATACCTACATGCATACATACTAGCAAGATCAATGGAATCCGATTCAATGGGAAAGCTATGTGCTGGATACTATAAATTTGGATGGGATGTAGCCTGGGGGGGCTACGGCAGAGCACAGGGGGGGCAGAGCCGGCTACAGCGCAGCCTAGGGGGGCAGATCCAGAACTGTAATCAACACACAGCCTGATATAATGCTGCAGAACCAAAAGCCATGAAAGGCGAATGGGTAAAATTATACAAAGTAGCACAAAATCAGAGTATATTGGGGGAGGCAATGAGATATAATGTACCAATATAAAATATCCCAGAGTGACAGAATGAGATGAAAGGATGTATTATGCACTATATACAATCATGTAGAATTCATATACTGATGTGCCACAAGTCACAGTAGACTGTGTGTTACTGTCACTGCTGTCGGCAGGAGGATAAGTATGACAGATTTAGACTCAGTCCTGTGGATAGGTAGGTGGAGCTGAGAATAAATGTTTTATTACCCAGAGATAAAAGGAGAGTGTCCTACATCACACCGCCACCTCCTATATCATGCACTTCACACGGCTCTTCCAGGAAACGTACATCTCCAATCCATCCCTCCGCAATGCTAATACTACATATTATTATAGCTTCAAATATTCCATTTCCACACAGACCTACTCCACTGATCTGCCACCCATACCAGTGCTCAGAGAATTTATATCAGTCTCTGCCTGGGGAGCTTACACTCTAATGTCCCCAACACCGTCACACTGACACAAAACACACAATAAAACCAATTTGTTCAGAGACCAATTAACCAAATACATTTTGATTGCTACTAAAACATGAGAGGTGGGAGCACAAGCTCCCAGCAGACCGTATACCTGCGCGAAAGTGAGCACAAATCCTCAGCACAGCAAGGCCTCTGAGCGATCCACAGTCGCAAAGCAGCTGTTTTGCATTCACGCAAGTTTTTAATGCATTTTGCATTTTTAGGAGGGGTCTGTTGTTTTGCAGGAGAAACCAGCAAAAAATGCAGCAGAAACGCATCAAAAACACAAGCACTGCGTTTTTGATGCGTTTCCGCTGCATTTCTATTGAAGTCTATGGAAGCAAAAACGCAAACCTGCTATGGGAAAAAAAAGTCCCTGACCCTTTCCAAAAAACCACAGAAATGAATGTGTCCCAAAAGGTTTTAGACAGAAGAGGGGGAAAGTGGGAGTGGGTAGATTTCAAAGGTTACCCGTTCACCAAAATAAAAAAACTGTGTCCAAAAGGGGTAGGAGAGGGTAGAGACGGAAAAGCAGAACTTCCCATTAAACAAAATATTGCTCAGATCTTCTTAACAAAATAAACCAAGAATAGAAAAATGGGTATATACAATAACAAATCCATGCTGCATACCTACAGTATTCAAAGTTACCCTCAGCCCGGGTTCACACATGAGAATCGAATGCAGTTTTTCCGCATCCAATTCCCATGACATACAAGTGTGACCGGCTCTCAATGGAGCCCATTCACACATGTCTGGAGCGGCTGCAGTCTAAGGTCTGGATTGAAAAAGGGTCCGGGGCATTTTTGGGTCCGATTCTGGTGCGAATTCAAGCTAAACCTTGGACCTGAAACGCACCTGAACCGGTGTACAGGAACACATCAGACACCAGGCACAAACTTACAGCTGCACGTGTGAACCCAGCCTCAGGCTTCATTCACACCTGAGTGTACAGGAATCATGCGATTCTGCCCTCAATTCCAGAATTGTGGCACAACACGGGACGCATTTACGATGCCATTACTTCTTAATGGCACCCTAAATGTGGTGGGATTTTGCCACGATCGTCGAGCTCCTGGCTCTGTGCCAAAATTTGGTACATGAGCTTCTTTGGAGCATTACTGGGGTGGAGAGAGACCCATTCAAATGAATGGTGCTACTCCAAAAATGCACTGCAAAGACAAACACAAAAAAAAAAGAAAAACGCAGCAGCGGTCGCTGCACTATGCTTAGGTGTGAATGGAGCCTAAAGACCATAACTCAATAAGTGGTTCTTCCAAATGATGACCTATATACTTACAACACACTAGATGAGATAGATATACAAATAAAATCGAAATCTTCAATTCAAAAAGTGTCCAGCCCTAAACAAGCAGGTTGGCTCGTACAGTGTACAGAGGCTCGTCTCCAATACCTCCAAGGAGCGGGAGTATCTGATAAAATGATGACCCAATGACATGACATTACTAGAGAGACGACCCTCGGATGAGAGTCCATACACAGCGGCACAGACCATGCAAGAGACAGATTATTATTAAATAGTGCTAATCAGCATTTGGCATGTGACAATTATGGAGACTGTATTCACCCTATGTGAATAAAATGTATTTCACTAGCGAAATCCTTTTCCTTTTGTATGCGGTCATTCCATTCCAATTAGTGATTTTACTGGAGAGCGGGGATCTTGTATAGAGGTGACATGTATCCATGCCTATAGGGAAATCATAACAAGAGCTCTCTGACCTTTTTTTTTTTATTACATATGAAGGCCAGAGAGCACAGAGGGCTTAGTGGTTACCATGTCTGCCTTGCAGCACTGAGGTCACTGGTTCAAATACCAACCATGGTACTACCAGCATGGAGTTTGCATGTTCTCCCTGTACTTCTGTGGGGGTAATCTAAATTTCCTTCAATGACATGCTGGTAAGTTAATTAGCTCCTGTCTAAATTGGCCCTTGTATGCGTATGTATGCAAGAGGGGTAAAGACCTGAGATTGTACACTCCTTAACCACTTAAGCCCCGGAAGATTTTACCCCCTTCCTGACCAGGGCCTATTTTGCGATTCGGCACTGCGTGAATTTAACGGACAATTGCGCGGTCGTGCGACGCTGTACCTAAACGAATTTGACGTCCTTTTTTTCCCACAAACAGAGCTTTCTTTTGGTGGTATTTGATCACCTGTGCGATTTTTTGATCATGCGCTATAAACAAAAAAAAAAAAAAAAAAAAGAGCGTCAATTTTGCAAAAACAACAATATTTTTCACATTTTTTTTTATATGAAATTCCCCAAAAAAAACTTAAAAATCTAAATTTTTTTAACATTTTAGGCCAATTTGTTTTATGCTACATGTTTGGTAAAAAAAAACAAAAAAAAAACTCAAAAAGCGTATTTTGATTGGTTTGCGCAAAAGTTATTGGGTTTACTAACTAAGGGAAAGATTGTCATTTTTGTTGTTTTTTTTTTTAACGAGTAATGGCGGCGATCTGCGATTTGTTTTGCGGTACTGCGACATTGCGGCGGACAGATCGGACCCTTGACTGACATTTTTGACACTTTTGGGGTTACCAGTGACATTACTACAGTAATCAGTGCTATACATATGCACTGTTACTGTAAAATGACACTGTCAGTGAAGGGGTTAACTTTTTTTTGAGAGGGAGGGGTTATGTGTGTCCCTAGGGGCGTGATTCTAACTGTGATTGGCTGTGGCTTGAGGTGTAGGAACAGTGATCAACGGTCCTACATAGTACATTCCTACACAGGGGAGAATGACGGGCGGCTTGTTTACATTAGCCGCCTGCCTTTCTCCTGCTCTAACGGACAATCGCGAGTGACCGGCAGACATCGGGTCCGTCGGGCACACGCGCGGGGGGGGGGGGGCTGGGGGGGAGGCGCGCTCCCTAGACCCTCACAGGCTAGCCCTACGTCGCTTTGCCTGTGAGGGGCTGACTGCGACGTAAAAAGTCGTGTGGCGGTCAGCAAGCGGCTAAGGGCAGGGATGGAAAGCGATGCGTAAAATTGTGGGTGCTGCATTTAACCACTTCCGGACCGCCTTCTGCATATATACTGCAGCAGGGCGACCCGGCTGCGCAAAATCACGTACAGGTATGTGATTTTGTGCACAGGATTTCGGGGGCGCGGGCGCACGCACCGCCAGGGCGCCACTCCCACTGTGATTGGACACAACGGGAGGCAATTAGCTGGTCTGGCGGCCATCCGCCAATCGTAAATGTAAACAAGGCAGACCGCTGTTCGCTCAGGGAGGAAAAAAGAGATCTTGTGTTTCAGCTAAATTAAAACACAGATCTCTTTTATCCTCTAGTGCATCCATAACCCCCCACAGTTAGAAAGCACTCCCTAGGAGCACACTTGACCCCTTGAACACCCCTGGTGTTAACCCCTTCCCTGCCAGTGTCATTAGCACAGTAACAGGGAATTTTTTTTTTTTAGCACTGATCACTGTATTGATGTCACTGGTGTCCACAAAGTGTCAGTGTCAGACTTGTCCACCACAATGTCGCAGTCCCGCTGAATTCAGAGAGGAATCGTTCACAACACCCATGTGATCCGAATCCAGTGCAGGAGAAAAAATAAAAAAAAAAGGTTCCTGCAGCATTTTCATGCGCATGCAATGCAAAGTCAGCCATCACACAGACATCGCATGTAATCTGCACAGCAATGCGGTGCAAACCACATGCGATGTCTGTGTTCACAATAGTGTGACTCCAGGCTGAGACCTTCTATATCTGAATGGGGTAATCTGCAGTCACTACTAGAAAATCCTTTTTAATGAAGGATATGTTGTGTTGCAAACTGCATATGAAAAAAAAAAAAAAATCACAACAAACAAAAGATTTTTCCCAATAATAGCCCCCCAACCATGATTGTTACATATCAGTCTCCTAACCGGTTCATTTGTGATTTGGGGACATTTGGAAAAATGTAGAGGAAATCAAGCAGTGGAAAGATTGAAGAAAATGTGTTGGAAAAAAAAAAGTTCTGATGTGGCCGGGGGTGAAGGGAAGTGAAACAGATACCAGAGAGTATGAGAAAATTTCCTGGTGCGCCCTGCAGCCTATTATCAGTCACTGGAAATCTCGGTAAAGTTTATTTCTCTCGCTATGTTGGGAATGCAACCAATGCTAGTTGTGGACAAGCTAAAAGGTCCTCCAACTGACATCCCCTGATAACAGAGGGCAAGCAGGTTGTCCAGGATTGAGGGGACCTACACCTGGTATCCTCAAGAGCAATGAAAGTTCTACCTGGAGGACCTGTTACTGTCACAGTGGGGGCTCCTATTCAGCACCTGACGCTCTGTTACTGTCACAGTGGGGGCTCCTATCCAGCACCTGACGCTCTGTTACTGTCACAGTGGGGGCTCCTATCCAGCACCTGACGCTCTGTTACCGTCACAGTAGGGGCTCCTATCCAGCACCTGACGCTCTGTTACTGTCATAGTGGGGGCTCCTATCCAGCACCTGACGCTCTGTTACTGTCATAGTGGGGGCTCCTATCCAGCACCTGACGCTCTGTTACTGTCACAGTGGGGGCTCCTATCCAGCACCTGACGCTCTGTTACTGTCACAGTGGGGGCTCCTATCCAGCACCTGATGCTCTGTTACTGTCACAGTGGGGGCTCCTATCCAGCACCTGACGCTCTGTTACTGTCACAGTGGGGGCTCCTATCCAGCACCTGACGCTCTGTTACTGTCACAGTGGGGGCTCCTATCCAGCACCTGACGCTCTGTTACTGTCACAGTGGGGGCTTCTATCCAGCACCTGACGCTCTGTTACTGTCATAGTGGGGGCTCCTATCCAGCACTTGACGCTCTGTTACTGTCACAGTGGGGGCTTCTATCCAGCACCTGACGCTCGGTTACTGTCACAGTGGGGGCTTCTATCCAGCACCTGACGCTCGGTTACTGTCACAGTGGGGGCTCCTATCCAGCACCTGACGCTCTGTTACTGTCATAGTGGGGGCTCCTATCCAGCACCTGACGCTCTGTTACTGTCATAGTGGGGGCTCCTATCCAGCACTTGACGCTCTGTTACTGTCACAGTGGGGGCTTCTATCCAGCACCTGACGCTTGGTTACTGTCACAGTGGGGGCTCCTATCCAGCACCTGACGCTCTGTTACTGTCATAGTGGGGGCTCCTATCCAGCACCTGACGCTCTGTTACTCTCATAGTGGTGGCTCCTATCCAGCACCTGACGCTCTGTTACTGTCATAGTGGGGGCTCCTATCCAGCACCTGACGCTCTGTTACTGTCATACTGGGGGCTCCTATCCAGCACCTGACGCTCTGTTACTGTCACAGTGGGGGCTCCTATCCAGCACCTGACGCTCTGTTACTGTCACAGTGGGGGCTCCTATCCAGCACCTGACGCTCTGTTACTGTCACAGTGGGGGCTCCTATCCAGCACCTGACGCTCGGTTACTGTCACAGTGGGGGCTTCTATCCAGCACCTGACGCTCGGTTACTGTCACAGTGGGGGCTCCTATCCAGCACCTGACGCTCTGTTACTGTCACAGTGGGGGCTCCTATCCAGCACCTGACACTGTTACGGTCACAGTGGGGGCTCCTATCCAGCACCTGACGCTCTGTTACTGTCACAGTGGGGGCTCCTATCCAGCACCTGACGCTCTGTTACTGTCACAGTGGGGGCTCCTATCCAGCACCTGACACTGTTACTGTCACAGTGGGGGCTCCTATCCAGCACCTGTGAGGGCTCCTATGCCCACCTTCTTCAAGGTGGCGACTCCACCCCATATCTTCACTAAAAGGATCTTACATCAAACACACCAGTCTGAGGCATTTCATACCTGTACACTGAAAAATGTGAAGGGTGCTGTTACACACCATATTCTGAAAATGCTGGTTGCCTGGTTGTTTCTGGTTTTCCAAACGTCTGAGTCACAGACCTGCAACAAGCATGCAGCAAAAAAGTTACGAGGAAAGTAAGAATAATTGTTCCAGGTCAGTGACTCCCTAAAAGACTCAAGGACAGCTGGACAACTAGCATTTTCAGAAGTCAGTCTCTATATTTTCTAACCCAGGTGCATTTTAGGGTAAAAAAAAAATATGGTGACTTTGCTGTAGTACCCCTCAAACAATGATCTCAAACAAAATGGGGTTGTCCAGGCTGGTGAGAGGCAGGTGACACCACTATATTCTCCAACTATAATACAAATATTTGGTGCAGTGTGGCATGTATGTGGATCACAAAACTATTCGGACAGAATAGAGAACATGTTTGCAGCACTCCTATATTTAGCTGTTCACTCAAAATGCAGTTTTCACCTGACCAATTATACACTGCAACCAAAGTCAGCAGGTCTGTTATAGTGTATCTTGGACATGGCTATAGACTTTCTGGTTATTGATGCATTGAAGTCATGTGCACCTGGCCTGCGGACACTGCCACTTAAGTTATTTTTACAGTTACACAAACATTCCAGTGCCTGTGCTTTATTATTAAAATGCCGCTATAAGGGGTCCAGAGGTGCAGGGGGCCGTGTAATGTAAAGGGGTCCGGACTCCAGAGGTGCAGAGGGCCGTGTAATGTAAAGGGAACTGGAGGTGCAGGGGGCTGAATAATGTAAAGGGGTCCAGAGGTACAGGAGGCTGTGTAATGTAAAGGGGTCCAGAGGTACAGGAGGCTGTGTAATGTAAAGGGGTCCAGAGGTACAGGAGGCTGTGTAATGTAAAGGGGTCCAGAGGTACAGGAGGCTGTGTAATGTAAAGGGGTCCAGAGGTGCAGGTTCTGGGTAATGTTATCTTCATTTATTAGCAGGTGAATGCAGCCCTCCATGCATTCATACACACTGAATCTGGCCCTTAGGTGGAAAAGGTTGCCGACCCATGCATTAAGAATTTCATTTACTAAACACAATTATCTGTGTGTCCCAGCCCTACCTCCTGAAACATGGCTGAAATCTGTGTGCTGCCCAAGCACCTCCTCCATCTTCCCCTGCAGTTTTAACATGTAGCTATTAGGCTACATTCACACTTGTGCAACTTGTCATGCAACTTTGGACATCAAGTCGTTCCCCATGTTTTCCAATGATAACCATTCATATTTGCAGGACTTAAACATTGCAGCAACATTAAAGTAGTTCATGCACTACTTCGGTCCGACTGTCATTCAACTTGAGGGCTGTAGACCTCAAGGTTAACCCTCAAAGTTGCATGAAAGTCGAACCTGAATGTTATACAATGCAACTTGTGTGCAACAATTGTCCATTATCACTGGTCAAAGCCAAAGTCGTATCCAAGCTGCACCCATCCAAAGTTGCACTCCAAATTGGCGCAACGTCTGAGTCCTACAAATGTGCATGGAGCCTAAAGAGATTTTAGAACTGAAATTCTAAATAGGAGCTACAGGTGGGACTCAAGCTGGCAGGAATCAGCTAAAATTCAAGCCTTGGGAGCCCCTGCAAGCACCACCAGTCTCTACAAAAGTGGATTTAAAAATTGACTGAGCGACGTGGATCATCACCGACTGAACAGGGACTGCATTCAATTAGCACCTGCGACTGCCTGAATACAACAGCCAGCAGTGGAGATTGTGAATAAGGATTTGGGCTATGTGCACATGGGCATAAAGAAAAATGCTACTGAAAGCGTCTTTCTCTAAACACAGCTTAGTATTTGCCAATGCGTCCATGTACATTGTGGCATTTACAGTAAATTAGTACTTTATAGCAGCGTTTAGGGGAAAGAAAAAATGCCCCAAACCTGTGTTTCCAAGAAAAGCCTACTGGCATAGATTGCGCATAAAACACGCATGTATGCACGTAATTTCAGCCTAATGGCTAGAACTAATTAATGTTCTAGACAACAGACTGAAATTACATGCATTCTCCTTACGCGCATCAATGTGCGTAAATACGCACCAGATCGAGTTTTTTTTTTTTACACGCTGGATATTGTCACTAGTTCCTGGCAAGCAATAACTGGCATGTTTTATTATGCACATGTGCATGACGTTAGGAGGGAATTGCGTTCTGAACGACAAAAAAAAACAAGTTCTGTATGGGCAGCTTTACTCGTTACAGCTCTCAGTCTTCTCTATCCAATCAGCAGTTATGATGGGTTAACACGGGTGTATGCATGGTTTACAGGGTGGTTAAAAAATCAATTATTTTTTTAATCAGATTTTTTGATTTTTATCAAATTTATTTTAATAAAATGCTTTTGGAGAAAAAAAATCTATCTAAAGATAGTTTTCTATCTAGGATACATTAAAGCGGAATTCCACCTGTTTTGGTGTTCATTAATAAAGTCAGCAGCTACAAAAAGCGTAGCTGCTAACTTTTAAAAAATACACTCACCTGTCCCATGATCCAACGACGTGGCCGGCAGGAGGCTCGGTTCTCTCCCTCTTCTCTCCGTGGCGCTGGCATTTCTACTGTGAGCACCCGGCTGTGACAGCTTGTGGCATCACAGCGGGGTGCGCACTGTGCGCCCTCAGTGGACGGGCAATCTTCGGGACCTGTGAGGTGTTCCAGAAGATTGTGGGGAGGGGGAGAGGAGAATTTCCGCTTGAGCCGCCTAGACGGTCAGAGCGGAAGTGGTGGCGGGGACCTGTCAAATCTAGGTACCTGCTCCCCCCCCCCCCCCCCTAAAAAATGCCAAATGTGGCATGTCATGGGTCAGGAGCCCTTAAAGCGGAAGTTCCCCTTTTGGGTGGAACACTGTTTTAAAATTTAGTTTATTCAGCATGAAATGGAGCTTAGTTATGAAGCATTGGGCTGTATATTCTGCAATATTTACATTTTTGCTAAACTCATTCAATAAATCCAAGCTCTGCAAGCGGAGAACACGCATCTCAGGAATATTCCTTTATCCCATTGTTTTGCAAATCTATGTACACTACAAACTGTATCATTAAAGCGGTTCCAATATCGCTGTTTTACGAAACTGACAGCTTATTATTCTAAATAGGAAATTTTTCATTTTGTTTGAAAATATTAAAGATTCTAAATACCAGCAAGAATAAGTCCTTACATTTAAAGAGCGCCTGTAATTTCAGATCCATCATGGCAGCGCCTGTTGGTGGGCATCCACTCACCTGCTGCCCCCACGTCCCTCACCTTGTTGTGTCACTGTTGCATCACCAGCCGTAACATTAAAGTGAATAGGACTGTCAGTGAGTCAACAGCGGGTCAGAAGAGGAGCTGCTGCGGGACAGAGATGATAGTTTCTCTTTAAAAATTCGAATTTAAATTGAGTTGATTTAAATAAAGCCTTTTTACTAGTGATTTAAATTGGGATTTAAAATCGACTTGATTTAAATAAAATCCACCCTGGTGGTTTACATGCGTTTCACACGTGTATTTACCGTAGTCGCAGTCCTATCAACTTTTCACATTTTTTTTTTTTAAAAGTGTACCAAAAGTTCTGCATGCCGCATCCTTGGTGCGCTTTCAGGAAAATGCACAAAAATGCGCGACCTAACAATCAATGGGACCGCAGCTAAAAAGGCATGTAAACTGCACATACACCCACACTGCAGCCAGAATGCAGTGCACCAGTGTGAACCTGGCCCTAAAAACAGCTACGCCTATGTCAATTTAGATTGGGATTATATCTGAATTAAAGATTATGGTGAAAATTCTGTACAAAGAAAGATTATGCTTACTGACGCGGT
The DNA here is from genome assembly GCF_965119305.1 of Pelophylax lessonae. NCBI lineage: Eukaryota > Metazoa > Chordata > Amphibia > Anura > Ranidae > Pelophylax > Pelophylax lessonae. The sequence goes on along the minus strand of NC_138774.1, from coordinate 192,702,264 downwards.
CATTTTTACCAGTGTTACACCAGCTTGGAGCTCTTAAAGGATGCAAGCAACCCAGTGGATCTGTGAGCCGACCACCATAACCACCCTGGGGCAGACAGGAAGGGGTTAATCACCAGCTGTTAGCGTTACACATTCCAGAACATACCTGGACATGAGATATTCATCTGTCAGGACGTTTCCTGGTAGAACGTTTAACATAAATAAGGGAGCAGGAGTCTGGCGAGAGACAAGGAAGCGCTGTAACCCTTTATGAACTAATATTTTGCAGACACCGTTTTTTTTTTGGCAGGCTGAGTTCATCTTTGTCAATGGATCTAGTCTCATTACAACCCACGGGGGTGGGGGGAGAATGGTTTCAGGAACAATATGCAAGGAAAGTCCCATAACTGCAGTGAGGATGATTTATCACCAACAGCCAGTGCCCTGAAGAAACCTGTAGCACAGCGGCGGCCGATCCATAAGAAGCACAGGGGCGCTGCCCCCCCCCCCCTCCTAAATCTCTGTTCGTTGGCCCCTAATCTACATGCGGGGCGCCAGACGCATAGAGTTCTACAAGTTTTTTTTTTTTTTTTTTTGAAGCACATGATTAGAGTCAGAGATTCTAATTGCCTTAAAAAAAGATGGGCTCTGGCATCCTGAGCCCACCCACTTGTGGCATTAGTGAATGAACATTCGCTATGGTCTTCCTGCGTCTCCTCCTGGCCATTCAGGACAGGAAGTGGGTCCTAAGACCAGATTGGCCGGGAGGGAAAGCCAGGGAAGCAGCCCTTGACCTGGATGGGGTAGGTGCGGGGCTGGTGAGAGCAGGTAGGGGGGTTTATTTGCCCCCCTATAGAATAGATCTGTGGGAGGGACCCAAGCAGACCCCACCCACTGCCGGCTGTCTACAAAAAAACTACAGGAGGGGGTGGAGACAAGACCACTCAACCTGCACATAGAGAGAGAGCAGCAATGACTGGTCTTTATTACAGGATGTTCCTGCACAGGGACAAAATGCTGGAGTCATTTCCTCCTGGATTACTGGAGGAAATGCACAAAGCACAGGAATACACAAAGGACAGAATACGCATGGCTTTCGTATTGAAACAATATCATGTTTGAAGCAGCTGCCAGTCTGTTTGATTAAATAATATGGGTTACTTTTTTTGAAAACCAACAAATTCCAGAGGGGTCAAACTGACTAAGCCCTGGTTCACACCAGCATGGCTTTGAAATCACGCCACTTCAACACAATTTCAACGCCGCCGATCAGTCCGATTTGGACTTCTGATTTCATTGCAGCTTGTGACTTTGTTTAACAGAAGTCGATATGAAATTGCAAAAGTAGCGCAGGAACCTTTTTTATTGGCGCTGAAACTTGAGTTACAACAATTTCAACAGTCCCATTGCTTGCAATGGGGTGCGAATTGTCATGCGATTTTGAACTGTAAAAAAACTTATGACAAATCAAACTAGCATGAACCAGGGCTAAAGCGTGTGGCATGCAGTTTATATTTACTGTCTCTTACTGGCTATTTTTTTATGATTGAAAACAATGACCTTGAATGGATCCGAAAAAGTTACAGCATGCCGACACATGATCAATTTTTATAGTGTTCCATTTTCATAAGTCAGTTCAAAATAATTGCCAGTTGCTGGTAACAACTAAATTCTTTAAGATGCCAATTGAGGAGAGCAGCGGCGGGCAGAGATAAATGACATGACAAGTAATGACTGCACACCTGACACGTATGCATGTTGATGAGACAATTCTCATGAGATAAAACCTATTGCAGTTTAGTGAACCCCACCATGCTTTACAGGGTACATATATACATACACACACACATTATATATATATATATATATAATATATATATATATATATATATATATATATATATATATATATACACACACACACACACACACACACACACACACACACACACACATATATACACACACACACACACACACACACAGTATATCCAGCTCCTACATTCAAGGTCTATTCATCTTCCCTTTTGCCTCCAGGATTTCTCTTGTGCTGCTCCATTTTCATGGGCACTCACCAACCCCGCAAGTCTGTCCATACACCCTCAAACTCCTAATTTACAATCTTAAGGGCTTGTTCATACTTGCTCAAAATACTGGCGCTTCTCAAACATGACTATAGCGTCAATAGGTGCGGCCGATTAGTGTTTAATGAGCATTAAAAAAGCTCCCCCAAACACCCTATGCGTGTTTGTGGCGCGGTTAACAATCGTTTTTTGCACGTTAAAACTACACAAACACTAATAACTAATGTACTACCATGCTGCAAATGCATGCTGCTACGGTTGCATCACGTTACCATAGGCCAGGGCTTGACAAATCACCTGGCGCCTGGGCTGCTGCCCGTATGCTCCCCACACCCTGCCCCTCTATGTATCCCAGGCTCTGCTTGCCTATCTGCAGGCCCGGGCCCGGTATAGCAGATCCTACCGCGTAAAGGGGGAGAGAAGAGGGAGGAGAGCGGACACACATCCACTCTCCTCCCCTTCTAGGTGTTGATCTGAAAGTCACGTAATTTCCGGGACTCTGTCAACAGTTTCCCCAGCCATGGTGGCCGGGAAAGAATGTAATGCAGTGCAATGTGCATTGCATTACATTCAGTGGAGCACAGAGGAGACATTGGGGGTCTTTTAGACCCTGGATGTCTCATTAAAGAGAACCTGTCACCCAAAAAATAAAAAATATATATATTATTTTTTTTTTTTTTTACTTTAAATTTTAATACAAAAAAATGATATAATAATAATAATAATAATATAAATATTTTTTTGTCCCCATCATGTATGTTTTGTTTTAATGGTTAAATATTAAAGTTACACCCAAGCACAAATTCCCCTTTCCCCCCCCAAAAAAAAAAAAAAAAAACTGAGGCCACTACCCCCACATATATGCATGTACAAACGTAAACTCACGTGGCGGGCGCCTAAAAACGTTGATTGTGATACACGTTACACATCGCCATGCATGCCGGAGTGAGCGCAACAATTCTAGCTCCAGACCTCCTTCAGAACGCTAAACTGATGACTTATAGGTGGCTTTTAAAGCATCACCTATGGAAAATATAGGGTACTAACATGCTTAAGGTTTGAAATATGGGGTATCTAATTAGGCGGGGCAATCTTGGCTTTATATTTTACCCAAAAGTTGGGTAATATATTTAGTTTTTGTGCCCCCTAAAACTAACTTATTGTGTTTTATTTACGATTGCGCTTTTTTTTTACCTTTGCGGTAATATTGTGAGACATAAAAAATTGGAATGACAACTATTTTATTCTCTAGCATGTCTGCTTTCAGAAAATATATAATGTTTGGGGGTTTCAAGTAATCTTCAGGCCTAAAATAAATTTTTTTTTTTTGCAATAATCAATAATGATATTTTAGCTCCTCCAAGATCACACTTTGTAAAGCACCACATAAGTAGTTATATAATTCAAACATGGAGTCTGAGAAATATTGCCATCTTTCACTGCCTTAAAGAGGTCCCCAACACTGCAATGCAGGTGAATTCATGGACTTTTGAGTGAAGCCAAATTCCAGTCAAAGCTTTTTTTTTTTTTTAAATTCACTTTTGATAGAGTTGGGAAGGGTTAGATCTTAGGCTGGGTTTTTATTGCCATTTTTGGTCTCGCTGGGGAGATTTTCTCGCACTTCCTCTTCCTGCGACATCAGGAAAAGATTTGGGGGACAGTGAGGGAACCAGAGGTGAAAAGAAATCTCTGCATTAGGGGATACAACCAACAACCAGCAATAAAAACCCTTTCTCCATTCAATCCAAAACCAGTTAAACCTTTTCACATTCTATTAAAGGAAAATTCCACCCAAAACCTACATTCCAGTTCTGAGTGACCATGAACAGTCTTGGCAAGCTGAAGGCATTATATTGTATATTTAAGGCTCCATGTACACGGGACGTTGTAAATGGCCGTTTAGGAGCAGTTGGGCGTTTTTTTTTCAGAAGCCCCTGAAACTACCTACATGTTATCTTATCTGTCCATGTGCACAGGGTCGTTTACAGTCATTTGCAGGCAGTTGAGTTCAGGGACATTTTTTGGAACGCAATTATTTGCGTTCGAACGTGTGTTTCCCGGCGTTTCAAACGCAAAAACGCGACCGCACGCAACCGAACACGATGACCCGCGTTTAGCGTTCATGTTTTTCCATTTTAAAAAGGGGAATCATTTTTTTGACCTCTAGGAATGGTTCTAAACGCAAACGCCCGCTAAACGCGGGTGCAAACGCGACCTAACGGATGTTTCAAACATCCTAAAAATTCCAGCATTCAAAGGGACTTTTAACAACGTCCAGTGTACATGGATCCTAAGGCTGCAGCGGCAAGGCTTGCGCAGTGCCTCCAACCTCTGACAAGTCCATTAAGACGCCACTCTCTTGCTGCCAACTCCTTCAATATCAGTTGACTGTGTATTGCCCAAAGAATTTTGGTAAAAAAGCAGCTGTGTGCTATTTTGGAAGAACTTTTACTCCCAACTAGCTGAGGATTTAGCAAGACACAATGAAGTCGATTTCCTAAAGGACTTGAGAATCTTCACACAATTGTGTGAAGATTCCCATCAATTCAGTTATCCAATCATGTAAAAAGGAAATCCCTGTCCCGGATTTCATCTGCACAATTGGATATTTGAAGAGAATAGTCAAACAATTTATAGTGTGAACATTTTACAATCCGCTTCCATTACTCAGTGATGGCAACCACAAGACACCATGAGCATGCAATGGCATCTCCTCAAGGCCAAAAAGCTAGAATGCATGGCCACCAGCAAAAGGGAAACTGGTGGAAGAGCAATGGTAGTCATCAAGGAAGAAGAATAGCCAGCAAACTGTAGCACTTCTTAGCGTCCTTTCACGTGAGCAGTCAGCTTGGCGGACTCCACTTTGCTCAGCGGTGGATCGCTTCGCTGATCCGTGCTGAGCAAGCGGATGACAGGTCTCTGCTCACTATGCATAGAGGAGACGGACATAGTCCTGCTCTCCCCTCTGGGGAATTCGGTGGGAAAACTGACCTCCTGCCCATTTTCACCCAATCTTATCCGATCCTCCAGACAGATGGAAAAGAGGGTCACCATCCGTCTGGATTTTGCGGACAGGATCGAATATCGGCAGGTGTCAGCGGGCATGTCACCGCTGACAGCGGCCGCTCCATAGGGGTGAATGGAAGGTTTGATCAGGTCCGCCTGACAAACTGACAGGCGGACCTGATCTGACCACCCGTGTAAAAGACCCTTACAGGTCACAAAAGGAGGCTCAAGTATTCAATCCTGTCCAGAGCAGATGCCTTTTGTTACAGAACACAGATAGTCACACCATAAGGTTCAAGACCTGCATGTGGAGAGAAGCCATCAAAATATTCTCAGACCAAACGAAAGTAGACCGGAACAAAGAAAAATGACTGTTGCCTTCAGCAACAAATAAAAAAGTTCGCTTCTACCGCTTAAGCATAAAGGGACTTTGAAAAGCCCCTTTGTCTGCAAAGCGATTGTTAGCATTTTTCATGTACTGATCCATTGCACTCACCCTTTTTCTTATGCACTGTGCTGCTGCTGATTTCTCCCTACTTCAAGGGGTTTCATAAGCCGGGAGTGTCAGTGACTGAATGTATAAAGACTCGCAGATATGAAGCCACGTTTTCAGACCCCACCTCTGTCACTACTACCCCAGGGGGTAAAGTACTGTGCAATTATTTCATATCAGAGCACTCGTGGCTCTCTGTACTTTTGAGACACACATACTGACTCTAAGGAAGATTTTACTATATTATTGTATTGTAGTAGAGTGGAAGTTTGAAAAGGAACATTAAAAATTGTTTTAAATTAGAAGTGGCCCACCTGTCTAGGGACTAATGCCTAGTACATACAAATCAGAAAATCGGACAAAAAACACCGCTTTTGAAGCTGTCCTACGATAATCTGATCGTTCATACACAGCTTTCACGAGCCAATCGTGACAGTTCATGTAAAATTATCTGAAAGAGCACACACAAGTATTTTTCTCATACGATACCAAAACGTATGATTTTTGTTTAACCTCTTCATGCCTAAGCCTTTTTAGGACACTCGTTTCTTACAAGTTAAAAAAAAAAAAATTAGTATTTTTTGCTAGAAAATTACTTTGAACCCCAAACATTATATATATTTTTAGTAGAGACCCTAGAGAATAAAATCATGGTCTTTGCAATATTTTATGTCACACTGTATTTGCACAGAGGTCTTTCAAATGCAATTTTTTGTGGAAGAAATACATTTTCATGAGAAAAAAAAAAAAAACAGTAAAGTTAGCCCAAATTATTTTGTATAATGTAAAAGATGATGTTACATCGAATAGTTACCCAACATGTCATGCTTTAAAATTGCCCACTCTCGTGGCATGTCGACAAATTACGGTACCTAAAAATCTCCAGAAGAGACTCTTTAAAAGGTTTTAACAGTTACCCGTTTAGAGTTACAGAGGAGGTCTAGTGCTAGAAATATTGCTCTCGCTCTAATGATCATGGCGATACCTCACATGTGTAGTTTGAACACTATTTACATTTGCGGCCCCGACTTAGGTATGCATTCGCTTCTGTAAGCGAACACGAAGGGATGCTTTAATTTTTTTTTTCTTATTTTATTGTATTTTCTTTATTTTTACACTGTACCTTTAATTATTTTTTTTTTATCACTTTTATTGCTGTCACAAGGAATGAATAGCACACAGGAATGAATAGCAAAAGGCAGTGACAGGTACTCTTTATGGAGGGATCTGGGGTCCAAAAGACCCCAAATCCCTCCTTTGCACTTAAAAGCATTCAAAACGCCAAGTTTGGCTATTTTAAATATAGTAATGTATTTTATTTTTTTTAAATCGGACGCCTCTAAGGCGAAAGTAACAGAAAGTGATGTCATGACATTGCTTCTGGGTTTCTACATCGAAGACCCAATCAAAGCCAAATCAGGCTTTGTTGAGGACTGCAGCTAGCTGGCAGACGTTTCGGCTGGTCGCTCGGGTCTCCCAGTGGGACCGTAGACCCGGGCAGAGCGGTGAAACGTCCCTTCCCACTTGTGATTAACGGCCGAGCATCGGTTTTTATCACAAGAAAGCTGAATATCAGCTCTAAAAAAAAACGGTACCAGGGTGATGCTTGCACCTGCAGACATCACCCCCCAGTACAACCCCTTGAAGCTGAAGGACGCAAATTTGCGTTACGTCGGTGTTAAGGGGTTGATCAATACAGTATTCGTATGAAAAAAATCAGAAGACCATGACTATTCCTACTCGGAAACGAAAGAATACATTACAATACAAAACATTACATCACATCTGAAGTTGCATTCTGTTGTAGGGGAATTTTTGTAATTTTAGTATTCATTTTCGATATGAGGCTAGCATGCAAAAAAAAGAAAAAAACAACAGACGATCATTCCCTTCAGATATGCTCATCCTGTGTACAAGGCTTTAGGCACACAGGCAGTTTTTCTGACACACTCACACTACTAAATCACCCACAATGAATTGCTTTGATCTGAACACACATTGTTCAAGATTCAACGGGGGCTTTTAGTCCTGACAGTAGCTCCCTGATACAAATTATGCAGCATTGAAACTACTCTAAAAAACATCAGGGTTCCTCTTATGCATTGGATAGCTTGCTATGGGTAACAGACAGCTGGAAAACACAAAATTCCAAGGTGGACAGGAACGAAGTCAGGAATTGTGGCAGGAGATCTCTGTATCCATAACATACAAAAAGCCAAGGACTGAGTCAGGTTCCACCTAGAACATTAAGTGGACCTTTCCTCCTAAAACTTTTCCCCACACCTTCCCATCTCCACTATTTAACCACTTCAGCTCCGGAAAGTTTTACCCCCTTAATGACCAGGCCACTTTTTGCAAATTTGGCACTGCGTTACTTTAACAATTGCGGGGTCGTCCGATGCTGTACCCAAATACAATTGATGTCCTTTTTTTCCCCACAAATAGAGCTTTCTTTTGGTGGTATTTGATCACCTCTGTGGTTTTTAGATTTTGAGCTATAAACAAAAAAAGGGCGACAATTTTGGAAAAACAATATTTTTTTTACATTCTGCTATAAAACATTCCCAATAACAAAAATAAAATAAAATCTAGGTTTTTTTTAATCAGTTTAGGCCAATTTGTATTCCGCTACATATTTTTGGTAAAGAAAAATCCCAAAAAGCGTATATATTAATTGGTTTGCACAAAAGTTATAGCGTTTACAAACTATGGGATAGATTTTTTTACTTTTTTTTTTTTATTAGTAGTAATGGCGGCGATTAGTGATCTTTAGCAGGACTGCGACATTGCGGTGGACAAATCTGACACTAATGGCCTGTACACACGTAGCGATTGTCGGCCGTAAATATTCGGCCACCGAATATGATGCTTCCGACAACCGACTGCGACTTTTCGGCCGAACAGAATCTGGTGTGCAGGCATTAAAATTTTTGTTGGCCAACACCAGATCGGCCGATTGTTCGTCAGTCAGTACAGAATTCGGCCGACAAACAGCAGATGAGCAAGACTGGGCATGCTCAGAGAAGAAAAAACACACGGAAAGTTAACCATCACATGACATCACTTCTGCAGTCGGCTGTTGTTGGCCGACAAAATTCGTGTGCAGTCTTTAGCACTTTTCAACCGACAGGACAGCACCGGACAAAAGACGGCCGATCGTTCGGCCGACATTCAGTACGTGTGTACAGGGCTTAAGTGACACTTTTTGGGGACCAGTGACACCAATACAGTGATCAGTGCTAAATAATATGCACTGTTACATTATAAATGACACTGGCAGGGAAGGGGTTAATACTGGGGGTGATCAGGGGGTTAAGTGTTAGCCTAATTGTGCTTATTAACTGTGGGGGGGGGGGGCTCTGTGAAAGGCACCCAGAGATTGGAGTTTCAGCTTAGCTGAGACACACGCTCGAATTGTGCCTGTCTGACAGGAGAGCCGTCTGCTTTGTTTACATAGGCAGGCGGCTCTCCTGTCAGTTTCCCCGAAGATCGCAGGAGGCCGGCGGCGATCGAGCCCGCTCCTCCCACGGTCTGGCTCCCTTTGGGTCTAATCACAGTGGGAGCGCAGCTCCGGTGGCGCACGCGCGCACCACCGAGACCGTGTGCACATAATCATGTAGATCTACCTTATGTGCAGCTGAGTTGCCCTGCCGCAGTAGATCTGCGTGGGGCGGTCGGCAAGTGGTTAAAAACTCCGATATTTATGCTCTGGCTTGCCCCATGCCTCCATTCTAATGCCTGCTCCTGGAGCCTCCTGGGATATCCTTGTCACATATCCAAGGAGGCTGCAGGAACAGGGAGTGGTTTAGATATTAATGGCTGTGTGTTGAGTTATTTTGAGGGGGGGGGGGGGGGACAGCAAATTTACACTGTTATACAAGCTATACACTCACTACTTTACATTGCAGTAAAGTGTCATTTCTTCAGTGTTGTCACATGAAAAGATATAATAAAATATTTCCAAAAATGTGAGGGGTGTACTCACTTTTGTGAGATACTGTATATATTTGCATTCAGCAAACAGTGTCATGTAAACACGGTCTGTGCATCCTGACGTCACACCGCTGGCTCCGTCCGACGCGTTTTCCCTGTAGAAGGCATCAACTGGGAATAAAGGGAAAATGTGTCAGCCGGAGCCAGCGGTGTGACGTCAGGACTAGGGCTGCCACGACGCGTCGACTACAAAAAATCATCGACGTGCGTGAAAGGCGTCGACACGTCAACGTGTGACGTCACACGCCCCCTGGCCGGCCGCAGCGCCGCTTGAAGTATTGCCGGCCGGGAGAAATCAGTACGCAGCAGCAGAACACCGGGCCCGGGGAGGAGGAGATGCCGCCGTACGAGGGGCTGGGGACGGGGGGAGAGAAGACCGCGGTGGTCATAGACCTGGGAGAGGCATTTACTAAGTGAGTGTCCGGAGTCATATGCTGGGATTGGAATTGGGGTGCATGGGAGACATGGGATCTAATACTGGGGGGACATGGGACCTGTCATTAGAGTCTATTGGACCTGTCAGTGGGGGGTACATGGGGGTCTGCCAGCTGGGGGGTGTGTGGGATCTGTTTGGGATTCATGGAGTCTGCCAGCTGGGGGTGTATAGCATCTGTCATTGGGGTTCATGGGGTCTGCTAGCTGGTGGTACATGGGATCTGTCATTGGGGTACATGGGGTCTGTCATTGGGGTTCATGGGGTCTGCTAGCTGGTGGTACATGAGATCTGTCATTGGGGTACATGGGATCTGTCATTGGGGTACATGGGGTCTGCTAGCTGGTGGTACATGGGATCTGTCATTGGGGTTCATGGGGTCTGCCAGCTGGGAGTGTATAGGATCTGTTATTGGGGTTCATGGGGTCTGCCAGCTGTACTAGGTGGGAGGACTTACTGAGGGGTCTGCAATGGGAGGGGGGGCTTACTAAGTGGTCTGTACTAGGTGGGAGGGCTTACTGTGGGGTCTGTACTGGGAGGGGGGCTTACTGAGGGGTCTGTATTAATTACAGGATTAGCTAATCAAAAAAACAATTAAGCAAAAAAAAATAAAATAAAAATAAACGTTAGATTAGTCGACTAATCGTAAAAATAATCGATAGATTAGTCGACAGACAAATTAATCGTTAGTTGCAGCCCTAGTCAGGACGCACAGACGGTTCTGAAGGCGGCCGTCCTTCCATGACAATGTTTGCCCGAATAAAAGGGAATACTCTGTGAAACATTTATTATTACTCCATTGTTTTTAATAAGAAATACTCAATGATTCAGGAGCCTGGATTCACCTCAAGCTTCAGAGATTGCTCTGCAACAAGCTGCTGTCTTCCAGCTGAGATTTCCTTTACGCACTTATGATCCCCTACGTGGGATCTATAGGTCTCATAAGTGGTCGTTCTTCATTTCTCCGCTGACATCCGATGCCCCATAGAGATGCATGGGGTGACCGCTCACATCCGCCTGTCAGTTTTTTTTGGCGGATCTGAACGGTCACCCCATGCATCTCTATGGGGCATCGGATGTCCGCCTGTGTGAAAGGGGCCTAAAGAGACATCTGGCTCCCAATAGCGTAGGAAGGGAAAATGGAAGTGCGGGACCCGGCATGGGCAATGGTGGATTCACTTGGCAGATAAGTATGCTTTGTGATGATAAACCTTCAGAAAAGCTAAGAGGGGATAGAAAAAGAAGGATAAGGGGCTTCAGCTCGGTTCACATTTGAGCGTTTTTATTATATTATAATAGAGGATTTACAGTGGGTACGGAAAGTATTCAGACCCACTTAAATTTTTCACTCTTTGTTATATTGCAGCCATTTGCTAAAATCATTTAAGTTCATTCTTCTTCCTCATGAATGTACACATAGCACCCCATACTGACAGAAAAACACAGAATTGTTGACATAGTTGCAGATTTATTAAAAAAGAAAAACTGAAATATCACATGGTCCTAAGTATTCAGACCCTTTGCTCAGTATTTAGTAGAAGCCCCCTTTTGATCTAATACAGCCAGGAGTCTTTTTGGGAAAGATGCAACAAGTCTTTCACACCTGGATTTGGGGATCCTCTGCCATTCCTCCTTGCAGATCCTCTCCAGTTCTGTCAGGTTGGATGGTAAACGTTGGTGGACAGCCATTTTTAGGTCTCTCCAGAGATGCTCAATTGGGTTTAAGTCAGGGCTCTGGCTGGGCCATTCAAGAACAGTCACAGAGTTGTTGTGAAGCCACTCCTTCGTTATTTTAGCTGTGTGCTTAGGGTCATTGTCTTGTTGGAAGGTAAACCTTTGGCCCAGTCTGAGGTCCAGAGCACTCTGGAGAAGGTTTTTGTCAAGGATATCCCTGTACTTGGCCACATTCATCTTTCCCTCGATTGCAACCAGTCGTCCTGTCCCTGCAGCTGAAAAACACCCCCACAGCATGATGCTGCCACCACCATGCTTCACTGTTGGGACTGTATTGGACAGGTGATGAGCAGTGCCTGGTTTTCTCCACACATACCGCTTAGAATTAAGGCCAAAAAGTTCTATTTTGGTCTCATCAGACCAGAGAATCTTATTTCTCACCATCTTGGAGTCCTTCAGGTGTTTTTTAGCAAACTCCATGCGGGCTTTCATGTGTCTTACACTGAGGAGAGGCTTCCGTCGGGCCACTCTGCCATAAAGCCCCGACTGGTGGAGGGCTGCAGGGATGGTTGACTTTCTACAACTTTCTCCCATCTCCTGACTGCATCTCTCGAGCTCAGCCACAGTGATCTTTGGGTTCTTCTTTACCTCTCTCACCAAGGCTCTTCTCCCCCGATAGCTCAGTTTGGCCGGACGGCCAGCTCTAGGAAGGGTTCTGGTCGTCCCAAACGTCTTCCATTTGAGGATTATGGAGGCCACTGTGCTCTTAGGAACCTTAAGTGCAGCAGAAATCTTTTTGTAACCTTGGCCAGATCTGTGCCTTGCCACAATTCTGTCTCTGAGCTCTTCAGGCAGTTCCTTTGACCTCATGATTCTCATTTGCTCTGACATGCATTGTGATCTGGAAGGTCTTATATAGACAGGTGTGTGGCTTTCCTAATCAAGTCCAATCAGTATAATCAAACACAGCTGGACACAAATGAAGGCGTAGAACCATCTCAAGGATGATCAGAAGAAATGGAAAGCACCTGAGTTAAATATATGAGTGTCACAGCAAAGGGTCTACATACTTAGGACCATGTGATATTTCAGTTTTTCTTTTTTAATAAATCTGCAACAATGTCAACAATTCTGTGTTTTTCTGTCAGTATGGGGTGCTATGTGTACATTCATGAGGAAGAAGAATGAACTTAAATGATTTTAGCAAATGGCTGCAATATAACAAAGAGTGAAAAATTTAAGGGGGTCTGAATACTTTCCGTACCCACTGTATATAGCACCAACAGTTTGCAGCGCTTTACAACATGAGGGCAGACAGTACAGTTACAATCGCACTCAATACAAGAAGAATCAGAGGGCCCTGTTCTTTGGAGCTTACAATCTAGGAGGGAGGAAGCCTTCAAACACGTGTTTTTCAGGTATTTTTAGCCAATGAAAAGCTAGTTCTTAGGAAAAAGGAGGGGGAAAAATTGCAAGAAAAAAAAAAAAATCAAATTTTATGAAGACTTTCACATTTGTCAAGGTTTTTGTAGTCTTTTCCCATTACATCATTTTTGATTAAGAATCCTTTAAAGACGAGTCATTAATAACAACTTGCCAAGCTACATTCCTGATAGAAATTTTACAGACATTGCATCATCAGACATCATAAAAGCAATTAGTTCCTTACGCTCCTAATGAAAGGATTAAAAGTGGAACTCCAGCTAAAACACACAAACGGTTCTATCAATTACATTTCGTAGTTCTTTGCAGTCAGTCTTGTAATTCACAAACCACACAATATAGCCAGCAGGGTGACACTTATTTCCTATGTTCGGCTTTCCTCATTGCACAATTGCCATAATCACAACGAGAACTCAAAACAGCAGACAGGTGACAAAGGAAGCTGAAAAGTTAAAGAGGAGCTCCAGGCAACCTATCAAAAAAACTAAAAGTCAGCAGCTACAAAAAGTGTAAACAGCCACTCACCTGTCCCAAGGTCCAGTGGTAAGCTCACCCCAACCGTCTTCATCCTCTGTCCTCGGCGGCGCCAGCATCTTCACTATGGGCACCCGGCTGTGACAGCATGCTTTACAGCTGGGCGCACACTGTGCATGCGCGAGTCGCACTGCGAATCCTGACTGGTAGATGCAGTCTTCTGGGACCGGTCAGAGACCCAGAAGACTGCAGGGGGGAGGGGGAACTTCCGTTGCCAAGCGCCACGGTGCTCAGAACAGAAGTGGGAGCAGGTATCTGTCAAAATCGGGTACTTGTCCCCCCCCCCCCACACTCCTCAAAAGTGTGTGGCATTTGTGCAAGAGGAGCAGGGGACAAGTACTTAAAGCGGAACTTCCCCTTTCGGGTGGAGTTCCACTTTAAAAACAACATATAGAGCTGGCACTTTCCTGGCTATGCAATGGCAGGGGGACCTGAACCACATGCTTGGCTTAGGAGAACATAGAACAGTGGTCTCCAAACTGCGGCTCAGGGGCCAGATGAGGCCCCTTGCTTGCCTTTTTTATCTGGACCTTGGGGCACGATTTTCTTACGGACACCAATGATGGGGTACTATTCTACCCACTGACTAACAATATGGAACTATTCCGGTTACGAAAAGGATCCCTGAGCTGTCAGTGTTCATTGTATGTTTTTTTGCCACCAACAATTTGGCAACAATGGAACCACCAATATTGTGCAAGGTCATTGAAAACCGTTATGCAAAAAACATTTTTTTACCATAAAAAATAAATGAAAATTTCAGCATATAAATCAAATAAATAAAAACTCATAAGTCCAGAAAGTGTTGTGAATCTTCTATGCTGTCATTGTTCCTTTATATCCATGCAAAAATATAACAAGGTGATGAAAGTTCTGTGCTCCTCTTCCTCTCGTGTCCTCACACACCAGCTTTCCATGAAAATATCGCCTGTAGTACAAGATGAATCTTTATATAGAATTCCTTGGCTTTTCCTCACATTTCCATCAGTAAATCGTTATCATAGGAGTAGTATATGAGATTCATGGCATAATACGGTTTTAAATTAAAAAAAGTTTTATTTAAGGAAAAACAATTACACTCACATTACACATTCTTGGTAAAAAACAGCTGTGCTATCTGCGGTTTGCGTTCCAAGCTTCCTGGGTGGAGCAAAATGCATTAGATGATGGAGACTTCCGGTGACGTCATTTCATGGATTTGGAACGCAAACTGCGGATAGCACAGCTGTTTTACATGCTTTTACCAAGAATGTGTAATGCGAGTGTAATTATTTACCCTAATAAAACCTTCATTTAAAACTGTATTATGCCATGAATCTACTATTCTCCTCCTATGCTAGCGATTTACCGATGGAAATGTGAGGAAAAGCCAAGGAATTGTATATAAAGATGCACAGGATCTTGTACTACAGGTGATATTTTCATGGAAAGCTGGTGAGTAAGGACGTGAGAGAAGGGGAGTGACTGACCGTCACCAGGTCTCTGCTCAGGGAGCTCAGAGAACCAAGCGATGAGTGGTGTTTGATCTCTTGCTTCTCAGTCTTTAGAGCCGGTGTTCTGTTGAAAACTCCAGCTTGCCAAAACGTTATTACCAGTAAGTGTACACCAGGAATAATTCGAGATTTCGACCACTTAGTGTTTTCACAGAACACCGGCAGCCTATACACTCCAGTAGATGCTAAAATTAGTGGGGATTGTTAGTCCTCCCACTAGTAACCAAAAACATGGCCGCCCCCAAGGCGGCGACAACTAGCGTGAGGACTATCAATCTCCACTAATTATAGCATGTACAGGAGTGTAAAGGAGTGCCGGCGAAAACACCAAGTGGACAAAATCTCCAATTATTCCTGTAGTACACTTACCAGAAGTAATGTCGTTGGGAGTTCTATGCAAGTTGGAGTTTTCGGCAGAACACCGGCGGGGGAACAGATGCAATATCCGCCTAGGCAAGTAGGTTTCTAAATAATCAAATAAATCCCATACTTCTCCTTTAATACCTAGAATGTCACAGCAAAAGGATTCTGGAATTTCTAGGGAGATTATAGAAAATTGGGTAAGAAATGAAGTTTTGCTGTTAAGGTTTCAGGGATCATGGTCTTCCTCTGCAACAATAGAAAACACTCTGATAAGACTCTGATAAGTCTGTTAATAATTTTCAAGGTGCTTTTCATGCACAATTCAAGGTATTTGCTCAGCCCTGTAAATAGTTACTTGAAGTGGATTGACATTCTTTTAGATGTCCATATGGCCAGGTTATTGTCCAATGCCATTGACTGGTCCCTATCTCCTACTGAGCATGCTGTGACCTACAGAAGTCACGTGACCATCCCGCCTATTGTATAGCTCAAGTGTTTAAACAAACACCAGGCGAGTGTTATTTGTAGCGTACTCATTAGTCAGTTCATTAAACGAAACGTGAGCACCTGGAAGGCAGTTGGTCCCCTAAGCCCCCGCCGTTGCCTTCTCCCGAGTCCTCCTGCCTCCCAGGGGAGACGTCCCGCTAGATCTTTTAATTGCAATTTCCATGACATTTGAACCCGGTGTATTTTTAGAGGCAACATGTGAACTCTTGGGACAGAGCAATTATATTTTTACTCATTTGTATACATTTATAACAAGTAGCATTTTGTTGTTATTCTTGTTAAAGGGCAAGCAAACAGAAATGACTTCATAAACTGAGGGGTATATGAACAATCCTGAATTAAAATGTAAAGATGTACAATTTATATTCGAATATGAAAAATCGTTTTTGAAAAAATAAACACTTAATAGTGAGAGCAAACAATATTGCCATCATGTCATGACCAAATTTCAAATGATAAATCATTCAATGGACATAAATTAATCCGTCATATATGTGCAGAACCAACAGTTCAATTTTTAATAGGCGAGAAACACATTAACCTTTCAATTTATCGTCGTTCAAATTTTCCTAACTTTTCCTAGGTTTTTTTTTTTTTTATTATTTATTTTTGGCTCAAAAACGGCACAGCCGATTTTCAGTTTGTGCCCATTATATGGACAAAAAAAAATTACTAACCAAATGACTGATTTTTTAAATATCTTTGGTCTAGTGTATGGGGACCATAACATTTTCCATAAAATACTTTTTTTTTTGAATGCCTAGCGGGCCGATCAAAAAAAAAGAGAAAAAAAACATTACCTTATCCACACACGCAAGGTGAATGAAGGAATCCTTCCCATACTGTATTCTGACAGCGGGGACTCCTCTACTGTCAGAATGCACTTATCTGCAGCTGCAGTCGGCTGATTGAGGAAAATGTTCAAACAGTCCAGTTTGTCAGAAGTCGATTTTCAGATCAACTTCTGTTGAGCCGGAAATGCCATAGATGGCTTGATACTCGACTGGTCTTTGATTCATCTATGAGCCTAACCACTTTAGGACTTTCAGTAAAAAATCAGTATTTTTTTTGGTAGAAAATTACTTCAAGCTCCTTAACATTTACATACATACACACACACACACAAACACATATATATTAGCAGAGACTCTAGAGAATAAAATGGCGGTCGCTGCAATAATTTATGTCACACTGTATTTGCGCAGCGGTCTTTTTTAAGCAATTTTTTTGAAAAAATAAACTTTAAATATATAAAAATCAAAGACAAAATGGTAAAGTTAACCCAATCTTTTTGTAGAAGATGATGTTATGCCGAGTAAATAGATACCGAACAGGTCATGCTTTCAAATTGTGCACGTTCGTGGAATGGCGACACTACGGTACTTAAAAAATCTCAATAGGCGACGATTCAACATTTTTTACAGGTCACCTGTTTAGGGTTACAGAGGAAGTCTAGTGCCAGAATTATTGTTCTTGCTCTAATAATCGTGGGGATACCTCACGTGTGGTTTGAAAATCATTTACATATGCGGGCGGGAGGGATGGGCGCTTTAAATTTTTTATTTTATTTATATTACTTTATTTTTAAACTGTGTCCCTTTATTTTTAATCACTTTTATTCCTATTACAAAAAATGTAATCTAAATAGGTCCTCTTTTTTGAGGGATCTGTGGTCAAAAAGACCCCAGATCTCTCACTAATCTTTAAAAGCAAAAGAAAAAAAAATATGTTGAGGTCTGAAAGCCGGAAGGGACATCTGAGGTCCCTCCAGTCTTTCAAGAGCATAGAGCCAAGTGAAGGCCATCTTGCCCTCACTTAACGTTCTGCCCAGCCATCAGAAGGACCAGATCGCTTCCGGGTTTACCGACGGCTTGGGGAAACCCAGAAACAACCAGGAAGTGGTGGGAGGGGGCACCTCTCCCTCCACCTATAAAAGTGATCCTGTGGCGGATCCACCACTGGGATCACTTTTATTGGAAAGCCGGCCGCCTTAAAAAAAAAAAAGAAGATACCGGGTTATAGCAGCTAGCTTCTGCCATAACCCCTGTATTTCATGTCGAAGTAATGACATATTTTCAGTGGTCTGCAAGTGGATAAGATGTATGAATGTATATTATATATATTTATTACAGTATGACACACTTTGTAAATATGACAGTCTTTCTATTGCCATGTTGCTCTCTACTGAACACGGATCCAGAATGGAGATGAAAAAGCTGTGGTGTTTTCCAGCTTTTGCACATCATAATATTGCATAACTGACCTAGATAATAAGCTACAAAACTAAAGACAAACTCTAGGCAAGCACCAAAAAATATAGATGAAATATGTAAACGGTGTCATCGGCCAAAGGTTTTTCTAGTGTGAGGCCAGCCTAAAACAAGCAAATATAATATACTTTTCAATTGCTAGCAACATACAGATTAAAAATAGTCAATGTTGATTCAGAGAGTGAAGTTCCGCTATAATGAAGGACACTTATAGGCCTACACAGTAGTCAGATGTGAAACCACAATTGACTGCTATCAGGCACCAAGATCGGATGGCTGGTCTCTGGTCATTGGGCTTGTCCTCCATCAGACATAAAACTGTCACGTAATCCTCCCAGACGGGTGAAGGGCGACTTGTCTCATGTCTATGGGTACCCAACTATCTCACCACCTTTTCTCATATGGTGTGAACAGGTCAAGCTGCCTCTTTTCTAATTAAAATGTAAAATCCAGTATAAATTCTCACATCGGATGACTCATGAAGGCTGCCTGTTTTATTGCTTTGGGCAGGTTCGCTGTAATGCAATGCCATAAGGCGCTGAGTTGAAAAAAAAAAAAACAGAAATCTAATTTTGGCCAATGAATCCCAATGCATTGTTTTTTTTTTATTTTTAAACAAATGGCAGATCTCTATAGGTGTGAATGAGCCCTAAATGTCAACTGTACGCATGCTTGTTGACAGATGAAGTGAACCTAGCATCATATAAATCTTTATATGGTAAAGTGGAACTTCACTCTTCCAATCAACATGGACTATTTTGAATCCTTCTGCTGCTAGCACTAGTAAATAAATAGGAAAGTTTATCATATTTACTCGTTTTAAAAATTTTTTTTAAGTTTCTTCAGTTACTACCTGGCTTCCATGCCTAGGCACATGAGGTCATAGACCCAGGAGTCTTCAGGAGGAGAAGGGTTCTCAGCTAAGCCTATGCCTGAGCTAGGGGCAGATGGATTCCAGGAAGAAAATGATACATTAATTATCTGCCCTTACTTAAAGCGGAGTTCCACTCGATTTTGTGTTTATTAAAAGTCAGCAGCTGGAATAGTGCCCCATCACTGGTGTCAGTGGAAGGAATGGCGCCCCATCACTGGTGTCAGTGGAAGGAATAGCGCCCCATCACTGGTGTCAGTGGAAGGAATAGCGCCCCATCACTGGTGTCAGTGGAAGGAATAGCGCCCCATCACTGGTGTCAGTGGAAGGAATAGCGCCCCATCACTGGTGTCAGTGGAAGGAATAGCGCCCCATCACTGGTGTCAGTGGAAGGAATAGCGCCCCATCACTGGTGTCAGTGGAAGGAATAGCGCCCCATCACTGGTGTCAGTGGAAGGAATAGCGCCCCATCACTGGTGTCAGTGGAAGGAATAGCGCCCCATCACTGGTGTCAGTGGAAGGAATAGCGCCCCATCACTGGTGTCAGTGGAAGGAATAGCGCCCCATCACTGGTGTCAGTGGAAGGAATAGCGCCCCATCACTGGTGTCAGTGGAAGGAATAGTGCCCCATCACTGGTGTCAGTGGAAGGAATAGCGCCCCATCACTGGTGTCAGTGGAAGGAATAGCGCCCCATCACTGGTGTCAGTGGAAGGAATAGCGCCCCATCACTGGTGTCAGTGGAAGGAATAGCGCCCCATCACTGGTGTCAGTGGAAGGAATAGCGCCCCATCACTGGTGTCAGTGGAAGGAATAGCGCCCCGTCATTGGTGTCAGTAGAAGGAATAGCACCCCGTCACTGGTGTCAGTGGAAGGAATAGCGCCCCATCATTGGTGTCAGTGGAAGGAATAGCGCCCCATCACTGGTGTCAGTGGAATGAATAGCGCCCCATCACTGGTGTCAGTGGAAGGAATAGCGCCCCATCACTGGTGTCAGTGGAAGGAATAGCGCCCCATCATTGGTGTCAGTGGAAGGAATAGCGCCCCGTCACTGGTGTCAGTGGAAGGAATAGTACCCCGTCATTGGTGTCAGTAGAAGGAATAGTACCCCATGCCCTGTGGCAGATTTGCAACAAGACCGTAACAAAACACCTCTTTATTCTATATAGATTGACTGTATGAGGTACTCTCATTTATAGATGTCACTCGATTATCGGTGGGGCCAATTCAGAGGCCGATATTCCTTTTATTTTTTTTTTTTTTTAAATCGGTCACAAACTTGCCGATATGGCTGATATTGTTTCAAGTAGTTGTACCGGAGTGATGCCTGCAGCTACATGCATAACCCTGGTACCGTTTTTTAGAGACGACGGTCAGCTTTTTGGTATTACAAGCAGCAGAAGTGGACATTCCTCCCCCCTCCCACTGCTCCGCCCATGTCTCCCGTCCCACCGGGAGGCCCAGGCGACCACCCGGCACGTCCGCCGGCCGGCCGAAGACCCGAACATAGCTGGAATCGGCTCTGATGTAATAACCCGGAAGCGATGTCATGACATCACTTCCAGTTACTGGAACCTTAAAGGCGCCAGATTTAAAAAAAAAAAAAACATTTTTCTTGGCATTTTGAGGGCAGAGGAGGGGTTTGGAGTCTTATAGACCCCCAGATCTCACCATGAAGAGAACCTGTCACTGCCTATTATGGTCACAAAGGATGTTACAAAAATCAGAAATAAAAGACTGCGCAAGATCAGAAACAAAAAACAAAAAAAAGCCTTTGTCGTATGGGAATTTCTGGACTAATTTTCTTTCATCAGTTCCAATTTGCTGTGAAACAACAAGGAAAAATTGGAGGAACATTTTCCTGACTTTCTTATGGTGTGTACCCCACTTTAGGCCCCATTCATATAGCTAGTTCATGCTATGTGATTATGAAATGCAATTTTCCACATGATTCTGCGTGTTGCATAGGGCAGCCCGTTCACTTGAATGGGCTGCCCTATGCGCGTTTGTTGCCCAAAAATAAGCTCCTGCTCTTTTTCGGGCGACAAGCTTCAAGTGATTTGTGAAGGCTTGGTTTTCAGCGATCCTGTCATGCGACAATATCGCATCTCATTTGGGGTGCCATTAAGAAATACAGAGGAGCTTTCAGGTGAGCGATGCGACTTACGCATAGATTTGCAAATGTGCAAACAAAATCCTCTGTTTTTAATGTGAATTGCTAGACAGGGTCAATTTGGTTGTTTTGCAGGCTAGCTGGTAAGTGTGCTGGGAAATCTTTTGCTTGTTTGTGATGTGCATTGGCCTTCCATGTGCACCTTCCTGCAAAGGCTAGTTATAGTTTAGGGTGGTTGCCACTTTTTTGAACAGTTGGCTGAAATTAGTGTGGGGATGCATCAGATGCTTTCAGCTACCATTGTGCTCTTGCCAGGCACGGGCACCACATATGTCTCTGTCCCTTTGAGGTGGAGTGGGCTCCCTCCAGGAATACCTGCCCTTAATCTATCCACTGTTATATATGCTATAATTTAGGAGAATCTTAAAATATAGATTTAGGACCGCAGTATACAGAGGTCCATTGGCATGGGCACTATGGCTTACACAACATTTAAAATGTGTGCAAACAAAATTCATTAGGATACGTAAGTTGCAACAAAATAATTGACTAGCCTTACATCCTGTTTGAACCGTCATGAATCTGAAAAGCATATTTACATTCACGGTGTGGCCACGTCACATAATGGGCAAACTGCAGATCTGTATGGACTCAGCCAGCCTGCACCAGCCTATCCATATTCGCAAGTCCAAGCCAAAAGCATCAATTTATTCCTGTCTGATGTCCACCAATATAACCCTTTTGGATAACTGTCCTATATGTAGTTCATACTCATACGCAATACATTTCCCCTTATCTACTGTATCTCACAAAAGTGAGTACACCCTTCACGTTTTTGTAAATACAGTATCTCACAAAAGTAAGTACACCCCTCACATTTTTGTAAATATTTTAGGATAATTTTTCATGTGACAACACTGAAGAAATGACACTTTGCTACAATGTAAAGTAGTGAGTGTACAGCTTGTATAAATGTACATTTGCTGTCCCCTCAAAATAACTCAACACACAGCCATTAATGTCTAAACCTCTGGCAACAAAAGTGAGTACACCCCAAGTGAAAATGTCAAAATTGGGCCCAAAGTGTCAATATTTTGTGTGACCACCATTATTTTCCAGCACTGCTTTAACCCTCTTGGGTATGGAGTTCACGAGAGTTTCACAGGTTGTCACTGGAGTCTTCTTCCACTCCTCCATGGGGACATCACAGGGGTGGTGGATGTTAGAGACCTTGCAATCCTCCCACTTTCATTTGAGGATGCCCCACAGATGCCCAATAGGGTTTAGGTCTGGAGATATGCTTGGCCATTCCATCACCTTTACCCTCAGCTTCTTTAGCAAGGCAGTGGTCATCATGTTGGAATACTGCCCTGCGGCCCAGTCTCCGAAGGGAGGGGATCATTCTTTGCTTCAGTATGTCACAGTACATGTTGGCATTCATGGTTCCCTCAATGAAGTGTAGCTCCCCAGTGCCAGCAGCATTCATGCAGCCCCAGACCATGACACTCCCACCACCATGCTTGACTGTAGGCACTTGTCTTTGTACTCCTCACCTGGTTGCCGCCATACAAGCTTTACACCATCTGAATCAAATAGGTTTATCTTGGTCTCATCAGACCACAGGATATGGTTCCAGCAATCCATGGCCTTAGTCTGCTTGTCTTCAACAAACTGTTTGCAGGCTTTCTTGTGCATCATCTTTAGAAGAGGCTTTCTTCTGGGACAACAGCCATGTAGAACAATTTGATGCAGTGTGCAGCCTATGGTCTGAGCACTGACAGGCTGACCCCCCACCCCTTCAACCTCTGCAGCAATGCTGGTAGCACTCATACATCTATTTCTCAAAGACAACCTCTGGATATGACGCAGAGCACGTGCACTCAACTTCTTTGGTCAACCATGGTAAGGCCTGTTCTGAGTGGAAGCTGTCCTGTTAAACCGCTGTATGGTCTTGGCTATCGTGCTGCAGCTCAGTTTCAGGGTCTTGGCAATCTTCTTATAGCCTAGGCCATCTTTATGTAGAGCAACAATTCTTTTTTTTTCAGATCCTCAGAGAGTTCTTTGCTATGAGGTGCCATGTTGAACTTCCAGTGACCAGTATGAGAGAGTGAGAGCGATAACACTAAATTTAACACACCTGCTCGCCATTCACACCTGAGACCTTGTAACACTAATGAGTCACAGGACTGGGTAGGGAAAATATCTAATTGGACTCAATTTGGACATTTTCACTTAGAGGTGTACTCACTTTTGTTGCCAGCAGTTTAGATATTAATGGCTGTGTGTTGAATTATTTTGAGGGGGACAGCAAATTTACACTGTTAGGCCTCTTGCACACGATACTCCTGTTTGAGCATCTACTTTTTTCCCAGACCTTTTTTCTTGTATGTATTTGCGAGTATTTGAGAGTATTCGAGTGTATTTGCGTGTATTCACGAGTATTGAGGCTTAAATTACTGACCAAAAATGCAGATTTTTCTATTTTGTTCTTACTGAAGAATACACAGCGCTTGTTTAAGCGCCTGTGTGCATAGGCACATTACAATTAATGGGCTGTATTTTAGCTCAAAAAGCTGTACTGAGCAAACAGGAGTATCGTGTGCAAGAGGCCTTAGGGCTCTTTCACACGGCCGCTCCGCTTGTCCGCAAATCATCCTATTTTTTTGCGGATGATTTGCGGACATAATGCAAGTCAATGGCACTGCGGATGTCAGCGGAATACCATCCGCTGACATCCGATTTTCTTCCTTTCAGTTCTGTTCCGTTTTTTGGAACGGAACAGAACCCTATTTTTTCATCCGTTCAAAAAACGGAAAGGAAGGAAAATTAGATGTCAGCGGTGTCATCCGCTGACATCCGCAATGCTATAGACTTACATTATGTCTGCATATCATCCGCAAACGGATGGGATGATATGCGGGCACACGGAGCGGATGACACAAATGTCATCCGCTCCGTGAAAAAAAAAAAAAGTCCCGCAGCGGAGAAGAAATGCGGAGCGGCCGTGTGAAAGAAGCCTTATACAAGCTGTACACTCACTACTTTACATTGTAGCAAAGTGTCATTTCTTCAGTGTTGTCACATGAAAAGATATAATACAATATTTACAAAAATGAGGGGTGTACTCACTTTTGTGAGATACTGCAGGTAGCGCAAGTGGATTCACATTCATGTGTCCCCTAGTTTGTAGACACTGTAGTTTTTGCGTAAACCAATTAATATACACTCATTTGGATTTTATGTAGCAGAAAACATATTGGCCTAAGTTGATAAAAAAAAATTTGATTTTTAATTTTTTTTTTTTTTTTTTTTTTTTTAATAGGTAGGTCTTATAGCAGAAAGTAAAAAATATGTTGTTTTTTTTGTTTGTTTTTTCCCCAAAATTGTGTTTTTTTTGTTTAGAATGCAAAAAAAATTCAAAAATCGCAGGAGGTGATCAAACACCACCAAAAGAATTTGAAGGGGGGAAAAAAAAGACCAATTTTTTTTTGGGTACAGCGTTGCAAGGCTGCACAATTGTCAGTTAAACTAACGCAGTGCCGTATCGCAAAAAAAAAAAAAAAAAAGCCTGGTTATTAAGGGGGTAAAACCTTCCAGGGCTGGATGTAAACTGATTGTAAATTATCACCTTGTAAAACCTCACGTTCAGTTTAAAACTGAAACAAAGGCAAAACATTTGTGTATAGATTTAAAAAAAAATTAAAATTATAATTACCTTACCCCCCCTTTTATAGGTGATCTCATTCCCTCTGTTCTCAGCTGCATAAGAGCTGGGAGGAGAAGCAACAGTGAACTGAGCTTCCCAGTGAATGGCTGCACAGGGGAAGGCATGTCAGGACAAGTCTAATCATTGGAGGAGAGCAGGCCGAGTTCCCAACACAGCTAGGGAACTGACCACGATGTGCTCTCCTGGTCAGTTTTTTTTTTTTGTAGTAGGGAAAGCAGAGGGACTGGCAGGAACAGCAGGTATTTCACACAATGGAAGCAATACAAAGAGAACCGGAGACTCTCATACAAGTACATGGGACAGCAGACCCATATCAAGCATTTGAAATACTTTAACCACTTGCCGACCGCCGCAAGTACATATACTGCGGCGGTCAGCCCCGGCCAGGCAAAGTGACATACCGGTACATCACTAGCCTGTCACTGGCTTGTGAGCCAATAGCGGGTGGGCGCGCGCCCGTTCCCCAAAAAGTCAGTGCGTGTGACCGGCGGACCCAATGTCCACCGGTCACTCGCGATCCTTCCCCCGGGAAGGGAGAAGGGAAGGGAGAAAGGCAGGCGGCTAATGTAAACAAGCCGCCTGTCATTCTCCCCTGTGTAAGGCTACATTCACACCTGAGCGTAGCGTTTTCACGCGTTTTTTACCGCGATTTACATGCGTTTTTTGTGCAGGCGTTTTTAGATTGAATAGAAACCAATGGAAAACGCCTGTAATCTGCCCAAAAAGAAGCTCATGTACTTTTTTGAGCGTTGGGCGTTTTGCTTACAGCGTCAAAACGCTCAGATGTGAACAGGGGCCATTGAAATGAATAGGATTTGTCTTGTTGGGCGTTTTGAGAGCTGATCCTAGAGCAGAAAAACTCCCCAAAAACGCCTACATGTGAACGGAGCCTAAAAATGGAGATCAGACGGTTCTACTAAGTAGGACCGTTGATCTCTGTTCTTACACCAGTAGCCATGTCCAATCACAGTTAGAAGCACGCCCCTAGGACACACTTAACCCCTCCCTCTCCAATACAGTTAACCCCTTCCCTGCCAGTGTCATTTTTACAGTAACAGTGCATATGAACAGCACTGATTACTGTAGTAATGTCACTGGTAACCCCAAAATTGTCAAAAATGTCAGTCAAGGGTCCGATCTGTCCGCCGCAATGTCGCAGTGCCGAAAAAAAAAAAAAAAAAAAAAATTGCAGATCGCCGCCATTACTCGTTAAAAAAAAAAAAACACAAAAAATGACAAAAATCTTTCCCTTTGTTAGTAAACGCGATCACTTTTGCGCAAACCAATCAAAATACGCTTTTTGCGATTTTTTTTACCAAACATATGTAGCATAAAACAAATTGGCCGAAAATGTTAAAAAAAAATTTGATTTTTACTTTTTTCTTTTGGGAATTTCATATAAAAAAAATGTGAAAAATATTGTTATTTTTGCAAAATTGACGCTCTTTTTTTTGTTTATAGCGCATGATCAAAAAAAAAAAATCGCACAGGTGATCAAATACCACCAAAAGAAAGCTCTGTTTGTGGGAAAAAAAGGACGTCAAATTCGTTTAGGTACAGCGTCGCACGACCGCGCAATTGTCCGTTAAAGTCACGCAGTATCGCAAAAAAAACCCTGGTCGGGAAGGGGATAAAATCTTCAGGGGCTTAAGTGGTTAAAGACTCATGCACACTGCAGCAAATAAAAAAAAAAAAGCTGCTTTTACAGGCATTTGAGCTTTTTTATTTCAGCTTGAAGCAGCGTGTACTTTTTTTGTGCTCTTTTGCACTTTTTATTGAGCTTCTTTGAGCATAAGCCCTCCCCTCAGCTAATTTTTCCTATTTTTTATTTTTTATGTGTGCTTGAGCTTCTTTGACCTTTTTCACGCTCTTTTGCTTGTTTTATGTGCATTTTTGTGCACTTAGGCGTCTTTTCTGCTCGAAAGCTCCTTTCCAAAATGCGAGTTTGGTGGGGGATTTTCTGCCTGTAAGAGCATATGCCTGTAAACTCCTGAAAACCCCATGGAGACATGGAGGGGAGTTTCCAGGCAGTGTGCATGAGCCCTAAATGTAGCTATGATTTTCACATTGAATTTCAGTTATTTCTAGCCTTCATCCACTAATTGGAACAATCTTGAAGTTTTGTAAAACGTATACTCTATAAGACACATTCACTGCTGTGTCACACATTGCACAGACCCTGTCTTCTGAACTACAGAGTTGATGAGAGGAGGAGGAGTTCCAGGAGGTGGGGTCAGTACAGGAATCACTACTTGCAGGCAGCAAGGTACCATGGGATATGTAGTCCTTATAAGTGGAAAGTACACAGCAGAGGAAAAGCTGCAAAGCATGCAGGGAATCCAAGAAATCATGGAAAGATGTGGTCAGCGGACACGCAGAACTCACAACATGAAATGAAATTTTTTTTCAAGTAAGCTTGTATTGATTGGATTGTCCCAAAAAACGATTGTTTGTATTGGAATTACAATGCTGATGTGACGTGACCATAGATTTCCTTTAGCCCGGGCTCACATTAGTGCGATGACAGACACCTCATGTGATTCGGAGCGCACGGCTCTGAAAATCACATGCGATGTCTGTGCGATGCGAATTCAGCCATACAGATTGTATGCCTGAATTTGCATCGCATTTAGACACAACACGCACAGGCCCCTTTTTTGGGTCTGCAGCAGAATCTGATCGCATGGTGGTTCACACCTATGTGATCCGATTCATGTCCGAACTGATAGGTCACACTGCAATAGTCACACTGCAATAGTCACACTGCAATAGTCACACTGCAATAGTCACACTGATCTGGGGGGTGTCGTTACATTGTATGGACACCACCAGCGATTTGCATATGGCAGTGTGAACTGCCTGCAATTCTAATGCGATGCGGGAACTCACAGTGGATTCGCAGGATTCCCACATCGCATATATGTGAACCGGCACTTAGTAAGAAAAAATATTTTCATCTCCATCTGAGAGTCAGCTAGTTACAATGTTTACATCACATTCACACTTGATGTACAAATGATAATATATTTAGTGGAAGCCAGCCAAACAGTAAGGAAGGCATAATAATGTCTCTATATTTTTCAGTGTGATGTCATACATTATTACATACTTCAATATCATTATTAAAGTGCCACCCGCAGGGTTTCACAAATCCCAGGAGCCAGGTAGCCAGTGCTCCTAAGGCCCCTTTAACACTTGGGCAACTTGTCCTGTGACTTGGGAATGCAAAGTCGCATGACAAGTCGTACTCCATGATTTCCAATGACTACCATTCATATCTATGTGACTTCAAGTCGCAGTGATATCAAAGTAGTCCCTGCACTTCTTTGGTCCGACTCGGATGCGATTTGAGGTCCATAGAACTCAAGATTACAAAGGCATTGCTTGAAGTCACGGCAAAGTCACGCGACTTTCAGGTCATACAAGTGTGAAAGGGCACCCAACTTCTGAAGTTGTCAATAGAGCTGGCTCTGAAAAAAACAAACAAATCTGCTGGATTGGACAGACCAGCTTTTGGATTCCATATGGATGTGTAAACCCCTGGCTACTTATAAAAGGACCAGTGCCAAAAATGACACACCATCCTTGTTTGTAGCTCAGCCATGTCATGGTGACGTGTCCATAAAAAAAATCTGAAATGCCGGTCATTTTCTGGGAAGTGATCTATAAAAAAAGGTTTGGTCTGCAACTCTTTTTTTTGGCTGAGCCAACGTTACAAACAACTTCTCTCCTTTTCATAGAGGCATCAGGAGATCTTGGTCAACGGCAGCACAGTGGCTAAGTGCTTAGCACTTCCACCTAGCAGCACTGGGGTCATCGGTTCAAATACCAACCATGCCACTACCTACCTGCCTGGAGTTTTGCATGTTCTCCCTGTGTCTGCATGGGTTTCCTCCGGGTACTCCGGTTTCCTCCCATGCTCCAAAGACATGCTGGTAGGTTCATTGGCTCCTGGCTAAAATGGCCCTAGTATGTATAAATGTGAGTTAAGGACCTTAGATTGTAAGCTCCTTGAGAGCAAGAACTGATGTGAATGTATAATATATACATGTGTAAAGCGCTGCATAAATGGACTGCATTATAAAAGTACCGGTAAATAATAAAAACTTCCCACAAAGCGGCCTCTTTCAATGTGCAAGTGACAGGGACACTTTAAAAAGGCTACCAGGGTAGATAAAAAAAAATCAAAAAAAATTTTTTTAAATCTTTTTTTTTTTTTTAATCAAATTTATTTTAATAAAATGCTTTTGGAGAAAAAAAAATCTATTTAAAAGATAGTTTTCTATTTAAGATACATTATTAATTGAGTTTATTCTGCATGAAATGGAGCTTAGTTATGTAGCATGAAGCTGTATATTCTGCAATATTTACATTTTCAGTAAACTCATTCAATGAATCCAAGCTCTGCAAGCTGAGATAACATGCACTGCATTGATGCATTCAAACAATTTCACAGTAACTACAACAAGAATGAGTCCTTACAGCGCCTGTTATTGGGTATCCACTTACGCGCTGCCACCACGTCTCTCACCTTGTTGTGTCACTGCCACATCACCAGCTGTCCCATTAAGGCGACGTTCACATGTTAGCGTAGCGGATCGCGGGCAGAATCTACCCACGATCCGGAAATCATTGCAAATCGCGGGACGACTGTGCGTTGCCGTTGATTTGCAATGGCACCCCAAACGCTGTGCGATGTCGCCGCGATTTCCGCCTGCCCAATTGCGGTAACATCGCGCAAACAAAATCGCGGGTCGCATGACGCCCCAAAGAAGCTCTTGTACTTTTTTTGGGCGTCATGCGACCCGCGATTTTGTTTGCACGATGTTACCGCGATTCGGCAGGCAAAAATCGCTGCAACATCGCACAGCGTTTGGGGCGCCATTGCAAATCAACGGCAACGCACAGTCGTCCCGCGATTTGCAATGATTTCCGGATCGCGGGAGGAAGAATCGCTGTGATTCTGCCAGCGGTCCGCTACACTAACATTTGAACGTAGCCTGAAGTGAATGGGACTGTTTGTGAGTGAACAGCAGGTCAGAGGAGGAGCCGCTGCGGGACAAAGAGGACAGTTGCTCTTTCAAATTGGGATTTAAATCGTGATTTTAATCAAATCCACCCTGTAGGCTACTGTGCAAACATGACTCACCTATTGATTAAAAAAAATACAATAAATATCCACAAAATAAATTCTGCCATGTATCCAGCATTTTAAAAGTCCACTGGTTCCTACACTGGAATGACTGGTCACCTGAATTGTACAGTAATATGTCCACTTGTGCTGTAATGTCCCCATAGTACGTTTACTGCGTGCCACTGCCTGAAACACACCAAAGGACCAGGCTTCCTAAACCACGCATGATCCCGTCAAAGCAGACAACCAATCATAGGAGGCAGGGCATTCCCCTTCCCGCACATATATATGCCCCTTGTATAATAGGGGCTTTGGGGTGGGGCAAGTAAATAAAATCATTAAAATTGCATAGCTGGAACAAGCGCTCCCACTACTCGGATTTTGTAAAGCGATTTGCGCACAAT
>NC_138774.1:192659245-192664245 GCF_965119305.1 Pelophylax lessonae | reverse complement strand
GAAAAGTGTGTGTGTGTGTATATATATATATATATATTAGTGATCGACCGATATCGGTTTTTCGTTGCCGATACCGATATTTTGGTCAATGCATATCGGTATCGGCCGATATTTTCGTACATTTAAAAAAATAATTTTTTTTCTTTGACAGGTACTCTTGTGGAGGGATCTGGGGGTCTAAAAACCCTCCTCTGCACTTAAAAGCATTCAAAACGCCAAGTTTGGCTGTTTTGAATGCTGTCATCTTTTTAATCTGGCGTCAGTACCCGGACATGACATCACTTCCGGGTTTTGCATGGAGACCCAATCAGAGCCGAATGCAGCTTTGATCAGGTCATCGGCGGCCGTGCAGGCTGGTTGAGTCGCGGAAGGCGGCGGGGGGCGTCCCCTCCCGCTCCTTGTAATGACAGCTGAGCGGCTTCTCAGCCACATCGGTTGTCATTACAAGACGGCTGACCGTCGGCTATGGACGCCGGTACCGGGGTTATGCCTCTAGCTGCAGGCATTACTCCGGTACAAGCACTTTCCTGAAATATCAGCAATATCGGTCACCTTGGTAGCCGATTCCGATATATCGAGGAAAGTGCAGATCGGCCCTCGATATATTGGCTTTGCCGATAATCGGTCGATCCCTAATTTTATATATATATATATATATATACACACACACACACACACTGCTCAAAAAAATTAAACGAACACTTTGAAAACACATCAGATCTCAAAGGGGAAATATAGCATGCTGGATATCTATACTGATATGGACTGGGTAATGTGTTAGGAAGGAAAGGATGCCATATTGTTTGATGGAAATTAAAATTATCAACCTACAGGGGTCTAAGTTCAAAGACAACCCAAAAATCAAAGTAAAAAAAAAAAATGATGCAGCAGGCTAGTCCATTTTGCTGAAATTTCATTGTAGCTACTCAAAATGGTATGTATGTATGGCTCCCACATGCTTGTATGGATACCTGACAACATCAGGGCATGCTCCTAATGAGATGGATGGTGTCCTGGGGTATTTCCTCACAGATCTGGACCATGGCATCACTGAGCTCCTGAACAGACTGAGGTGCAACCTGGCGGTGTCAGATGGACCGAAACCAGTGGTGGGATTCAGCCGGTTCGCACCAGTTCCATAGAACCGGTTACTAACGTTCTGTGAGTTCGCAGAACCGGCTGAATCGGTGTCAGATGGACCGAAACCAGTGGTGGGATTCAGCCGGTTCGCACCGGTTCCATAGAACCGGTTACTAACGTTCTGCGAGTTCGCAGAACCGGCTGAATCCCTCTGCGCGTCCGAGCGCAGTACAATTGAATGTCCCGCGCTCGGACCGCGCAGCCGCAGACGTGGCGGCCAAGGAGAGGAGCAGTGCGCCCCGACCCGCCCATTCTGTGACAATAGCGAATAAGAATTCGCTATTGTCACACGGATCCTCCTCCTGGCCAATCAGGGAGCGGGTCCTCCCGCTTCCTGATTGGCCGAAAGGCAAACACCGTGCCATTGGACGAGGAGGAGGCGCCGCGGGAGGACTGAAGACTCGGAGACGCGGGGAGCCGGTGACTAAAGAGAAGCTGCGAGAGAGGTAAGTGCGGGGGGATCGCTGGCACTCTGCAATCATTGAGGGCAATGTGTGGCTGGCACTCTGCAATCATTGGGGGCAATGCTGTGTTCTGGCACTCTGCAATCATTGGGGGCAATGCTGTGTTCTGGCACTCTGCAATCATTGGGGGCAATGCTGTGTTCTGGCACTCTGCAATCATTGGGGGCAATGCTGTGTTCTGGCACTCTACAATCATTGGGGGCAATGCTGTGGCTGGCACTCTGCAATCATTGGGGGCAATGCTGTGGCTGACACTCTGCAATCATTAGGGGCAATGCTGTGGCTGGCACTCTGCAATCATTGGGGGCAATGCTGTGTTCTGGCACTCTGCAATCATTGGGGGCAATGCTGTGTTCTGGCACTCTGCAATCATTGGGGGCAATGCTGTGTTCTGGCACTCTGCAATCATTGGGGGCAATGCTGTGGCTGGCACTGTGCAATCATTGGGGGCAATGCTGTGGCTGGCACTGTGCAATCATTTGGGGCAATGCTGTGGCTGGCACTCTGCAATCATTGGGGGCAATGTGTGGCTGACACTCTGCAATCATTGGGGGCAATGTGTGGCTGGCACTCTGCAATCATTGGGGGCAATGTGTGGCTGGCACTCTGCAATCATTGGGGGCAATGCTGTGGCTGGCACTCTGCAATCATTGGGGGCAATGCTGTGGCTGGCACTCTGCAATCATTGGGGGCAATGCTGTGGCTGGCACTCTGCAATCATTGGGGGCAATGTGTGGCTGGCACTCTGCAATCATTGGGGGCAATGCTGTGGCTGGCACTCTGCAATCATTGGGGGCAATGCTGTGGCGGGCACTCTGCAATCATTGGGGGCAATGCTGTGGCTGTCACTCTGCAATCATTGGGGGCAATGTGTGGCTGGCACTCTGCAATCATTGGGGGCAATGCTGTGGCTGGCACTCTGCAATCATTGGGGGCAATGCTGTGGCTGGCACTCTGCAATCATTGGGGGCAATGCTGTGGCTGGCACTCTGCAATCATTGGGGGCAATGTGTGGCTGGCACTCTGCAATCATTGGGGGCAATGTGTGGCTGGCACTCTGCAATCATTGGGGGCAATGCTGTGGCGGGCACTCTGCAATCATTGGGGGCAATGCTGTGGCTGGCACTCTTCAATCATTGGGGGCAATGCTGTGGCTGGCACTCTGCAATCATTGGGGCAATGCTGTGTTCTGGCACTCTACAATCATTGAGGGCAATGCTGTGTTCTGGCACTCTGCAATCATTGGGGGCAATGCTGTGTTCTGGCACTCTGCAATCATTGGGGGCAATGCTGTACTTCTGGCACTCTGCAATCATTGGGGGCAATGCTGTGGCTGGCACTCTGCAATCATTAGGGGCAATGCTGTGGCTGGCACTCTGCAGTCATTGGGGGCAATGCTGTGGCTGGCACTCTGCAATCATTGGGGGCAATGCTGTGGCTGGCACTCTGCAATCATTGGGGGCAATGTGTGGCTGGCACTCTGCAATCATTGGGGGCAATGTGTGGCTGGCACTCTGCAATCATTGGGGGCAATGCTGTGGCTGGCACTCTGCAATCATTGGGGCAATGTGTGGCTGGCACTCTGCAATCATTGGGGGCAATGCTGTGGCTGGCACTCTGCAATCATTGGGGGCAATGCTGTGTTCTGGCATTCTGCAATCATTGAGGGCAATGCTGTGTTCTGGCACTCTGCAATCATTGGGGGCAATGCTGTGTTCTGGCACTCTGCAATCATTGGGGGCAATGCTGTGTTCTGGCACTCTGCAATCATTGGGGGCAATGCTGTGTTCTGGCACTCTGCAATCATTGGGGGCAATGCTGTGTTCTGGCACTCTGCAATCATTGGGGGCAATGCTGTGTTCTGGCACTCTGCAATCATTGGGGGCAATGCTGTGGCTGGCACTCTGCAATCATTGGGGGCAATGCTGTGGCTGACACTCTGCAATCATTAGGGGCAATGCTGTGGCTGGCACTCTGCAATCATTGGGGGCAATGCTGTGTTCTGGCACTCTGCAATCATTGGGGGCAATGCTGTGTTCTGGCACTCTGCAATCATTGGGGGCAATGCTGTGTTCTGGCACTCTGCAATCATTGGGGGCAATGCTGTGTTCTGGCACTCTGCAATCATTGGGGGCAATGCTGTGTTCTGGCACTCTGCAATCATTGGGGGCAATGCTGTGGCTGGCACTCTGCAATCATTGGGGGCAATGCTGTGGCTGACACTCTGCAATCATTAGGGGCAATGCTGTGGCTGGCACTCTGCAATCATTGGGGGCAATGCTGTGGCTGGCACTCTGCAGTCATTGGGGGCAATGCTGTGGCTGGCACTCTGCAATCATTAGGGGCAATGCTGTGTTCTGGCATTCTGCAATCATTGGGGGCAATGCTGTGGCTGGCACCCTGCAATCATTGGGGGCAATGCTGTGTTCTGGCACTCTGCAATCATTGGGGGCAATGCTGTCTTCTGGCACTCTGCAATCATTGGGGGCAATGCTGTGGCTGGCACTCTGCAATCATTAGGGGCAATGCTGTGGCTGGCACTCTGCAGTCATTGGGGGCAATGCTGGGGCTGGCACTCTGCAATCATTAGGGGCAATGCTGTGGCTGGCACTCTGCAATCATTGGGGGCAATGTGTGGCTGGCACTCTGCAATCATTGGGGGCAATGTGTGGCTGGCACTCTGCAATCATTGGGGGCAATGCTGTGGCTGGCACTCTGCAATCATTGGGGGCAATGTGTGGCTGGCACTCTGCAATCATTGGGGGCAATGTGTGGCTGGCACTCTGCAATCATTGGGGGCAATGCTGTGGCTGGCACTCTGCAATCATTGGGGCAATGTGTGGCTGGCACTCTGCAATCATTGGGGGCAATGCTGTGGCTGGCACTCTGCAATCATTGGGGGCAATGCTGTGTTCTGGCATTCTGCAATCATTGGGGGCAATGCTGTGTTCTGGCACTCTGCAATCATTGAGGGCAATGCTGTGTTCTGGCACTCTGCAATCATTGGGGGCAATGCTGTGTTCTGGCACTCTGCAATCATTGGGGGCAATGCTGTGTTCTGGCACTCTGCAATCATTGGGGGCAATGCTGTGTTCTGGCACTCTGCAATCATTGGGGGCAATGCTGTGTTCTGGCACTCTGCAATCATTGGGGGCAATGCTGTGTTCTGGCACTCTGCAATCATTGGGGGCAATGCTGTGGCTGGCACTCTGCAATCATTGGGGGCAATGCTGTGGCTGACACTCTGCAATCATTAGGGGCAATGCTGTGGCTGGCACTCTGCAATCATTGGGGGCAATGCTGTGTTCTGGCACTCTGCAATCATTGGGGGCAATGCTGTGTTCTGGCACTCTGCAATCATTGGGGGCAATGCTGTGTTCTGGCACTCTGCAATCA
>NC_138774.1:192561745-192654245 GCF_965119305.1 Pelophylax lessonae | reverse complement strand
GGGCCCAATTTGGACTTTCCAACTAGGGGTGTACTCACTTTTGTAGCCAGTGGTTTAGATATTAATGGCCTTGTGTTAAGTTATTTTAAGGGGACAGCAAACATACACTGTTATACAAGCTGTACACTCACTACTTTACATTGTAGCAAAGTGTCATTTCTTCAGTGTTGTCACATGAAAAGATATAATAAAATATTTACAAAAATGTGAGGGGTGTACTCACTTTTGTGAGATACTGTATACCGTGTGTGTGTGAGAGATACAAAGAGAAGAGAAATGTCTAGTACAGTACCTTGAAGAAGTATTACCTCTTGAACTTTTCCACATTTTGTCATGTTACAACCAAAAACGTAAATGTATTTAATATTTCAATATTTTTATTGAAGTATTAAGACAATGTCAAATAAGGCACAATTTTTGAACATTAGTGTAAACAAATGTGAAATTGAATACAGGTACAGGAATGCGTTTCCTTCAAAATATTCATAGACATAGTATCTCCTAACATTAACCAGGGATATCTTAATAATAAATAAGCTTGGTAGAAGTATCCGTAGGGGTAACAAGACATTATATAAGAATATGAAGTCTTATTGATATGGACAAAGAAAAGAGTACATCGACTAGGGATTGCCTACATGATATCTCATCGAGCCATTTCGTTATTTGATAATGGTAATAGTTAGGTTACAGAGGAAAAAAAAAAAAGGCAATGGGGAAAGAGGTAGAGAAAAAAAAAAAAGGGGGGGGGGTGGGGACAAGGAAAATGAGCTCCATTGTACATTCCTATGAGTATCATCAGTGTAGGACTATATGTTCCATCAGAATATTTTGCAATTATTGAAGAAATCAGACAAACCAAAAAATGTATAAGAAAGCGGAAGAAGGAACGAAAAGGGGAGTAGATCAGGGAAAAGCAAAGGAAAGGAAAAGAAAAAGAGGGGGGGAAAAAGGGGGAAAGAAAGGGTCAGTCAGGAATTCATTAGGTTACAGATAAGTATTTTATCCATGGATCCCATGTAGCATCAAATTTATTAATAGAGTTGCGGAAAATACAGGCAAGTCTATCATTAACCACGATCCAGTTAAGCATATTCTTCATGTAGTCAAGGGGAACCGTCAATTGCTTCCAGTATTTAGTAATAGTTATTCTGGCTGCAAAAAATATATATGTGATGAGTTTTATCGATTTTCTGGGGACCGCCTCAGGAAGCTTTTGAAAAGCGCTGGTTCCGGGGATCTACAAATATTAACTCCTGTCACTGAATGTATCAAATTAAATATGCAAATCCAGAATCTGGTGACTACTGGGCACCGCCACCAAACATGATACATTGTACCCATCTGGTCACAACGTCTAAAGCAAATGGGGGATGCAGATGGGTGCATCTTCGCAACTCTGGTCAGGACTTAATACCAACGTAAGAGTGTTTTATAATTTGCTTCAAATAATGTTGTGTTAATGGATATTTTGGATAAGGCATAGGCAATATCTTCCCAGTCAGATAATTCAAAAGTGGTATTCAAAGTGATGTACACCGTAGATATCCATCCCCGTAGGAGGCCTTTCGTTTGACAAGATAGTTGATTTTTAAGTGTAAGGGGTCTCTGTAGCAAATTAATTTTAGATCGTATAAAAGAGATAAGCAGATTGTATCAAAATATTTCTCTAGAGGGCATTTGTAACGTGTCTTAAAAATATTGTAAAGAGTGTGGTTGGTTGCCATTGAGGTAGTCACCTATCCTAAAAAGCCACCATAAAAATGGCATTTGAGTTAATCGTGGAGAGAACTCAGGATTGCAAAACAAGGGAGCCAGTGGGGTATGTGGAGAGGACAGTGGTTTTCGATGCTTTACACCTTCCCAAACCGCTAGGGAATGGGACAGGGTAGGACATAAACTTGGGGGACGAAGACGGCTAGGAAGCCACATTAGAGAATCAATGGCAAAAGGGTGGCATGAGAGAGCTTCAATAGAGACCCAAAATAGAGATCCCTTGGCCATTGTGTAGGAAAGTTGAGTTATTTGTCCATTCTTGTTTTTTATTGCCCCAAATAAAGCAAGGAACTTTTGATTGTAGAAATCGATAGGGTTCTAATATAATAGAGTATTCCAGGTAGAAATGTCATTTTAATAGAGTTGATTCTGCCAAACCAAGATAAGGGATAGTCTGCCCACTGTCGAAGATTTTCCCGAAGTCGACGAAAAAGTGGAGGATAATTAGCCCGATAGAGAGTATCGATTGAAGGAGTCAGTTGAATACCTAAATAGGGAAGGGAGTTTAATGCCCATTGAAAGCTATAGGTGTTGCGTAAGGTCAGCACTGTCAAAGGAGGTAAAGGAACGTTAAGGGGTGTTGTTTTTTGGGTGTTCAGAGAAAGTGCTGAGAGTTGGGAAAATTGGTGTAACAAAGTCAGTAAATTAGGTAGGTTAGTTTGAGGGTTAGGGATATGAGGACGTCGTGGGCAAACAAGGAGCATTTAGCTTCTTGTTGCCCACAACAAATGCCATTTATACTAGGATGGGATCAAATTACTATAGCTAAGGGTTCAATTGCCAATGCAAATAGCAATGGAGTGGGCAACCCTGTCGTGTTCCACATCGGATAGGAAACGAGAGCGACCTAAAACCGCTAATATAAATCTGGGCTGACTAATTGCTATAAAGCATTTTAATAGTGAAATAAAAGTAGAGCCAAATCCAAATGCCTCTAGAGTGTGTGACGGTATGCGAGGTGAGATGGTAGATAATCGCTATATTTCACCTCGCATACGTTCTGTGGTGAGAGACTGAACCGGAATCCGGCCTGGGTTTTTCCAGCCTCTGTGACAGGCTAGGTTCCGGTCCAGAGATTGTGAGTTACCTGAGTCCATGCTCAGGTGGACTTTAAATTAACAGGAAAAGAGCACAGAAATGCTCTGGCCTGAGACTCAGAAGGGGATCTGAGAGAAGAGCTCTTTTTGGACTTTAAAAGGTTTGCTTTGCAATATGTTTTGTCGGTGATGGGGACCAGCCCCACACTGTATAGTGAGGAAAACCATTGTTTAGTTTAGCGCCGGACGGCAAGGATTTATTTTATTGTTTTTGTATATTTGCAAACCTCTGCTGAAATAAAGCTGGCAATCCACCAGACGTTAAAGAAACTACCTGCGTGCTGGCCTTACTTTCCTGTGAAAGGTGATCCCTGTGAGCTAATCTCCCACACGTGGTGGAGGATGCGGGCAGTTTCTAAAGATGGAGGAAATGTTAAAGGCCCTGCTACAGGCCAATGCAGCTCAGCGAGAAACAAACCGCCAAATCGCAGAGGCCGCTAGAGCACAACAGGAGGCTACTGCAGCACAACTGGCAGCACAACAGGAGGCCGCTGCAGCAGAACACGCAGCCCAGCAGGAGATGAACCGCCAAATCGCAGAGGCCGCTAGAGCACAACAGGAGGTTGCTGCAGCACAACAGGCAGCACAACAGGAGGTTGCTGCAGCACAACAGGCAGCCCAGCAGGAGATGAACTGGCAGTTTGCAGAGGCTCAGCTGGAGTTGAAAAAAACTATGCTATTGTTGAGAAGGAATGTCTTGCTGTTAAGTGGGCTTTGGACTCCCTGAAGTATTACTTGTTGGGGAGGTTGTTTAAGTTGGTCACTGACCATGCTCCCCTAAAGTGGATGTGTGACAACAGGGAGAAAAATGGCCGCGTGACAAGATGGTTCCTGGCTCTACAGCCATTCAAATTTACAGTAGAGCATAGGCCAGGCAAGCTCCAAAACAATGCGGATGCCCTCTCCTGCATGCACTGTATGATTGGGTCTATTGTTCAATCGCCGGCGCTTGAGCAGAGGGGGAGGATATGTGACGGTATGCGAGGTGAGATAGTAGATAATCGCTATATTTCACCTCGCATACGTTCTGTGGTGAGAGACTGAACCGGAATCCGGCCCGGGTTTTTCCAGCCTCTGTGACAGGCTAGGTTCCGGTCCAGAGATTGTGAGTTACCTGAGTCCATGCTCAGGTGGACTTTAAATTAACAGGAAAAGAGCACAGAAATGCTCTGGCCTGAGACTCAGAAGGGGATCTGAGAGAGGAGCTCTTTTTGGACTTTAAAAGGTTTGCTTTGCAATATGTTTTGTCGGTGATGGGGACCAGCCCCACACTGTATAGTGAGGAAAACCGTTGTTTGGTTTAGCGCCGGACGGCAAGGATTTATTTTATTGTTTTTGTATATTTGCAAACCTCTGCTGAAATAAAGCTGGCAATCCACCAGACTTTAAAGAAACTACCTGCGTGCTGGCCTTACTTTCCTGTGAAAGGTGATCCCTGTGAGCTAATCTCCCACAAGTGGTAAATAAATAGTCCCAATTTAGGCTATTAAAGGCCTTATGAAGGTCTAGTGATAGGCATAGTAAATCCCTAGATAAGGGAGTATCCCATTTGGAGCGTACCACAGAAATCAATGCTATTGACCGGCGGATCTGATCCAACGTTTGGCGTTCATTTATAAAGCCGGATTGATCTTTATGGATATATTGCGCTAGAACTATGCCTACACGTAAAGCTAGAAGTTTCGTTAGAGTTTTGAGGTCACAATTAATCAATTAAATAGGGCGGTAGTTAAGGATGTCAGTGGAGCCCTAATTCATTTTGGGTATGATGCAAATGAAGGCCCTGTTTTCATCAAAAGGAACCTCACCACCGTCACCAAGGAAATAAAATAGAGAGCCATATGAGGAGCCAACTGTTCAGACAAGTTTTTATAATAATAATAATTGGGGAGACCGTCGTGACCTGGTGATTTATTTAAGGACAGTGTCTTAATAGTAGTGTGCATTTCTTCACCTGTAATCGGTTGGTCCATGAGTTCCCTATGGGATTCGGTGGGAGACGGTAAGGATAAGGTATTCAGGAAACTACTAATGTAAGCAGAAACAGGACCCTGAGGTCGGTTGTATAGTTTGGTTTAAAATACCTGAAATTCTTGGAGAATGTTTTGGGGATTTTGAGAAAGATTGCCTCCAGAGAGTAAAATTTTCAGGAGAGCTGTATATGTGTGTT
Source organism: Pelophylax lessonae (assembly GCF_965119305.1). NCBI lineage: Eukaryota > Metazoa > Chordata > Amphibia > Anura > Ranidae > Pelophylax > Pelophylax lessonae. The sequence goes on along the minus strand of NC_138774.1, from coordinate 192,649,202 downwards.
TAGGGGTAAGTTTACGTGCTAACAACAAACCCAGTCGGTCACGCCAGGTAAAGAAGTTATGGTTAGTCCAGCGTAAGTATTTCTCCGCCTTCGTAGTAAGGTAAATATTAAGGTTCCTTGCGGGCCTGTTCAAGTTTATTCAATAGATCTGGGTGGGGGAATGTTTGTGTTGGTTAGCTAGGGCTTCGTATTCCTTAGTTTTAGTAGTAATCACCTTGTTGTGAGCTTTCATAAGTCAAGACAACAGCTGAATCAGAAAACCCCCAAATGGAAGCTTTGTGTGCTGCCCAGTTGATGGCGGGGTTTGTGTCTTCTGCTTTATTATAAGTTTTAAAGTGGGTAATAATATCCAGCCAATAAGATTCATTACCGAGGATAGATTAATTCAGTCGCCAATGAGATTTGGCCAATTTGATTGTCAAACTAGAGAACAATACAACTACAGGTTCGTGGTCGGACCAGGGCATCGAGACTATCTTAGCCGAAAGTAATTTGAGCAAAAGCCCCAATAGAAGAAATACATGGTCAATACGAGAGTAACGGTTGTGGGCTCTAAAAAAGTGAGAGTAGTCTCGAGTGGTAGGATTGGCCGACCTCCAAGCATCAATAAGATTGTGAGTGGTAGGATTGGCCGACCTCCAAGCATCAATAAGATTGTGATGATGTAACAGTTGAGCAAATTTGTGGCTCTGCTTAGGGGGGGGGGGGGGATTTCAGTGGAGATGTGTGAGATTGGTCTAAAATATGATCTAGCGCCAAGTTAGAGTCACCGGCCGAAATTACATCTCCCTCGAACTGTGGCACTAATGATCAAGGTAAGGAATTGAGAAAGGCCACCTGGTTCGTATTAGGAGCATAATAAAGCAAAAAGGTTACCAATTTTTCTCCCAGGTGCCCCTTCACCAATAGGTAGCGCCCTTCTTTACCTTTTAATATTTTGGTTTCTGTAAAGGAAAGATGGCATGACAAACAGAGCGCCACTCCAAGTTTTTTCCCTGTAGCATTAGCAAAGTAACAAACGGGGTTGTCTTTATGTATATAGCGGAGAGTGAAAGAAGAAGTAAAGTGCATTTCCTGAAGGGCTACAATATCAGCACCCAGTGATCTATAGTAATTGAATACATTAATAAGTTTAGCGGGTGAACCCAGCCCCTGAACATTATGGGAAAGCAGTTGCACGGTTCCAGTGGAGTTATTCAACTTGGACATGGCAAAGGATAAAAATAGCTGTAAACAGGCAGACGTACCCACCAACGCCCGCATTCATAAATCTTGGGAATCCAGAAGAAATTCCAACAGACCCTCAGAAAGGAAAAGGGAAAAAGATTAGAAGCAGAAGAATGAGCAAAAAGAAAAAAGGGTAAAAGATACATGGGCTTAAGAACGCCTAGTTTCAAAGAGTATAGCATAGCAGTTAAATTGACCAACTGAAAACAGTGAATTTTATTACCACGTAGTCCAGAAACCAAGTTCTGGGAAAATGGGAGTCTCCGCCAAAGTCAACCAATGGGAAGAGTCCAACAACCCGGGAGAGTGCATAACCTCCTCTCGGCATAGGTATTAAATGATGAGTAAAATAAATAGGCCCTCCTAGGAGCACTTGAGCAGGCTAAGAAAACAAAAGGGGTAAAACGGTTATAATAAGTCAACAATTAGTAGGTGTATGGTTCATAACTAAAAAGGTAAATCTGCAAACCAAAATTTCCAAGATCCCCTAGAGCAGTCGTTCTCAACTCCGGGCCTCAGGACCCACTAACAGGCCAGGTTTGCAAGATAACTGAAATACATCACAGGTGATACATTTTGCTGCTCAGTGATTGCAGTATTCTAGTCTGCATCTCCCCATTGCAATACCCAAAATCTGGCCTGTTAGTGGGTCCTGAGGACCAGAGTTGAGAACCACTGACCTAAAGAATAAAAACACCAGGTTTAAGACATATACTGTAAAAGGACAATAACAAAACAGAGGTAGCGGCTAATGTCCTGTAAGAGGACCACTTAGAAGCCACCACCGTAGAGAGAGTCAGTTGGCGTTGTTCAGGAAACTCTCAGGTAACTCGGCGTGGAGTTGCAGCTTTCTTTGATGATGGGGAAGCCAAAGAGGTGGAAGCGGAAGAGGAGGATCGCTGGATCTTGATCCATTCCTAGATGATGGGCTGTAAGAGATGAATCCCAATTTCAGCAGAATCTTTTCACTGTCAGCAAAAGTAGAGAAGGAATATAATCTGCCATTATAGGTGAATTTCAATCGGAAAGGATATTTCCATTGGTAACGAATATCACGTTGAATTAGTGAAGAAAGTAGGGGTTTGAACGCTCTCCGTTTTTGAATAGTGGCTTGTGAGATGTTCGCAAATATCTAGATTTATAGCCTTCAACTTCCAGATCAGGATGTTCCCTAGCATACTACGTGACCACTTCTTTGACTCTGAAGAAATGGGGTTTCACAATCACTTCTCTAGGGGGCCCGTTGGGTTTTGGGGGAACTAAGGCCCTGTGAATGCTGTTGATCGCCGTATGGATTTCATCAATATCTGGTACATCAGTTTGCATCAATAAGTAGGTGATAGAAGTGAGATCTCTAACCGTTTCTGGTAGTCCCCGTATACGGAAGTTATACCGCCTGGCACAATTTTCAAGGTCATCGATTTTAGCGTTAGCTTCCTCTTGTCGATCTTGAAGATCAGTGATCATGGAGGAATTTTGCACCACTCTGTGGACAGTATCATCAACTTTAGACTTAATGCTGTCCAAGGACATCGCTGTGCCTGGAAATCTTGTTTCAGCTCAGAGGTTAATTTAGTGGCAGCTTTCTCTATTTCCCTATGTAGCATGTCAGCAAAAGCGGGCAAGTAGGATAGTGTCAGGAGAGTATGGTAATGGTGCAGGTAAAGGAGCTGGAGACCTCTCAGGACTGTCAGCATCTGCATCCTGGCTACTGCTTTGGCTGAGGAAGATGTCTGCCATGTCTCTCTCCAGAGCAGAGGCAGTGTAGGAAGCATGGCCTTAAGATTGTATAGAAGCTTGTGAGGGAGATCTGGCATGGCTGAAATGAGCATATGAAAGGTCAGTCGGCTCACCTGAAGATGGAGGGGCTTTGGGAGAGTCCCTCTGGGGCTGTGGCTGTAGCTGCTCCTTCCCTGTGTGTGTGGAGCTGGTGCTGGTCGACATCCCGGATACACGAGGCGGGTAATGGGGACTGTTAAAGGTCTTCCCTGCTGACCGGGATGACATGGAGCGGGTCTCTGTGTTGCCCGCCCGCCGCCCCGACACAGTACTGGAGGAAGAGGGCCACTAATGAAGGCTGTATGTGCCGGGAGTGTGTGGAGCTGTTCGGGCTTTCATTCAGTCTGGCCGCCCGAATAAATGTATTTTATTAGGATTTTATGTGATAGACCAACATAAAGTGGCACATAATTGTGAAAATGATAAATAGTTTTCAACATTTTTTACAAATAAATATGTGAAAAGTGTGGCGTGCATTTGTATTCAGCCCCCGAGTCAATACTTTGTAGAACCACCTTTCACTGCAATTACGGCGGCAAGTCTTTTTTGGTTTGTCTCTACCAGCTTGGTACATTTAGAGTGTGAAATTTTTGCACATTCTTCTTTACAAAATAGCTCAAGCTCTGTCAGTTTATATGGAGAGTGTCTATGAACAGCAATTTGTAAGTCTTGCCACAGATTCTCAATTAGATTTAGGTCTGGACTTTGACTGGGCCATTCAAATACATAAATATGCTTTGATCTAAACCAGGCATGTCCAACCTGCGGCCCGAGGGCCGCATGCGGCCCGGAACCTCAGGCAATGCGGCCCACTGCCCCCTGACAATTTTTTTTTTTGCTGGGGAGGAAGGAAGTCAGGTCTTGGGCACAGCCACAGCAACTTCCAACTAACGGTAGGCGAGCATGTGCAGTGTTTCTGACTCCTACCACCATGACCACTTCAAATCACTGAAGTGGTCATGGTGGTTAGAGTGTTCCTTTATTACCTCTCAGAAGAAGTAAACCTCTGTATACTGATTCCATTTCATTCGATCATCCTCTAGTTGTGTTAAATTAGTGTAGGGTTGTTGTCCTGCTGGAAGGTGAACCCAGGGCCGGACTGGCCTACCGGGATACTGGGAAATTTCCCAGTAGGCTGCCTGCCCTGGGGCCGCTTTGGGCTGTGGGCAGCTGCGGCGGTGCCCAGGACCGATCCCGGGCGGGTTGCCGGGTGCACAGAACAGCTGGTGCGCGGTGAGCTGAGACAGAGGGGAGTGGCGTCAAAGTCCTCTTCTCCCTCCTCCCCTCCTTGTGTATGACACTCAAGGCTTGAGTCTGAAATGTAAGTCCCACCTCGTAGACTGGCTCCTGAGATAGACGGCACACTGATCCAATGCTGTGGAATTTAATCAGTGTGACGTGATCATAGGAGCCGGTCTAGGAGGCAGGACTTTCTTACAGTGGCATGGCATCCCGAGCAATTCAAATCCAAGCTCCCTGACACCGCAGGAGATTGCTGATGTATGTGATCCAGGCACAGGTAGGCTTTATTTGGTGGGCACTGATTAGGCTGCATTTGGTGGGCACTGATTAGGCTGCATTTGGTGGGCATGGATGAGGCTGCATTTGGTGGGCATGGATGAGGCTGCATTTGGTGGGCACTGATTAGGCTGCATTTGGTGGGCACTGATTACTCTGCATTTTTTGGGTAATGATTACTCTGCATTTGGTGGGCACTGATTAGGTTGCATTTGGTGGGCACTGATTAGGCTTCATTTGGTGGGCATGGATGAGGCTGCATTTGGTGGGCACAGATGAGGCAGCATTTGGTGGGCACGGATGAGGCTGCATTTGGTGGGCACGGATGAGGCTGCATTTGGTGGGCACGGATGAGGCTGCATTTGGTGGGCACTGATTAGGCTGCATTCGGTGGGCACTGATTACTCTGCATTTGGTGGGCACTGATTACTCTGCATTTGGTGGGCACTGATTAGGCTGCATTTGGTGGGCCTGTTCAAAACAGACCCCCAACGTCTCACTTTTGTGACAGAAAGACTGAGGATTCCCCAGTCCCTTCTTCTGCAGCCTCAGCTGCACTGGACAGTGAATGAATGGGAAGTGCTCTGTGGTGAGTAGCTTCCTCTTCATTTAGTTTACAATGCTACAGTTATGAGTGAACACAGTGAGTGATCAGTACCAAGCACTTACTGTGTTCATTCAGAAAAGGAAGGGGTCGGTAAATTACATATTTACCGGCCCCTTCCCCCGCTCCCCATCCTGAAACATCCAAACATCTCCCTGTGTGCCCGCAGCAGCAGCCAGTGGCAGAGGAGAAGAGGGAAGCTGGCAGCACTGCAGGGGTATGGCAACTAAGGAATCTGCACCACAGGGGGTGATAATGTACCCTGCTCTCTATGGTGCAGGCATGCACGATATTCCATAGAGAGCAGGGTACATTTTACCACAGAGGGTACCCATGTTATAGAGAGCAGGGTACATTTTACTTACGCTGTGGAGAGCAGAATATGTATACCATAGAGAGCAGGGTACAAAATCCTTTGAGAACAGAGTATGAGTGCAAAGGAGAGCAGAACCTGTGTGAATCTCTTCCTGTATGAAAGTGCGATGTTGTATGTGTAAGAGATATAGAGAGCAGGGTAAGGGTCAATGCCAATGGGTAATTGCAGGGTGCTTCTGGCATCAGTTTAAGAGGCTTTTGAGATCATTCAGAATTAATTTCAGATGCAGTTCACCTGCATATAATGTGCTTCAACTGCTCTTGCATTTTTTTAGACCTGTATGAGGAGAGAAGCAAACAAAAACCTCTCTACACTGGCCCTAAGCTTACCATAGAGAGCACTAGGGATAATTACTAAAACTGGAAAGTACAAAATCTGGTGCAGCTCTGCATTGAAACCAATCAGCTTCCAGTTTTTTTTTTTTTGTCATAGCTTTATTGAACAAGCTGATTGGCTACCATGCACAGCTGCACCAGATTTTGCACTCTTCACTTTTAGTAACTCAACCCCTATGTGTGGTGACAGACGTTTTACCTCATGGTAAAAAAAAACAGTCACTGCAGGGACACACAGGAAATGATTGTTTCCTCAGTATCCTATTCACACTGAAACGCAGCATAGCGCTAAGCTACAGCATGCTACAATAAAATTCAGGCATGCTGCATTTAATCCCAGCACACCTGCCCAAAACCCACTGCAATGTCCAGCAGTGCACTGCTGGACATTGCAGTGAATGAAATGTAGGTTTTGTACACTTCAAATAAAGCTCATACAGAACACAAAAAGGGAGCAGTGCGATGCGCTGAATCGTGCACCACAGTGCCCACTAGCAGCCGTAGCACTGAATCGCTGTGAATTTGCCCTTAAAATATGTATGCCATAGAGTGCCAGATGTGCACACTTTTCATTTTATATTAAATAACAGTGGGTTTGATTTACTAAAACTGGAGAGTGCAAAATCTGGTGCAGCTCTGCATAGAAACCAATCAGCTTCTAGGTTTTTTTCTTGTCAAAGCATAATTGAACAAGCTGAAATTAGAAGCCAATTAGCTACAATGCAGAGCTGCACCAGATTTTGCACTCTAGTTTTAGTAAATCAACCTTAGGCCCCTTTCACACGGGCTTTCTGATCCGATCCACCTGTCAGTTTTTTCAGACGGACCTGATCGGATGCTCAATCCAGCCCTATGGAGCGTCGGATGTCAGCGGAGACATCCGCTGACACCCCCTGCTATCCGATCCAAAACCCTATTTTCCATCAGTCTGGAAGATCGGATGAAAACGGACAGGTGGTCTGTTATCATCCGATCTCCCATAGAGGAGAGCGGGGATCTGACAGCTAGGAGACGGAGCTGTCATCGGCCTGCTCAACGGGGGAAAAGGAACGGGGTGAAAGGAACCTTAGTGTCTAGTGTAAGCTGGGATAGAAAGTGGCACGTATACAGGTTTCAGTATAGCATGGCAAAATGTGTATGAATTAAGCTGGCCAAATACTAATAGAATTTCTTTAAAAAATATTTAATTTCAGGAATGTTCATTCAATTTTCTAACTCAATAGCGGGGTCAAAGTGACGTTTGTTTTCGATTGCAGTGACAAGATGATTCAAAGTTTCAGGATAGAAAATTATTTTCAAACAAATTACTAACAGTGAATGAGGCTTCTGTTTGGGAAATTATTCATTACAAAATTTAATGTTGAAAGCAAACAAAATTTGAACTACTTTTAAACAACATTTGTCTGGTTATCGAATGTTCTAAAGAGAATATTTATACGAATGCTCTTGTATATGCATCTACTAGTGTATGGAAAGCCTTAGGTTAATGTGAACTTGGAAAAAAAAAGGGCACACTGACCTGGTGCATTACCAACCATTTAATTTTGAAACATAAAAAGTATTCTACTTACAAATGCATGACAAGCATGGGCATGTAAAAAGATGCAGACGAGACCACCTCCAGATCCACAGTGGGATGGGAAGCCCTCGTAGCGTCCAAAGGCTTACACGTTTCAAGGGTCAAGCCCTCTTCTTCAAAGCCAAGGAGAGTATGGATGATTCCACACCAACCTTTATACCTCTACAAGCTATTATCCTAGGTGTACAACACTCACCCACCTCTAAGGAGGGGAGGGGTCAGGGATGGGACACAGACCATATGAGCACATTAGTAATTAAAGAAATAACTAAGTAAATAATTCATGATCTAACCGATTATCTCCTACTCTATTAGCATTTAGATGACCCCGAAAACCCTCTTCAGAGAAGCCTATCCTACCCACACCTAACAACTGTATTTTCATTTTCTCCATCAGCTCATCCCCCACAGTTATTGTCTTTTGTTTCACTTGACCCTCCCTTCTAGATTGTAAGCTCTAATGAGCAGGGCCCTCTGATTCCTCCTGTATTGAATTGTATTGTAACTGTTCTGTCTACTCTCATGTTGTAAAGTGCTGGGCAAACGGTTTGCACTAAATAAATCCTGTATTATAATTATAATAATAATCACCATCACAACAGACTGGTATGTGACAAACAAATGGCCCCTGCCCCCACCTATAACTGGCCTTCACAGCAAGGAGTACATGGAAGGGCAACACATACAAAAGAAAACCAAAAAAAATTCCCAGATCAACTCACCAACCAGTCTGCTACCAACCAAATTAACCTGTAATAGTTTGCGTTAAAAACAGGGGTTTAGTTAGAACACATTTGCAAATACATGCGTAAGCTGCAGATTCGCTCCAAGGCTCCCCAATATTTCTGCAGTCCTAACCCATGTAAAAGTTTTCAAAGTGTAAGCACATGCATTCTAATAGATAGATAGAGGGCAGGTGAGCCTGGAGGTAGCCCACCCTCCTTAAAAAGGTGTAAACATCAGATTCCCAAATGCCTCAAGCGATAAACACAATTGTATGTTCATCATAAACTTTACTGTAGGTAGCCTCCTTACATCAAAATCCCTTATATGATGTGGGTTCCCCATTGCCTCCTTCTGCTGTTACCATCATACTACCTTTAGTTCACTAAAAAGGATGCAAAAGGAAAAGATGATTCCATTACTTACCTGTAATTTGTGCCACTATCTATTACAGTGACATTTCTCAAGGAGGAATCCAAAATGGCGCTGCCACTCTTCTCTGGAGCGCACGCATGTACTAGGATCGGAAAGTCGGAAATGCAGGTGTATTTGCATTCCACCCGCACTTCCAGTCAAGTTGATATAAATTCCAGTTTCCCTGATATGTAATTTACGTTATACCCAGCAGATGGACAATGGGCAATAGCAGTGTGCCCACACCGTGGCACACTGCCACCCACTGTTTTGTTTTTCCTTCAGCCAGCAGGCAAAAAATTCCTCCATCCACACAAACAAGGTAGATAGAGGACTATCCCCCTCCCTTACCACCAGTACATTGTATTCTGTCAGAATACACTGATCGGCGGCTGCAGCTATTGATCGAAAAAAAATATCCATCAGGTCCCTTGGACAGAAGTCAAATGATCGACTTCTATCCAGCAAGGACTGCCAATCACTGATCACAGGACTGCCAAACACAGTTCAGCACTTGCATATTACCATTTTTATGAAAGGATGCTGTTGGGTAGTGATGGTACTAAATCTTTAATGTTAAAGGGTCATTCCCTCAAATGTGATATTTCAGTTATAGTTGGAGTCAGATATGCTTAGTCACCCACTGACTTTGTTTCTCTTCGGGACACCTTTAGAAAACTTTCTTAGCCCTGGTTTCTGTTACTGCCAATTTTAAAGTGTTCCTTGCTGCAGAATATAAAAGTTTCCAGGCCTATTCAGTAAGAATTTGAAATGAAAAGGTTGCATAAATTGACCAAGTTTTGAGTTTTCTGTATTCTGAACAATTGAGATGATACCCAATTGGCTGCTGTGGGTTACCACACTTTGTCCATCCTCACTGTTCTTTGCACAGAACCAATAAATAATCATAGTTTGCAATTTTAACTGGAGTGTACGGTTCCCTACTTAAAGTGGAGTTCCGGGCACAAAAACATTTTTTCAATGAAAATACCCCCGGGACAGTCAGGGCTAGTACATTCCACAATGGCTAGCCTCTGATCTGTCCCGGTTCACACTTACCCGCAAGAAGAAATACTCACTTTTAAAATTTCTTCTCCAGCTTTGCCATCTCTGATGTGGACAGCTGAAGCCAGCGCGATCCTCTTCTGCGTCCTCTTCCGTGTCTTCTTCTCCCAGAATGCGCCTGCACCGGCCCCTCACGTCACTTCCGGTGCGGCGCCTTATTCCTCCACAGCTTCTGGGCATGCCCAGAAGCTGTTTAGCGGGGAATGCGGCGTTGCACCGGAAGTGACGAGCGGGGCCGGTGCCGTCGCATTGATTCCTGGGAGCGATGACATTCAGCTCCCAGGAATCATTGCAAACCGGAAGTGACGGCGCGGGCCGCGGCCGCCGAGGGAGTAAGTGGAAGAAAGGTGAGTATATCTTTCTACAATAACAAGGTAAGTAAAAAAAAAAAAAAAATCCTAACTATCCATTTCTGTTTCAGGTGAGGAAAAGCAAGCGGTGGCCACAAAATCTATTATGTCAATTTTGTGGCCGGAACTCCGCTTTAACCACATTAAGACTGGAAGGATTTGCCCCTTAATGACCAGGCCCTATTTTGTGATTCGGCACTGCGTTATTTTAACGGACAATTGCGCGGTCATGCGATGCTGTACCCAAATAAAATTGATGTCCTTTTTTTCCCACAAATAGAGCTTTCTTTTGGTGGTATTTGATGACCTGTGTGATTTTTATTTTTTGCGCTATAAACATTTGCGCGACCATTTTGAAAAGAAAAAAAAAACAATATTTTTCACATTCTGTTATACGACAGTCTCAAAAAAAAAAAAAATTTAAGTCAAAATCTTTAAACATTTTAGGGCAATTTGTTTTCTGCTACAGATTTTTGGTAAAAAAAAAAAACGCAATAAGCGCATTTTGATTGGTTTGCGCAAAAGTTATCGTGTCTAATAACTACAGGAAAGATTTATGTCATTTTTATTGTTTTTTTTTTTTTTTTTACTAGTAATGGCGGTGATCTGCGATTTTTTGCGGGACTGCGGCATTGCTGCGGACAGATCATAACCCCTGACATTTTTGACACTTTTGAGGGTACCAGTGACATTACTACAGTAATCAGTGCTAAAAATATGCACTGTTACTGTAATAATGACACTGGCAGGGAAGGGGTTAACCCTATGGGTGATCAATGGGTTAAATGTGAGCCTAGGCGAGTGATTCTAACTGTGGGGGGGGGCGTGGCTTGTGAAATGACCATAGAGACATGTGATCCTATATAGAAGGATCACAAGAGCTCTGTGATCATATCAGGGAGAAAAACGGTTGGCTGTGTTTACAACAGCCAACCATCCTTCTCTCTCAGCAGGGAGCGATTAGGGGTGTCAGGCGGCAATCAGAGCGGCCTGACCCGTACATCGGCTTCCCCGCTGCCGAGTGGGGGCGGGAGCACGCCACCAGGGCCTTGAGCTCGCCTCCTAGCTTCCCGCGCGCAACCGACGTAGGTCTACGTCGGTTTGCGCAGGAGAGCCAACCTGCCGCAGTTTTACTGGTGGTCAGGAAGTGGTTAAGTATATTGGAGGGCTCTATTTTCTGTTCAGATTCTATTTAATATATTTCCTTTTCTGGACATTGGGATTGGCTTGTGGGCAATTCAGGCACCAATGCCTCATCCACCAAGCATGCCTGTGACTTTAGGTGAAGTCTACCCAAGGATTATTCGAAAGCCAGCAGTAATCTCATGCATCAATCCATGTATGAACAAAAAGCCTTTGGCTTTCCCTGCCTCTGATTGACACTGAGTGCTATTGCCCAGTCTTTTGTCAACATGTGCTCCCGCATTCTCTAACAAAATGATTCAGTTACTAAGTAGCCTATTTGTTCCTAATCCTCCACTGAATAAAACCTTACATTGGTGTACACGGAGCCTCATCTGTCATTTTCAAGCCTGTGTTGTCCCAATCTTTGAGAGACAACACAAGTCCTGGTCTGACATTATTACTATTTCTTTATTCTGCCAGAAATTTCTGGGGGGAAATCATTCTAAATTCATAGTGTTTAGTTTTCATTTAACACTTTTAAGGTGCACTGCACTCTAACTGGAATTTTTAGTATGGAGGTACAACCCCAAATTCCAAAAACGTGGGATGCTGTGTACATTTTACACAAAAATAGAATGCATTGATTTGAAATTCTCATAAACCCATATTTTATTAACAATAGAAAATAGAAAACAATTACATTTTTTGTAAAGAAAAAAAGGTAATTTTGACATTTTTGGCAGCAACATGTCCCAAAAAAGTGATGACAAAGTAACTAGTACGAACGGGGAAGAGCTGAAGGAGCATTTTGCAACTAATTAGGTTAATTGGTAACAGGTCAGTAACATGATTGGGTATAAAAAGATCATTTTAGAGAGTCATCGTGTTTCAGAAGTAAATATGGGCAGAAGTTTATCATTCTGTGAAAAGCTGCGTTTAAAAATTGTGAAACAATTTCAGAATAATGTTTTTCAATGTAAAATTGCAAAGACTTTAAATTTATCATCATCTACGGTACAAAATATCATCAAAACACACTGAGAACCTGGAGAAATCTCTGTGCTTAAGATGACAAGGCCGAAATGCAATGCGATGCAAATTGAGAGCATAGTTTGTGATTATTGGCCTGTTTCTGGACAGAGCTTGATTGTCTACATCCTGATAACCCTTGAGTAAACCGAATTAAATACTCAAGTGACCTTGAGCCATAAATTCTGGAATTTAGGATTTGTATTTTCCTCAAAATTCTACAAACAATATCCCATAATGACAACGTAAAAGAAGTTTATTTAAAATCTTTGCAAATTTATTCATAAATAAATAAAAACCCACAGGTCCATATGTATTCACAGCCTTTGCCATGACACAAAATTGAGCTCAGGTGCATCCGATTTCCACTTATCATCCTTGAGATATTTCTACAACTTGATTGGAGTCCACCTGTGGTAAACTCAGTTGATTGGACATGATTTGGAAAAGCACACACCTGTCTATATAAGGTCCCACAGTTAACAGTGCATGTCAGAGCACAAACCAAGCCATGAAGTCAAAGGGATTGTCTGTAGACCTCCGAGACAGGATTGTATCGAGGCACAGATCTGGGGAAGGGTACATAAATATTTCTGGTCCCAATGAGTACAGTGGCCTCCATCATCCATATATGAAAGAAGTTTGGAACCACCAGACTCTTCCTAGAGCTGGCTGCTCGGCCAAATTGAGCAATCGGGGGAGAAGGGCCTTAGTCAGGCGGGTGACCAAGAACCCAATGGTCATTCTGACACAGCTCAAGCGTTTCTCTGTGGAGAGAGGAGAACCTTCCAGAAGAATGACCATCTCTGCAGCACTCCACCAGTCAGGCCTGTATGGTAGAGAGGCCAGATGGAAGCTACTCCTCAGTAAAAGGCACATGGTACATGACAACCCGCCTGGAGTTTGCCAAAAGGCACCTGAAGGACTCTCAGACCATGAGAAAAAAAATTCTCTGGTCTGACGAAACAAAGATTGAAATCTTTGGCCTGAATGGTAAGTGTCATGCCTGGAGGAAACCAGGCCTTGCTCATTACCTGGCCAATACCATCCCTACAGTGAAGCATGGTGGTGGCAGCATCATGCTGTGGAGATGTTTTTCAGCCGCAGGAACTGGGAGACTTGTCAGGATTGGGGGAAAGATGAATGAACCAACGTACAGAGACATCCTTGATGAAAACCTGCTCCAGAGCGCTCTGGACCTGAGACTGGGGCGAAGTTTCATCTTCCAACAGGACAACAACCCTAAGCACACAGCCATGATAACAAAGGAATGGTTACGGGACAACTCTGTGAATGTCCTTAAGTGGCCCAGCCAGAGCCCAGACTTTAACCCAATTAAACATCTCTGGAGAGATCTGAAAATGGCTGTGCACCTATGCTCCTCATCCAACCTGATGGAGCTTGAGAGGTCCTGCAAAGAAGAATGGGAGAAACTTCCCAAAAAATAGGTTTGCCAAGCTTGTAGCATCATACTCAAAAAGACTTGATGCTGTAATTGGTGCCAAAGGTGCTTCAAAAAAGTATAGAGCAAGGCTGTGAATACTTCTGTACATGGGATTTTTTTTATTTTTTATTTTTAATAAATTTGCAAAGATTTCAAACAAACTTATTTAACATTGTCATTATGGTCTATTTTTTTGTAGCATTTTAAGGAAAATAATGAATTCAATCCATTTTGGAATAAGGCTGTAACATAACAAAATGTGGAAAAAGTGAAGCGCTGTGAATACTTCCCAGATGCACTGTATATGTGCCGAATATCCTGGTTCAACTCTAATAGTACACTACTGTGCATACACCACTCTGGCCGCTATGGCAGAAAGTATACACTAGTGGAGTTCGCTTTACTTCATACTTGCACTGAGAGAGAGGAGATGCAAAGCACATTCGTGGTGCAGCACGCCTAACCAGGAATCAGAACCTATATATATTTGATGAGCATGTACATGGCTGCATCCATGTGCATAAACAATATAACAAGGTTTTTAAACACTGAGGGCTAGTTTGCACTTACAGTTGGCAGTAAAACCTTCATGGTTGAGCTGCTTTTTTTTACCGCCCTTCAACTGCTCCCCCTTTTTCTGGAAGACAATCAGCGAGGGTGTACACATTCTATGGCCCTGATGCTTTACCCCTGGAAATATACCCTCCATTGCTTTCGTTGGGCAATACTGCCTGTCGAATGCAACCCATTCAAGTGAATAGGGCCATGCTGCAACCAACCACAGTGCAGGTGATTGTGGCAAGGTAGTCCAGCAATTACTGGGTTTAAACAAGCAGTGAGTAGGCAATACAATACCACCTCACTGCTTGTTAAATGCTCTCTGAAGAGCGATTTAAACACGGATCGCTCTTTAGAGAACAAAGCATGTGTAAGCAAGGCCTTGTACACACTAATATGATTTACATTATTCAGATCTGATTCACAGGGAGGGCAGGACTGAGTTGGAGGGAAAGGTGGGCATTTACCCCTTGGCCAGTACAAGTAGTTGAGTTGAGATACTCCCTCATTCAGTCATCAATCAGGGTGGGATCTGCAGTCAGTGACACGTGCTAGGCATTATCCGACTATCTGCTTCCCATTCAGACCTGTGACTACAGCATCTGGCAGGGGGAAGTCTTCAAGCACCAATTTTCTTTGCATCTCTGAGATGGCATAACCAAATGCCAAGAACCACAAAAGGTAGAAGAGCCTGAAAGATAAAATGATGTCACAAACTAGGTCTGGAAAACCCAATTTTTACCATGCTTACCAATCACTGTGAGACATGTATAAAATCAGAGTTTAGCTTTAGCTTATCACTTAAACTACACTCATCCTTTATCCTCAGCCAGGCCTTTACCCTAATGTAACCCAGTCTCTAACACTGAACTAAACACTGTACCATACATTTTTAAAGCTACAAGTCCCTGCCAAACTGTAACAAAGAAAAAACGGCTTCAGATACACATAAAATAAAATAAAAAATCAGATAAGACGTTCATTATATCATTTTTCTGGCCACTCGGGGCAGCATCGAGTCATATTCTACGCATTCTATTACCAAGTACATCATGCAAATGTTTTCCCCAAGGTAGTGAGTAGTTCATAGCAACCGGTTGGTTCGAATCTGTCATTGGCCTGAGTCCTGACAATAATACACCTGAATTATAACTGGCTGCACAATACTGCATTTAGTGCATAACTATTGTAAAATAATGTACAAAGAATTATTTCTGCATATCTTTGGATATATACTTTCCTTACTAACTCCATGGCAGCGTACAGATGGGCAAGCCCCACCTTCGCACCTATCTCATAGGACCCCCTGCCTCAAATTTTGAGGCGGATTCATTCCATGTGTTTCTTTTTGTCCTCCTTACCTTATAGGACCAAGCAAGTTGTACAAGCAGCTCCCTTTACCTGGCTGCAATAAACTTGTGGCTGACCACCTGTTGCTCCCCAGGTGCAGACCCCGCTTTATGGTCTATATCGGTTTTAGGGCGGCACTGTGCCCTGGATCATGTGTGTATATATACGTAATCCAACACGCTGTCATTTTACACAGCAGAAGCTGATCGACGGGTGTTGGGTACTTGATGTCAGGGATGCAGAGAGAACTGTGATCTGCCAATTCAAACAAGGAATGAATTCCATCTCTTCCCCTAGTAAAAGCACCTAACACAGTATAGTAAAACACAGGCTAGGCACACAGTTAACCCTTTGATCACTAATCTGAATCACCGATCTCTCTCTGCCTCTGTCCAACCCATCCCCCCACACAGTTAGTAAGCACAAAAGGGAACACATTTAACCCCCTGATCCCCCCAGTGTTAACCCCTTTCCTGTCAGTGTCATTTAACCACTTGCCTACAGTGCACTTTCACCCCCTTCCTGCCCAGACCGATTTTCAGCTTTCAGCGCTCTCACACTTTGACTGAGAATTACTCAGTCATGCAACACTGTACCCATACAAAAATTGTGTCCTTTTTTTCACACAAATAGAGCTTTCTTTTGATGGTATTTGATCAATACTGGGTTTTTTATTTTTTGTGCTATAAATAAAAAAAGACTGAAAATATCGTGAAAAAACGCATTTTTCTTTGTTTCTGTCATAAAATTTTGCAAATTAGTCATTTTTCTTCACAAATTTTGGCCAAAATTTATACTGCTACTTATCTTTGGTAAAAAAAAAACAAATAAGTGTATATTATTTGGTCTTTGTGAAAGTTATAGAGTCCACAAGCTATGGTGCGAATCATTGAAAATTGATCACACTTGATCACACCTGATGTACTGAAGGCCTATCTCATTTCTTGAGACACTAAAAAGTCAGGAAAGTACAAATACCCCCCAAATGACCCCTTTTTGGAAAGTAGACATTCCAAGGTATTTAATAAGGGGCATGGTGAGTTTTTTGAAGTTGTAATTTTTTCCCACAATGCTTTGCAAAATGAAGATTTTTTTTTTATTATTTTTTTTTTTTTTACAAATTGCCGTATTAACAGGTTATTTCTGTCACACAGCACATGTATACTTGCAACTACACCCCAAAACACATTCTACTACTCCTCCTGAGTATGGTGATACCACATGTGTGAGACTTTTTCACAGCCTGGCCACATACAGAGGCCTAACATCCAAGTAGCAGCGTCCGGCATTCTAGGAGCACAAATTACACATATCATTTCCTGACAACCTATCGCACTTTTGAAGGCCCTGGAGCACCAGGACAATGGAAACCCCCATAAAATGACCCAATTTTGGAAAGCAAACAGCCCAACGTATAATTTCTGAGGCATAATGAGTCTTTTGAATATGTCATTTTTTTCCACAAGTTTTTGGAAAATGTGGAAAGAAAATGAAAACACATTTTTTTTACACAAAGCTGTCCATTTATGCAATATTTCTAACACATCGCATGTACATAGCAAAACTTGCACCCCAAAATACATTCTGCTATTCCTCCTGAGTATGGCGATACCACATGTGTAACACTTTTTCACAGCCTGGCCACATACATAGGCCTCACATCCAAGTAGCGCTTTACACAAAGTTGTCCATTTATCCACTTTAAGACTGGGCCTATTTTTGACACTTGGTGTTTACAAGATAAAATCATTTTTTTTGCTAGAAAACTACTTTGAACCCCCAAACATTATATATATTTTTTTAGCAGAGACCCTAGAGAATAAAATGGAGATCGTTGCAATATTTTTTATCACACCATATTTGCGCAGCAGTCTTCCAAATGCGATTTTTTTGAAAAAAATTCACTTTTTTGAAGTAAAAAATAAGAAAACAGTAAATTTAGCCCAATTTTTTTCCATAATGTGAAAGATAATGTTACGCCGAGTAATTAGATACCCAACATGTCATGCTTCAAAATTGCGCATGCTCACAGAATGGTGCCAAACATTGGTACTTAAAAATCCCCATAGGCAACATTTTAAAAATTTCTGCAGGTTACTAGCTTAGAGTTACAGAGGATGTCTAGGGCTCAAATTATTGCACTCGCTCTAACGATCGCGGCGATACCTCACATGTATGGTTTGAACACCGTTTACATATGTGGGCGGGACTTGCGTATGCGTTTGCTTCTGCGCGCGAGCTAACAGGGACAGGGCGCTTTAATTTTTTTTTTTTTTTTCCTATTTATTTTATTTATTATTTTTTTATTTTTACACAGTTTAAAAAAAAAAAATGTTTTGATCATTTTTATTCCTATTACAAGGAATGTAAACATCCCTTGTAATAGAAATAGGCATGACAGGTCCTCTTTATTGTGAGATCTGGGGTCAAAAAGACCTCACACCTCACAACTACACTAAAAAAGAAAAAAAAAAAAAAAATTGTTGAAAGAGGAAAAAAAAAAAAGCAAAAAAAAAAAAGCGGCCCTTTAAACCGGTTGCTAGGCAACGTCTTTTGAAGTAGCTCCGGTCCTCCAAGACCATAGAGTTGAATGAGGGCCATTTTGCCCTCACTCGACTTCCTGTCTCTGAGGATCCGGGACCGGATAGTTTTCCCCACTGCCGGCGGGTCCGGTAAGCTGGGAAAACGTCTGGGACGTGGCAGGAGGGGGGGGGGGGCACCTCTTCCCCTGCACCGTAAGGGTAATTCCGCGGAGAATCCGCCACTGGGACCACCCTTGTCTGAAAGCCGACCGCCCGCCGTTTCAAAAAATACCGGGGTTATGGGGGCTATCTGCTGCCATAACCCCAGTATTTAGCTTTTAATGGCCGACGCATATAGTCGTTAGGCGGTCAGTAAGTGATTGCATGTATATGGCAAACAGGTGACGATGACTGACGGGGTGACAGGTGACGATGACTGATGGGGTGACAGGTGACGATGACTGATGGGGTGACAGGTGACAATGACTGATGGGGTGACAGGTGACGATGACTGATGGGGTGACAGGTGACGATGACTGATGGGGTGACAGGTGACGATGATTGATGAGGTGACAGGTGATGATGATTGATGAGGTGACAGGTGACGATGATTGATGGGGTGACAGGTGACAATGATTGATGGGGTGACAGATGACAATCACTGACGCAGTGACATGTGACGATGATTGATGGGGTGACAAGTGACGATCACTGATGGAGTGACGATGACTGATGGGGTGACAGGTGACGATGACTGATGGGGTGACAGGTGACTGTGATTGATGGGGTGACAGGTGACGGGCGATGGTCACTGATGGGTGACAGGTGACGGGCGATGGTGCACGGCGGTACTGATGGCAGTCTCTGGTGACCGGTGAACTTTAGGCTATGTTCACATGTGAGCGTAGCGATCACGGGCAGAATCACTGCGATTCTGCCCGTGATCCAGAAATCATTGCAAATCGCTGGACGCCTGTGCGTTGCCCGTGATTTGCAATAGCACCCCAAATGCTGTGCGATGTTGCTGCGATTTCCGCCTGCCGAATCGCGGTAACATCGCGCAAACAACGCATGACGCTCCAAAGAAACTCTTGTACCTTTTTTGGGCGTCATGCGATGTTTGCGCGATGTTACCGCGATTCGGCAGGCGGAAATGGCGGCAACATCGCACAGCGTTTGGGGTGCTATTGCAAATCAGGGGCAACGCACAGGCGTCCCGCGATTTGCAATGATTTCCGGATCGCGGGCAGAATCGCAGTGATTCTGCCTGCGATCGCTACGCTCACATGTGAACGTTATGGGTGTCAATTTCTGGGCACTGATGAGGTGACTGTTGGGTGACAGGTGACATTGGGGGGGGCTGAGGACTGTGTGGGGACCTTTATTAGTGTGATTTTTACTTTGTGACAGGTGTACAGAGCAGTAACTCACTATTTCTAGCTCTTCTCCCCTCATACTGGAAGCTGTATGAGGGGAGAAGAGCTAGTAACAGTGAGTTACTGCTCTTTGTTTACATTTTGTGATCGGCTGTGAATGGATTCACAGCCGATCACATAGTAAACATTCACTGTCAGTGACTGTTTACTACCGCCGGTGACAGCTGTGTTCCTACGGAACACAGTGCCACCGACATGACCGCGCTGCGCGCTCCCGATCGCGCATGCGCGGTCATCTTGTGGGCGCCTTCATTGTGATCGGCTGTGTCATTGGAACACAGCCGATCACGTGGGAAACAGCCATGCCTATTGGCTGTTTCCCCCCTGCCGGTGACGGGGGGTGTCCCGGGGACACCCCGACACCGGCAGTGCAGGGCGGCGTGCACGCGATCGCGCGCCTGCCCTGCTTAAAGTGCCGCCGTCATATGACGGCGGCCCAGGATAATGGTCGCACCGCTCCGCCGTCATATGACGGCGGGCGGGCGGCAAGCGGTTAAACAGTAACAGTGCATATTATTTAGCACTGATTACTGTACTAATGTCACTGGTTCCCAAAAAGTGTCAAAAAATGCCAATTAGGGGTCTGATCTGTCCGCCGCAATGTCGCAGTCCCGATAAAAATCGCTGATCGCCGCCATTACTAATAAAAAATAAATAAATAAAACGTCCATAAATCTATCCCGTAGTTTGTAAACGCTATAACTTTTGCTCAAACTAATATACGCTTTTTGGGATTTTTTTTTACCAAAAATATGTAGCAGAATACAAATTGGCCTAAACTGATAGAACAATTCGATTTTTTAAAGTTTTTTTAAATTTTTCATTGGGAATGTTTAGGAGCAGAAAGTAGAAAATATTGGTGTGTTTTTTCAAAATTGACGCTCTTTTTCTTTGTTTATAGCGCAAAAACGGGATATCCCAGGAGGTGATCAAATGCCACCAAAAGAAAGCTCTATTTGTGGGAAAAAAAGGACATCAATTGTATTTGGGTACAGCCTTGCACGACCGCACATTTGCTAGTTAAAGCAATGCAGTGCCGAATCGCAAAAAAGGGCCTGGTCATTAAGGGGGTAAAACCTTCTGGACCTGAAATGGTTAAGCTATGGGTTGTCAGCTCATCCTTTTATCCAGTCGTTGCAAAGAAGATGAGGGGCATCTTTTGGGTAAGAGTTTTCTTTGCCATTTAGTTACCTGCAGATTGGCATGCATCATGCACACCTAAACTGGGCCTGTGCCACTCATGCCTTGGCCAGTAAAAGCCCTGTATGAATCCAGCTTTTTTCAAGCAGCCAGGGATAAAGACGATGACACTTAGAAAGTTGACACATTCATTAATCACCTGGACAATATACTCTAAGGCAGTGTTTCTTAACTCTGGTCTTCAGGGCACACTAACAGGCCAGATTTTAAGTATTACCTTGGGGAGATGCAGACTAGAATACTGCAATCACTGACCAGCAAATTATATCACCTGTGATGTATTTCAGTTATCTTGCAAACCTGGCCTGTTAGTGTGCCCTGAGGACTGGAGTTGAGAAACACTGCTCTAAGGCCTGGTTCACACCTATGCCTTTTAGTTTTTTGTGTGCATAAAATGCACTACAGTTCATTTAACATGGTTTCCTATGGGACACATTCACATCTATTGCTTTTTTCAGCCACTGCGTTTTTCGAAATACTTTTTTAAATGCAAAACAGTGTTTTTTTTTTGCTTTTTTGGTTCTATAGACCTCAGTGGAGAAGCTGCAGGAAAGTATGTAGTGCATTTTGCATTTTTTAATCTGCCCAATAACAACTTGGCAAAAAAAAAGTATAAAAAAATGCAAAACGCTAAATCACCCTAAAATCGCAGGTGCAAAAAACGCAAAACACACAGCAAAAAGCACTGCATAAACGATCACAAGCAAACTGTATAGGGCCCCTTCCACACTTGTGCGACCTAACTAAAAGGGGGGACTGTAAGGGTGGGGGGGACTCTGTGTTGAGTTATAGTAACCTGACCTTCATGTAAATGAAGAAATATGGTTTTTAATACTTCTTATAACTTAAAACACATTGCTAATAGCACTAGGTATATACACTGCCTGGCCAAAAAAAAGTCGCCACCTTGAATTAACTAAGTAACTAACTAATCTAAGCTTGCAGTAACTATCCTATTGGATAGTTACTGCATGTGCCCAAAGAAGGAGGTCAGCTGACTACCTGAACATACGGAAGGACCAGGTTATTCCATCAATGGATTTTTTCTTCCCTGATGACACGGGCATATTCCAAGATGACAATGCCAGGATTCGTTGGGCTTAAATTGTAAAAGAGGGGTTCAGGGAGCATGAGACATCATTTTCACACATGGATTGGCCACCACAGAGTCCAGAACTTAACCCCATTGAGAATCTTTGGGATCTGCTGGAGAAGGCTTTGCGCAGTGGTCCAACTCTCCCATCATCAATACAAGATCTTGGTGAAAAAATAAATGCAACATTGGATGGAAATAAATCTTGTGACATTGCTGAAGCTTATCGAAACAATGCCACAGTCAATGCGTGCCGTAATCAAGGCTAAAGGCGGTCCAACGTGTTTGCCCTTTTTTTTGGTGGAGACTTTGTTTTTTTTGGCCAGGCAGTTTATTTTTTTTTTAAATCTTTTTATTGAGTTATAAACAGTAGAAAAACAACATCAACAAACAGCGGTGCAAAGGCTCAGACCAGAAATGAGCCGAGCAGATATACAGTCATGTAAGGCATGGTACCCTCGCAGGGGTCCAGTATAGAGAACGGTAGTATCAGCAACAAAAGAACCATATGCAAAGGCCATGTAAACACAACAGTCATCACATAAATCTAGCATAGAGGGCCCCACGAGACCCGCCTTCAAGGCCCCTTAGCAAGTGTAGAATTCCCCCTCATCACCTTGGAGCCCAACCATGCACATAAACAAGAGTCGCCAGGCACCCTAGGGCGGAAGGCGAGACCCGTCTCAATCACTCATGGCCGTGGAGGAGTCGGCAATCCATCTGGACCACACCCTGTCAAACTTTTTTGGGCAGCCTCGGTGAGCATACGTGTCTTTATAAAGGGGGAGAACCAAATTCACTAGGATCTGCCATTGCTGTACCGTGGGTGGGGAGCGTCGTCGCCAGTGGAGTACAATAGATTTCCTGGCATAAACAGCAGTTTATTTATAGCTTAAAATATTGGTATTTGTACTGTTGTGCACTTGTGCTCTGCACATGGCCATTTTATGTACTTTGTTGAAGTGTCAGTAAAAAAAAATGTGGCTCTGTCAGTAAATTTCTCGATTTTTGTCAGTAAAATATTGGTGCTATTTGTCAATTTTGTGGTTCCAGTCAATAAATTTCACTTCGAGGGGGGGGGGGGGGAGGGGGTTGTCAACACTGCTTCCCAGGCAAAACAATTCTCTTCAGACTTTTTAAAGAGGAAGATAGAGATGAATATGACTGTATGAATCAGTGAATAAGATGACGAGGACCAATAGGTTGTCACATTTTATTAAGCACTTAGTGAAGACACTCAACGAGTTATATCCACTCAACCTGTGCAGGGGTTATCTATTCTGGTAACACCCAGTTTTCCTTCCAGAACCAGTCGACTAGTCTCAGAGCCTTCCCAGGCAAATCAACCCTCTTCGGACTCTTCCAAAAAAGATACAGATAAACATGACTATATGGATCCTGCTTTGTGCAAACAGTTATTAAGATGATAATGAACAAATTGTCACAGTTCATAAAGCATGTGGTCAAGACATTCCTACCTTGTGCAAAGGTCATTGAGGTGGAAAGATGGCTTCTATCAACAAAGATGGCTTGTAATATTAATCTCTTCTTATTTTATTTCATGTCTATGCAATATGCAAACCTTGCAAAAAGCATGTTGGATTATTTTGCAACTCTGGCAATGTCCAATTTTCCTTCCAAAACCAGTAACTTGTTTCAGAGCTTTCTCAGGTCAATCAATCATCCTAAGACTCTTCCAAAAGAAAGATGCGGATGAGGCTGACCTTCATTACATTTTTTTTTTTTTTTTTTTTTTTTTTTTTAAATCTTTTTATTTGGTTTTTTGCAGAAAAAATGAGTTACATACATATCAAATGGAAGTATAAGTTTGGAACAACTACATTATAACATGACATACGAGTAATTGAACAACTGAGAATTACATTTGAAATGACTGAACAGAGTTACAAGTTATAAGGGTATGGAGGTATGAAGGTATGAAGGTATGACCCACAGCAGTAACAGATGATATAAACGTCATGGACAACTTAGCACCCCAACACACAATGAAATCAAGCGCATGCAGCGACCCACGGGGGAGGGCGCGGGAGAAGGCAATGTAGCGCAAAAGCCACTCTAGGAGGGACACCCCAAAGGGATCCTGCTGTGTCCCCTCTCTTAACCCCCTCCCCACCCCCCCCGCCCATGGCCCCCAGCACAACGTCCACAGTAACAATCATATACATGTTAAGAAGATATTAGTTTATCAGGCACCACGCTGTCCAACATATTCAGTCCAGGCGGACCATCTGGTCCGAAATTGTTGCATTTTAAAGGCAGAGATAGCTAGAGTTTTTTCGTGTGCATACGATTCTCCTACTATTTGTACCACCTCCCTCCTGGTAGGGATGTCCTCACATTTCCACTTACGGGCTATGGACAGCCGTGCAGCAAAAAGAATGTTCTGAACCACTGTTCTCAATTGGGGAGGGTACCTGTCAATATTTATGCCCAGTAATGCTTGTTCAACTGTAACCTTATTAAGCACTCCCGTCACCTCCGCAATCAGTCTAGAGATAGAGGCCCAGAAACCTCGCAAGGAGACACAGGACCACAGAACGTGGAGTATAGTTCCAACTTGCCCGCACTGTCTCCAGCACAAGTTGGAGACGCCCGGGTAGTACTTGGCAATGGAGTATGGGGTTTTATACCACCGCTGATGTATTTTCAAAAGACCTTCTCTGAAATTAGAACATCTAGTATGGGTAGCTGTATGGGTATATGAACGTAGCCACTGAACTTCTGTAAATTCCTGGCCTAGGTCCCCCTCCCACTTTATATGATAGGTGTGTTTCACAAATGATTTCTTGTCATGTAGGGAAACATAAAATTTACCTATTCCCTTCGTGTGATGATTGTCTCCGAAGCACAACATGTGAATCGATTCAGGAAAAGGGATGTCAACTGAGGATACCTTGGAGATCAAGTGGGACACTCTGGAGTACGTAAAAAATTCCTTAGCAAACAATGGGTATCGGGCACACCATCCAGAGAAGGAAAAACCTCCCGGATTGTGCGTGATATCTCTGAGCGTGTGGAGACCATAAGTGGACCAGTGCACTAAATGTAGGTCCGGGGAGATGAAAGAGAGCGCAGTCAAGGGAATAGGGACATCCACTCTTTTAGAACGTTTGGCACTGTGAGCGTAAAAATAACGCCATGCCTGTATTGTGGGCATGATAGTGGGGTGCGCCATCGGATAGTTGCCATTAGATAATGGGATACTGAGAATGAGGTCCGCTAGAGTACCCTGCGTTACTACTGCCTGCTCAATGGACTTCCAGCTAGGCGACTGGGTTTGCTTCAGCCATTGGACGGATTGGGTAAGTATAGCAGCCATATGATAGTCCCGCACATCCGGGACACCCATACCCCCCATGAGGGGGTGTCTAATCAGATGCATATGAGAGCAGCGAGGTTTTTTACCACCCCATAGAAATTTAGATATCAGAGATTGTACTGATCTATAAAACGCTAAGGGAATCTTGATAGGGAGTGCCCTAAACAGATATAGAAGCTTTGGGAATGTCAGCATTTTAAACGCTGCATTCCTGCCTGACCAAGTAAGGTAGAATTTGCCCAGTCTAGATAACTCCTGTGTGAGGATGTCAAGAAATGGTGCAAAGTTTGTCTTGAAAAGGTCCCCAACCTTGCTAGTAAGCTTGATGCCTAAGTAGTCGATATGTCCAATGCCCCATTGAAAAGGGACCTTGCTTTGAATCTCCTTCGCCAGGTGTTCGGGAATTGCTATGCCCAGCATGTTTGACTTGGTGTCATTTACCTTGTAATATGAAACCGAGCTAAATTCCTTGAGCACCTCCTGGACTGCCAATAAAGAGGACCGGGGAGATGTCACGGATAAGATGACGTCGTCTGCAAACAACGAAATCTTGTTGGTGAATCTCTTAATATCTAGACCCCTAATTCCCGGGTGGCTTCTAATCTTTTCTGCAAAGGGTTCCATTAATAAAACAAACATCAATGGGGATAATGGGCACCCCTGGCGAGTGCCATTTGTTATGTTAAATTTAGTGGAGAACAGTCCTTCTGTGTATACATAGGCTGAAGGTGCCGTGTACAGTGCTAGCACTGCGTCTAAAATCTCACCCTCCATGCCGAATCGTTGCAGGACTTTATGAAGGTAACCCCAGTGTATCCTGTCAAAGGCCTTTTCGGCATCAAGGGACAGGAACACAGTGGGAGTACGAGTGGACTCGGCATGGTGGATGAGATTCAGCATTCTTCTCGTAGCATCGGTAGCCTGACGGCCCATTACAAACCCTACCTGATCCTGTTTTATAAGGCCAGGCAGGAATTTTGAGATTCTGTTTGCCAGGATTTTTGCGTAGACCTTCAGGTCCACGTTTAACAAAGAAATGGGCCTGAAGTTCTTT
Organism: Pelophylax lessonae; assembly: GCF_965119305.1. NCBI lineage: Eukaryota > Metazoa > Chordata > Amphibia > Anura > Ranidae > Pelophylax > Pelophylax lessonae. Next base: position 192,623,081 of record NC_138774.1, on the reverse strand, counting down.
GCGCAATCCGGGGGTTTCCCCGGTTTTGGTAGTGTAACCACAGTGGCCTCCAACATCTCAGGAGGAAAGGAGGCAGAGGTGGCAGCCTTTTGGAATACCCCCCGGAGTTTTGGAGTTAGAATGTGCGTATACTGCTTGTAGTACTCCGAAGAGAACCCGTCAGGGCCAGGAGCTTTATTAAGGGGCAGAGACTGAATGACTTTACTGATTTCAAGGTCTGTCATAGGAAGGTTCAGTTTCGATAAGTCTGTGGGACACAATTTGGGTAAGGAAATGGAGGCGAGAAATTTGTCAATGTCTTCTGGTGATGGTTGCGGGGTGGACACGTCATCCTGTAAGTTATATAGCTCACCATAGTAGTGGCTAAAGGCGTCTGCAATATCTTTAGGGTTGGTCAAATTCTGTTTCGTGGAGTGGTGTGTCAAATTAGATATACGTTGCCGGGTCTGTTTGTCCTTTAATTGATTCGCTAATAATTTGCCAGCCTTGTTGCCATGCGCAAAAGAGGTGGCCTTCAGTCTGCGTACATGGGCCTGGTGCTGCCCAATCAACAGAGATCGGAGCTCATGTTGTGCAGTTGACAATTGGTCGCAAATGTCTGGAAGGGGAGTGCGTTTATTTAGTGTTTCTAAATTTTGGATCTTTTTCAAAAGATCATCCAGGCGCTGCCTCCTCTGCCTCCTCAATGCAGCACTCTTAGATATAAGAAAACCACGCATAAAAGCCTTGTGAGCATTCCATACAATCAGTGGGCAAACGTCCCCCTTTTCATTTGTTCGGAAGAATTCCTCCAAGGCCTCACGGACCTCAGACGAAGACCCCGAATCGCAGAATACACTTGTGTCATTTCTCCACCTATTAGCCCTCGTGGAAAACACCCTTGGGCCAACCGTAATGGACACGGGGGCGTGGTCTGACCACGTGATCTGTCCAATGGAAGAATCCACAATTTTTTGCAGCAGAAATTTGTCCGTAAAAAACATGTCTATCCTCGAGTATGAGGCATGAACTTTTGAGAAAAAGGAGTAATCTCGCTCCGTAGAGTGATGACACCGCCATACATCCTGTAGGCCCGTAGATTTCAAAAAGGTAGAGAGATCCGATCTACGGGGACATGCTCGGGCACCGCTCGAGATGTCCTGGCGAATGTTCGCCACTAAGTTCATGTCACCTCCCAGGATCACATATCCCCTAATGCTCGGTTGGAGGTGTTTCCACAATTTAGTAAGGTATGGAATTTGCCTCACATTTGGGGCATATATGTTGAGGATGGTATATTCAACATTGTTAATTTCACAGTGTAAGAGTATATAGCGACCGTCCGGGTCCGAGATATGGGCATGGTATTGGTAAGGCACAGAATCTTTGATGATAATGGCCACACCTCCCTTCTTTTTGGGGCCATTTGCGTAGTATATGTGTGGAAATTGCTTATTAGTGAGTCTAGGATGATCCGTGGCACAAAAATGAGTCTCCTGAAGTAGCATAATATCACATTTTTGAGACTTTATTTCTCTCCAGAGCATGTGTCGTTTAAATGGGCTGTTCAACCCATGAACATTGAGGGAAGTCAGCTTAAATGCCATGGTGTGGTATGAGCAGTGAGAGTTTGATCAAGAAGACAAAAATGTGGGAAAGAAAAAAAAATAAAAAAAACAAGGTCCCAGTGTTGAGCAAATAACAATGTCTAAGAGATCCTACCCCAATCCGTTGTTACGGTAGTGGCGGTGATTCTTGTAGCCCAGGAGGTCCTGCCTTGAAGCTGTAGAGTTCAGGGTGGTTTGGTGGAACACTGTAGGACTGGAGAGATACTGCCGTGGGTCAAAAACAAGAGAAAGATAAAAAGAAACAGCAGGGGTAAATTTATCAACAGTCTAACGTAGATCCCTGTGTATGCAGAGCCCTGCAAACAAACGGTAAATAACCGTATATAGGCACAGGTATGTGGACCGCGCCAACTATTAAAAATGAGGCGATATCCAAATGGAAATCTGAGCAGTGTTGGTACTGCTAATCCGGGGAACTTTATAGAACACAAACAAGAGAGTAGCCGAACAGAACTGTCGGAGACGGTAGGGCCGAGTGTTGGGTCATATAGAGGGTCAACTCCAAGGGATCAGTGAGGTTCCAGAAATCATTTAAAGCCATTCGAAGCAGGTAGCTCAGGATCCCAGGTAGACGTTTGAGCCCCCGGAGGGTCTGTTGATTCCAGAATGTCCCACTGTCGAAGGAGCTCAATGCCCCGCTCCAGGGTAGAAACTTTAAATTCCTTATCCCCTCTAGTAATAATGAGGGTCGCAGGGTAGTTCCAGCGATACTGGATATGATGATTTCTAAGGGGTTTGGTGATAGTCACTAGATTCCTCCTCCGGTTCATAGTGTGAGCTGAAAGGTCTGCATAAAAAGACAGGCCCTGCATACTAGGTGGGAGATCTACCGCTTTCCGCACTTTCGCCATAAGTTGCTCCTTAACTGTGTAGAAATGAATCCTAGCTATGGCATCTCTAGGATATTTGTCTGGGATGTGTTTGGGCTTCGGCAGCCTGTGGATCCTGTCGATGGCCAGATCACCCAAAGCTGTGTTGGGAAGAAGTTCCTGCATAATAGATGTAAGGAATGCTGCCAGGTCTGGTGGTTTAACTGTCTCAGGGATGCCTCTGATCTTGACATTATTCCTTCGGGAACGGTCCTCAAGATCAGCCACCTTTGATTTGAGCCAGACCAAATCATCATCATGTTCATTGTGAGCGTCCACCATATTATTAAAAGTGTCTGCAAATTCCCCCATCTTGTTTTCTATGGTGGAGACCCTGTCAGCTACTGCTGTGACCGCTGAGCTGCATTGTGACACTAGTTGCAGCATATCAGAATGGATAGCTGACCTCAAAGACAGCATTACATCTTTGAACAGTGATGCCATCACAGGATGATCCCCAGCAGGGATGGTTGCTAGTGTGTCCTGAAACTCCAGGGTGTCATCCACAGAGATACTGCGGTGAGGGGGAGACAGTTCATGGAAGGTCTTTTGTTTAGACTTCACAGGACTGTTGGACTGTGATTCTGCAGCCGAATGCTGTGAAAGGTTCACAGGGTCTGCTAGGGAGCTCGGGGAGGATCCCCTCTGTGCCGAGCCAGAAGGCTTCTGTGGCTGAGTGCTGGGTGCTCGTGGCGGGCCGGCGCCATCTTGGCCGAGCGGCCTGGTATGAGGTGAGAAGAAGTTCATCATCCTACCGGGTTTGCAGCGGTCTTTGCGTTTCGGTGGCATGTCCAGGTGATGCCCGGGAATGTCCGGTGTAAAGCTGAGTGGTTTTGAGTTGACCCTCCGTGTTATAATTGCTCCGGTGTGTCTGTTTAGCGAGGAGCTTCTGGCTCACGCTTCCATCAGCCTCGCTAGCCGGCTCCGCCCCCTCCTTCATTACATTTTTGATCCTTACCTTTGCAAGGCTGGTGAGATGCCTTAAAGTGTTACTAAACCTAAAACCTGCATTCACTAGATCTGGTCTCCCACAGTATACAGGACATGGAAATGAAATTATTTTAGTAATTATAAACTGCTTAATACTTTTTCTCATCAGCAGTATATAGCAGCCTAGTGACTTGTATTAGTTCATAGTAAAGCTTGTAGGAGGCGTTTTCATTCTCTTGTGATCCTGTCTGGACAGTGCTGATTGGCCCTGTGCTGATCACATGTGCTTTCCCAAGGGAAAAAAAAAAAAAAAAGCTCTTTAGCAATGCATACCAAACTGAGCATGTGCGGCCCATCCCCTGGCTCTGTAAATATCAGGTTATTTTGGTTATTTTTTGGAGACAGTGAAAGAGGATAAGAGAGACAGGATCAAACAGCCTTTATACACAATGCAAAGGATTAACCCCTTAGGTTTCACAGTGAGTATAACTATTATGCTTTGCTGCATATTCAGACTCATTTTACTGATGTGGGTTTAGTAACACTTTTAAGATAAAAGAAAAGCAGTGGAGGTATTTCAAGTGCCTCTAAAAGACAGCTTTGCAATTTCCATATGGAGACTGAATTCAAAGACGGGGGGGCAAGTTATGCCATTTCTAAAGAGCTAGGTGTCCAGCTTTTAAAGTCACCCCATCTGTTGATGTGTTCCTTATGGGATTGGCCAGATACCATGACTATACCGTAATAAAATGTTGTGTCCTTTAAGGAAGTACTGATTCACCACAGTGCTCATAGAAGGTGAAGCTTACATTGACAGCCATGTATTCTGATTGTGGTTAGTTTGGCTTCCTGCCTCAAGAGAAACATGTGAGTTAAATGGGACTGCAGTTCAAGAGTCAGTTTCCACTGTCACTCCGGAGAGGTTGGCTTCTGCACTCCTGGCTAGGAGTCCAGGAAAAACCGGAAAGCCAGCACATCATCCAGGAAGTCAGCGAAGAGCTCAATGCAAGGATGCTTCCTGGCAATTTTCCTGGGGATTGTCTTAGGGGCGCTTGGTTGGTCCTCTTTTTCGACATGGATACAGCTTTGGTCCTGGATGCTTGGGCTGTTAGGGCAAGCACTTTAGCCCATATTTGAAAGGCCATTCATCTTTATCATATCAGATCGCTGTACAAAAAGTTATTTGCCCCAGGGATGATGATTCCAATAACAGAAGATGATGTTTTAGGACAGGTATTAAGCTGGTTGGCAAATGAAGAACAGGGTCATCTGACCTCTTGCACGCTCCTTGTGTAATTAGAAGCCCAACTAATCATGATTCAGAAGTATGCCATTTTTTGCTTCTTACCAGTGGCGGCTGGTGCTCCATGGGCTGGGGGGGGGGGGGTGGCGGCAGACGGACCGCACCATGCACCCCCCCGTACCACACCAGGCCGCACACCATACCCATCTCCTGGACCACAGCAGCAAAGGACCACGGCAGGGGGCAGGACAAGACCACGGCAGGGGACAGGACAGGATAGGACAAGGCTCACTCACCCTGCCTGGACATCTGCAGCAGCAGGCGGCGGCTTCGGCTTCTTACTCCTGTCTTCTGCATCTCCTCCCTCCTCCTCCATGCCCAATGGCATGGCTTCTCCTTTCGGTCAATTGGGAAACGGGTCTGAGAACCCGCTTCCTGATTGGCCAGGAGGAGGATTCGTGTGACAATAGCGAATTTTCATTCGCTATTGTCACACAACTGGGTGGGCTCAGGGCGCAGTGCTTTGCACCCCGAGCCCACCCTTTTTTTAGCCTATTAGAGCCTCTGGCTCTAATCACATGGTTAAAAAAAAAAAAAGCCCCATTGAACTCCATACGTCTGGCGCCCAGCATGTAGATTAGGGGGCCAGACGCATAGATGGGGGGGCGGCGCCCCAGCGCCCCCAATGCACCAGCCGCCACTGCTGCTTACTGGTGGAAAGGTATGGAATGGTCTTGGCGTTCCTCTCTTCACCTGTCAGCGTCTGCATGCCTGATGATTATCGGGACCATGGTCTCTCCTGTCCCTGTATTGAGGGTGCTCATTGCAGGAGGCTCCTTTTCCAGAAGGGTTTTTCTCCAACAGTGGACATGCACCAAACTATTCATATCTTCCACACACGTAGTAGAAAATCTTCTTAGTTGCCAGACATTGGTCCAAAGGTTTGTAGAACTTCCCCATTCAAGGAGTCATCATAAACATTTCATACTTCCGGACAGCTTTTTGCTTGCCTTTGGTTGCCTGGCAGTAGGCTCTTCAGTTTTGATGAAGCTGGAAACAGGATAGTGGTATCAGGAGGCAGGTCAGAACCTGTACAAGACTAAACCAGAAAATATTCCCAGCTTAACTGACCAACCAGTTTGCTTAACAAACAAATGAACCTGTCTAACAGTATGCGTTAAAAACAGGGGTTTAGTTAGCACACATTTGCAAACGCATGCATAAGCTGCAGGGGCACTTCAAAGCAGTGAAGATCCCAATGAGCACAGTGGCTTCCATCATCCATGAATAGAAGAAGTTTGGAACTTCCCAGAGCAGGCCGCCTGGCCAAACTGGTGGATCAGGGGAGAAGGGCCTTGGTTAGGGAGGTGACCGAGAACCCGATGGTTCGTCTGACAAAGCTCCAGCACTTCTCTGTGGAGGGAGGAGAACCTTCTGGAAAAACAACCATCTCTGCAGCACTCCACCAATCAGGTCTGTATGGTAGAATAGCCAGATGAATGCCACTCCTCAGTATAAGGCATATGACAGCCCAGCTGGCGTACTTTCAGACCATGAGAAACAAAATTCTCCGGTTAAAAAAACAAAAACAAAGATTGAACTCTTTGACTCTTAATGACAAGCGTCATATATGGAGAAAACCAGGCACCGCTCATCACCTGGCCAACACCATTCTACAGTAAAGCATGGTGGTGGCAGCATCATACTGTTGGGAGGTTTTTCAGCGGCAGGAACTGGGAGACTAGTCAGGATAGAGGGAAAGATGAATGCAGCAATGTACAGAGACATCCTTGATGAATACCTGCTCCAGAGCGCTCTGGACCTCAGGCTGGGGTGAAGGTTTATCTTCCAACAGGACAACGACCCTAAGCACACAGCCAAGATAACAAATGAGTGGCTACAGGACAACTCTGTGAATGTCCTTAAGTGGCCCAGCCAGAGCCCAGACTTGAACCCAATTGAACATCTCTGGAGACGCTCCCTGTTCAACCTGATAAAGCTTGAGAGGTCCTGCAAAGAAGAATGGGAGAAACTGCCCAAAATAGGTGTCCCAAGCTTGTAGCATCATACTCAAAAGGACTTGAGGCTGTAATTGGTGCCAAAGGTGTTTCAACAAAGTATTGAGGAAAGGCTATTTATGAATATTTTATGTACATGTTTTATTTTTAATATATTTACAAAGATTTCAAACAAACTACTTTCAGGTTGTCATTATGGGGTATTGTTTGTAGAATTTTGAGGAAAATAATGACTTTAATCAATTTTGGAATAAGGCTGCAACGTAACAAAATGTGGAAAAAGTGAAGTGTTGTGTGTACTTTCCGGATGCACTGTATCTAGATTTATCGCTGAATATTGGGCTAAGGTTTGTCTCTTATGGAAACGATAGCCACAAACTCAACCAGGAGCCCAGATGTGCTGGTGATTTGTGTGGTCACCATTTTCTAGCTGGTAATTGCTATAGAATCCAATTACTATTGGCCATCTCAAGGAAAGTATTGGATGACGTGGTCCTCCACGAATACCTTTTATGGCTCACTCTGGAGGCAAGCTAGCATCCTTGTATTAAAGCGGAGTTCCGGGCACAGAAAAAAATTTTCACTGAACATACCCCCGGGACAGTCAGGGCTAGTACATTCCACAATGGCTAGCCTCTGATCTGTCCCGGTTCGCACTTACCTTTTAGAAGAAATACTCACTTATAAAATTTCTTCCACAGCGTTTCCATTCCTGGGAGCTGAACGTCATCACTCCCAGGAATCAATGCGACGGCACCGGCCCCTCTCGTCACTTCCGGTGTGGCGCCGCATTCCTCCACAGCTTCTGGGCATGCCCAGAAGCTGTTTAGCAGGGAATGCGGCGTCGCCCCATAAGTGACGAGTGGGGCCGGTGCCGTCGCATTGATTCCTGGGAGTGATGACGTTCAGCTCCCAGGAATCATCGCAAGACAGGAAGTGACGGCGGAGCCGCGGCGCTGAGGGAGGAAGTGAAGAATATGTGAGTATATTCGATCAACATCGAGGTAAGTATAAAAAAAAAATACCCAACTATCCAATTCCTTTTCAGGTTAAGGAGACCAAGCGGACGGGCACAAAAAAAAAAAGGTTGATTTTGTGCCCGGAACTCCGCTTTAAATGTATGAAACGTGCACTGGTTGAGAAGGGGTCTGGAATAAACCCAAGCGAATAACCCTGTATAGTGTTCATTAAAGTGAAATTAAATGGATGTTCTGCCTATTACTATAACAAGCTACATAGCTTATAAAATGGTATTTACACACAAGTGATGGGGTGCAACCACAAACGTGTAGCAAAAATTTTGTAACAACAAAATCGTGACAGAAACAGTCCCCAATGACACACAAAACAAAATAAATAAAAAGTCCAAGTGAAAGTGTCCGTGATAGAAGCAGCTTAACTGGAATGTGGAAGCCAGGTGAACTGTGTTCAATATCCCACCACCTCTAGAGCCAAGCTTCTTACCAGAAAGATGAATGATAAGGGCATATATGTGTTAAGATCCACTACAGAGATCACAAGCCAAAGAAAAGGAAAAAGGAGTTGGTCCACCCCTGCCTCCCACTCAGGAGGGGTGGAAAGAGGTGAGCTCTATATATATATATGGAGAGCTGTAAAACAGACGAATACTCCTTTCCTTTTCAGGACGTGATGATGGATCAATCCCTGGTGAGTAGTCACTGCTCTTGTCCTCAAAATGAATGGGGAAAGAAGAGGGACCGCCGATAGTGTATTATCGGCATCATTTTGGGTCTGTACCGCATTTACGCTGAGGAAGGAGGCAGAGCCCAGCAGGGAAAGTGATATCCCTCCACAAAAGTACCTGTCAAAAAAAAAAAAAACTAAATAAATGTTTTTCTAAATATACAAACATATCGGCCGATACCGATATGCAGTGGCCAAAATATCGGTATTGGCAACGAAAAACCGATATCGGTCGATCACTAGTGCTTACCCATCTGTATTCTGCAATAGAGTTAATCCGGAAAGGAAAGTAGCAGTAAGTATTTGATAAAAATGTTCTGTTTTCTTACTATTTTATATAGTGCTGACATATTGCAAAGCGCTCAACAGAGAATATTTCATTTTGTTATTAAAAAAAAAAAGCCACAAAACACTTTCTATATTACCACTTTTCACTGGCAAAAAAAGAAAAGGGTTCCATAGAACCCTTTTCACTGGAAAAAAAAGACAAACATTTCTGTGGGAAAAAAGCCTTTAGGACATCATCATGCCTTTAACTCTCAGAATACATAATTCCTCATTTTAAAACAATATTTTACTTTTCAGAGTCGGTCAGAAAATAATTATTCTCTGCTTGGCAAAGTACAATGGAAGAAATCTGAATTTTATTACAAATGGCGGTGAGGCCCTTTTTCGACAAGGCTATCATTCCTGAGTGCAGCTTACAAATATTCCAGGAGCCCATCACCTTTTTCCGGTTATACCAGCTGATGTTTGAAACCAGTCTTACAGTGGGAATGGCTGTAATGCAAACAGGTGAGTGGCAGGGAAAGGAAATAAGCTGGGCTTACAAGAGGTGTAAAATGCAGTAGTCCATAAGGCAGAACAGTGGTACAGGATCTACAGAGCTGCAACCTCTTTAAAAGCTTTGTCACTCCCCTATGCTGTGCAGCTACACTATATTACCAAACCTTTTGGGACACCTGCCTTTACACGCACATGAACTTTAATGGCATCCCAGTCTTAGTCCGTAGGGTTCAATATTGAGTTGGCCAACCCTTTGCAGCTATAGCAAAATCAACTCTTCTGGGAAGGCTGTCCACAAGGTTTAGGAGTGTCTATGGGAATGTTTGACCATTCTTCCAGAAGCGCATTTGTGAGGTCAGGCACTGATTTTGGAGAGAAAGCCTGGCTCACAGTCTGCGCTCTAATTTATCTCAAAGGTGTTCTATCGGGTTGAGATCAGGACTCAGTGCAGGCCAGTCAAGTTCCTCCACCCCAATCTTGCTCATCCATGTCTTTTATGGACCTTGATTTGTGCACTGGTCTAAATCATTTGGCAGAAGGGGATTATGGTGTGGGGTTGTTTTTCAGGGGTTGGGCCCCTTAGTTCCAGTGAAGGGAACTCTTAAGGTGTCAGCATACCAAGACATTTTGGACAATTTCATGCTCCCAACTTTGTGGGAACAGTTTGGGGATGGCCCCCTTCCTGTTCCAACATGACTGCACACCACCGCACAAAGCAAGGTCAATAAGGACATGGATGAGCGAGTTTGGAGTGGAGGAACTTGACTGGCCTGCACAGATTTCTAACCCCAACCCAATAGAACACCTTTGGGATGAATTAGGAGCGCAGACTCCGAGCCAGGCCTTCTCTCCAACATCAGTGCCTGACCTCATAAATGTGCTTCTGGAAGAATGGTCAAACATTCCCATAGCTGGGTGATTTTTGTGTTATTTAATCAGCTGTTATATGATGTATGTTACTGTATGATCTCTATTTGTATGACACATACATATGTGTCTTGTTTTTATATATAGCAGATGGAGATTTTTAACCTTTTTTCTCTGATATGTCAAACCATATGTAATAAATAAAAAGATGTATTTTTAAACTTGTATAAGACTTATGTGTGTGATATGCTATGGTATACCCTTGGGAACCACCATCTATAAAGCCCACCTACTTTTTTCTCCCTCTATTTCTATGTTTTTCAGGCTGGTGCTTCCCATGAGGTTTTTTTTTTGCCCTTTTCGACATAGTTGACCCATACTGCTCACTATAACCGTACTCCACATATTCCCATAGACACACTCCTAAACCTTGTGGACAGCCTTCCCAGAAGAGTTGAAGCTGTTATAGCTGCAAAGGTTGGGCCAACTCAATATTGAACCCTACAGACTAAGACTGGGATACCATTAAAGTTCACGTGTGTGTAAAGGCAGGCGTCCCAATACTTCTAGTAATATAGTATATGATACTGCAGGGGTAAACAGAACCACTTCTATATTATATGGAAGCATTTAGCGGTCTGGCTGGAATAAGAAATAAAAGTATTCATGAAAATCATTTTGATGCCACCCCCAACCTGTTCTGCCTTAGGCACATGTCTGTTTTGGTTAGGCCTGCCAAGGCAGTAAGAATTGAGCTTGCTTCACTGTTTTTGGTCCACAGCAGAAAACAGCTCCTTCTTTTATGCTTAGGTGACAGGTGTTTTTTTTTTAATAGACAGGCTTTCTCTGTATTTCGTAATAATTCCTGTGTCAGTGCCATTTGGCCCCAGGGCCTTGTTCCTTTGTCTGCAGACATCTACCTGTGACAACAAGCATCTGCTGTGCGCTTCTATTTCTTAGAGAAGGATTTATGAGGAGCTGAGTGCTGCTGCATGAAAATTTCCATTCTGTTCTAAGAGGCTGTCTGGACAGGGTCTGATATTTATTCGTGATGTCACTTTAGCTAAGCACCTTTAGTGAAAACTGCCAATTAAAAAAAAAAAGATTCCAGACATATGAATGGATTAAAGCCCAGCTGAAGTCACAGAAATAGATATGCAGTCCAACAGACATTGTACTAACAGCCTACATTTCCATACTGTAGCACAGACCCCAATGTTTGTCCCATGTTTTATTCCCTATGGAGGTACACAGCAGCCAGGCACACAGCAGCTGCACAGCCTCCAAACTCAAGAACAGGCAGTGCATGTCTTTTTTGTAATTTTTTTAATGCTGGTTAGACAGGGCTGGGACAAGGGGTGGGCAGGAGGGACTGCTGCCCTGGGCACTGTGGTATTATGTGAAGAAGGGGGGCACCACAAAGAGGGGGAGGGGATTTGTGTTGGAAGGGGGCATTTGAGGGGCAGCAAGGGTTAAGTATTGTTTTAGGAGGGAAATGGGGGGGTGGGTGGTAATAGTGATGATTTAGGGAGATTTGTGTTGGGGGTGGTAATAGTGGTGATTTAGGGAGATTTGTGTTGGGGGGGGGGGGATTTGTGCTAGGAAGGAGAATTTGGGGGGAATTTGTGCTGGCGGGGGGATTTGAAGTGGGGGGTGTGTACTAGGAGGGGGAATTTTAGGGGTAGTGGACTTGTGCTAGGAGCGGGGGGGGGGGGGTTATTTTTGGGGGGGCATTTGAGCTGGGGGATTTGGGGGGCAAGAGAGGGGGATGATTTGTACAGGGAGGAGGGTAAATGTATGCCTAGGGGGTAAGCATGCACATTAGTGCTCATTGTTTTTCTGGGGGAATTTTTGCTGACACATAATGCTCATATATCTGGGGGGGGGGGTGCAGGGTGGCATGTTTGCCCTGGGCTCTATATGACCTTGTCCCGGCATTGTGGTTAGGGCACAGGGTGAGCTTTGAGATTCTCCGAAGTTAGTGCAAAGTATAACAGAGGATTCCCTCTGGCTATAACTGAACTCTTCAGGGTGAATCCCCTTTGTGGCTAGTAGTAGGTGGAAATTCAGCTCAGGAAGCTCCAATGCATGAGCAATCCTAAACCAGTGACTCAAACAGTCTCTCCAAGGATAAACAAGGACAGTCACTAAGATCTCTCTTTCTCAGGCCTTTACTCACTGGAGGGGGGGGGGGGGGGTTATTAAAACTGGTGCACACAGAATCTGGTGCAGCTGTGCATAGAAACCAATCAGCGTCCAGGTTAAAGCCCCTGTTCACATTGACTGCGGCTTTAAAATCACACAATTTCAAAGCCGCATCTCAGTGCGACTTTGAAGACATCTGTGCGGTTTCATACACAGATACAGTACTATTGAAGTCGCAGCCAAAATAGTGCATGAAATTTTCCACATTTTGTCATGTTGCAACCAAAAATATAAATAAATTGTATTGGGATTTTGTTTGTGATAGACCAACACAAAGTGGCACATAATTGTGAAGTGGAAGGAAAATGATAAATGGTTTTCAACATTTTTTACAAATAAATATCAGAAACGTGTGGCGTGCAGCTACTGATCAATAAACAATAGCTCCCTTGGACAGAAGTCATTCAGGCGATTGACTTCTATCCAGCAAGGACTGCCAAATACTGATCACAGGACTGCCAAACACAGTTCAGCACTTGTATACAGTGCCGTGAAATGTTACAACCAAAAATGTAAATGTATTTTATTGGGTTTTTATGTAATAGACCAGGGGTGGGGAACCTTTTTTCTGCCAAGGGCCATTTGGGTATTTATAAAATCATTCGGGGGCCGTACACAATTATCAACTTAAAAATGTGCCTATTAAATTTAGTCAAACATTTAATTAACTCACCCCTAATGTGATGGCTGCAACTGCTTCTCTTTGGTGAGGTGTGTGATGTTAGCTGGTATTGATGATGTTGCTACTCGCACCTGGTTTTCCAGGTTTGCATCGGTCAGTCTGGAGCGCAGTCGACTCTTTGTGGTAGTACGTTTTGAAAAGAACTGCTGGCGGGTACTGCTGGTGGGTATAGATGGCTGGTACTGCTGTTGGGTACAGCTGGGTGATACTGCTGGTGGGTACAGCTGGCTGGTACTGCTGTGGGTACTGCTGGCTCAGGCTGGTACTGCTGGCTTGTACTGTGCTGGCGGTACTGCTGGCTGGTACTGCTGTGGGTACTGCTGGCTCAGGCTGGTACTGCTGTGGGTACTGCTGACTCAGGCTGGTACTGTGCTGTAGGTACTGCTGGCTTGTACTGTGCTGGCGGTACTACTGGCTGGTACTTTTGTGGGTACTGCTGGCTCAGGCTGGTACTGCTGTGGGTACTGCTGACTCAGGCTGGTACTGTGCTTTAGGTACTGCTGGCTGGAACTGCTGTGGGTACTGCTGGCTGAGGCTGATACTGCTGGCTGGCACTGTACTGTGGGTACTGCTGGCTCAGGCTGGTACTACTGGCTAGTATTGCAGGCTAGTACTGCTGTGGGTACTGCTGGCTCAGGCCAGTACTGCTGGCTGGTACTGCTGTGGGTAATGCTTGCTGGTATTGCTGTGGGTACTGCTGGCTCAGGCTGGTACTGCTGGCTGGTACTGTGCTGTAGGTACTACTGGATGGTACTGCTGTGGGTACTGCTGGCTGGTACTGTTGTGGGTACTGCTGACTCTGGCTGGTACTGCTGTGGGTACTGCTGGTTCTGCTGTGGGTACATCTGGCTCTGGCTGGTGATGCCGTGGGTACTGCTGGTTCTGCTGTGGGTACTGCTGGCTCTGGCTGGTACTGTTGTGGGAACTGCTGGTTCTGGCTGGTACTGCTGGTTTTGGCTGGTACTGTTGGTTCTGGCTGGTCTCGTTGTTAGTACTGCTGGCTCTGGCTGGTACCTCTGTGGGTACTGCTGGTTCTGGCTGGTACTGCTGTGGGTGTTGCTGGCTCTGGCTGGTACTGTTGGCTCTGGCTGGTACTGCAGTGAGTACTGCTGGTTCTGGTTGGTACTGCTGGTTCTGTCTGGTACTGCTGTGAGTACTGCTGGCTCTGGCTGGTACTGCTATGAGTACTGCTGGTTCTGTCTGGTACTGCTGGTTCCGGCTGGTACTGCCAGTTCCGGCTGGTACTGCTGTGAGTATTGCTTGCTCTGGCTGGTACTGCAGGCCTGTACTGCTGTCGGTACTGCTGGCCCAAGCTGGTACTGCTGTGGGTACTGCTGACTCAGGCTGGTACTGTGCTGTAGGTACTGCTGGCTGGTACTGCTGTGGGTACTGCTGGCTCAGGCTGGTACTGCTTGCTGGTACTGTGCTGTGGGTACTGCTGGCTGGTACTGCTGGCTCAGGCTGGTACTACTGGCTAGTACTGCTGGCTGGTACTGCTGTGGGTACTGCTGGCTCAGGCCGGTACTGCTGGCTGGTACTGCTGTGGATACTGCTGGCTGGTATTGCTGTGGGTACTGCTGGCTCAGGCTGGTACTGCTGACTGGTACTCTGCTGTTGGTACTGCTGTATGGTACTTCTGTGGGTACTGCTGGCTGGTACTGTTGTGGGCACTGATGACTCTGGCTGGTACTGCTGTGGATACTGCTGGTTCTGCTGTGGGTACTGCTGGCTCTGGCTGGTACTGCTGTAGGTACTGCTGTTTCTGGCTGGTACAGCTGTTGGTACTGCTGGCTCTGGCTGGTACTGTTGGGTCTGGCTGGTATTGCTGTGGGTACTGCTGGTTCTGACTGGTACTGCTGTGAGTACTGCTGGCTCTGGCTGGTATTGCTGGTTCTGTCTGGTACTGCTGTGAGTACTGCTGGTTCTGGCTGGTACTGCTGGCTCTGGCTGGTACTGCTGGTTCTGGCTGGTACTGCTGGTTCTGACTGGTACTGCCGGTTCTGACTGGTACTGCTGTGAGTACTGCATGCTCTGGCTGGTACTGCTGGCTCTGGCTGGTACTACTGGCTTGTACTGGGCTGGCAGCACTGCTGGCTGGTACTGCTGTGGGTACTGCTGGCTCAGGCTGGTACTGCTGTGGGTACTGCTGACTCAGGCTGGTACTGTGCTGTAGGTACTGCTGGCTGGTACTGCTATGGGTACTGCTGGCTCAGGCTGGTACTGCTGGCTGGTACTGTGCTGTGGGTACTGCTGGCTGGTACTGCTGGCTCAGGCTGGTACTACTGGATAGTACTGCTGGCTCAGGCCGGTACTGCTGGCTGGTACTGCTGTGGGTACTGCTAGCTGGTATTGCTGTGGGTACTGCTGGCTCAGGCTGGTACTGCTGACTGGTACTGTGCTGTAGGTACTGCTTGATGGTACTGCTGTGGGTACTGCTGGCTGGTACTGTTGTGGGTACTGCTGACTCTGGCTGGTACTGCTGTGGATACTGCTGGTTCTGCTGTGGGTACTTCTGGCTCTGGCTGGTACTGCTGTGGGTACTGCTGGTTCTGCTGTGGGTACTGCTGGTTGTGGCTGGCACTGCTGGTTGTGGCTGGTACTGCTGGTTGTGGCTGGTACTGTTGTGGGTACTGCTGGCTCTGGCTGATACTGTTGGCTCTGGCTGGTATTGCTGTGGGTACTGCTGGTTCTTACTGGTACTGTTGTGAGTACTGCTGGCCCTGGCTGGTACTGCTGGTCCTGGCTGGTACTGCAGTGAGTACTGCTGGTTCTGGCTGGTACTGCTGTGAGTACTGCTGGCTCTGGCGGGTACTGCTGTTTCTGGCTGGTACTGCTGGCTCTGGCTGGTACTGCCAGCTCTGACTGGTACTGCTGTGAGTACTGCTGGCTCTGGCTGGTACTGCTGTGAGTACTGCTGGCTCTGGCTGGTACTGCTGGCTCTGGCTGGTACTGCTCTGAGTACTGCTGGTTCTGGCTGGTACTGCTGGCTCTGGCTGGTACTGCTGCGAGTACTGCTGGCTCTGGCTGGTACTGCTGGCTCTGGCTGGTACTGCTGTGTGTGCTGCTGGTGGGAAATGCTGGCTAGCAGCGGTGCCGCACTGGAGGAAGAGGCGATGTTTCCTGTATTGGTCACAGGCGGAGTGCATTTGATATCACTCCGCCTGTGACACACTCAGACAGTCAGAACGGAGCCGGAACTATACAGGAAGCATCGGCTCTGTTCTGACAGATTAGCTGAGAGACACAGACTCAGCTGCATGGGGGGCCGGACCAAATGACTTTGAGGGCCACATACGGCCCCCGGGCCGTAGGTTCCCCACCTCTGTAATAGACCAACAGAAAGTGGCAGGAAAATGGAAGTGGAAGGAAAATGATAAATGGTTTTCAAAATGTTTTACAAATAAATATCTGAAAAGTGTGGCGTGCATTTGTATTCAGCCCCTTTACTCTGATACCTCTAACTAAAATCTAGTGGAACCAATTGCCTTCAGAAGTCACCTAATTAGTAAATATATTCCACCTGTGTGTAATTTAATCTTAGTATAAATACAGCTGTTCTGTGAAGCCCTCAGAAGTTTATTAGTTAGAGAATCTTAGTGAACAAACAGCATCATGAAGGCCAAGGGACACACCAGATAGGCCAGGGATAAAGTTGTGGAGAAGTTTAAAGCAGAGTTAGGTTATTAGAAAATATTCCAAGCTTTCAACATCTCACGGAGCACTGTTCAATCCATCATCCGAAAGGAAATAGTATGGCGCCACTACAAAACTACCATGACATGTTAGTCCACCTAAACTGTCAGGCCAGGCAAGGACAGCGTTAATCAGAGAAGCAGCCAAGAGGTCATGGTAACTGTGGAGGAGCTGCAGAGATTCACAGCTCAGGTGGGAGAATCTGTCCTCAGGACAACTGTTAGTCATGCACTCCACAAATCTAGCCTTTATAGATGAGTCCCAAGAAGAAAGCCATTGTTGAAAGAAAGCCATAGGAAGTCCTGTTAGCAGCTTGCAAGAAGCCATGTGGGAGACACAGCAAACATGTGGAAGAAGGTGCCCTGGTTAGAGGAGACAAACTTTTTGGCCTAAAAGCAAAATGCCATGTGTGGCGGAAAACTAAGACTTCACATCAACCTGAACACACCATCCCCACCGTGAAACATGATGGTGGCAGTATCATGTTGTGGAGATGCTTTCCTTAAGCAGGGACAGGGAAGCTGATCAGAGTTGATGGGAAGATGGATGGAGCCAAATACAGGGCAATTGTAGAAGAAAACCTGTTAAGAGTCTGCAAAAGACTTGAGACTGGGGCGGAGGTTCACCTTCCAGCAGGACAATGACCCTAAACATACAGCCAGAGCTACAATGGAATGGTTTAGAGAAAAGCATATTCATGTGTTAGAATGGCCCAGTCAAAGTCCAGACCTAAATCCAATTGAGAATCTGTAGCAAGACTTGAAAATTGCTGTTCATAGATGCTCTCCATTCTATCTGACAGAGCTTGAGCTATTTTGCAAAGAAGAATGGGCAAACATGTCACTCTCTATACCCAAAAATACTTACACCTGTAATTGCAGTTGTAGCACCCTACAGGTAGGTGCTAGGTAAATGTATAGTGGGCCTTGTCTGCCTAACAGCAGGGCTGTGATTTATTTATTTACAGTGTCAGGGCTTCCAGATGTGCCTGTTGAGGGGAGAAATATCCCCACTGGCTCCTGTGAGAGGCTTCTCATAGGGCAGTGTGGGAAGCCCAAACAGGGGACACATCCAAGGTTGTAACGACCCCAGAAGGCAGATTATGCTGCAAAGGATTCTGGGAGTGGGTATAAGTTTGGGGGGAAGTGCGTGGCATGGTGTCTTTGGCAGGAGCAGAGTCCCAGGAGGGAGAGAACGGCTGTCTCTCCTCCTGTGTGAGGAAGCGGATGTCTCGGGGTGTCGTCTGAGAATCCAGAGAGTGCTGAGTGAACTGGATGGACTGATGTCTTTTTTCAACCTCACAAACTATGTAACTATACAGTGGGTACGGAAAGTATTCAGACCCCCTTAAATTTTTCACTCTTTGTTATATTGCAGCCATTTGCTAAAATCATTTAAGTTCATTCTTCTTCCTCATGAATGTACACATAGCACCCCATACTGACAGAAAAACACAGAATTGTTGATATTGTTGCAGATTTATTAAAAAAGAAAAACTGAAATATCACATGGTCCTAAGTATTCAGACCCTTTGCTGTGACACTCATATATTTAACTCAGGTGCTTTCCATTTCTTCTGATCATCCTTGAGATGGTTCTACACCTTTATTTGAGTCCAGCTGTGTTTGATTATACTGATTGGACTTGATTAGGAAAGCCACACACCTGTCTATATAAGACCTTCCAGATCACAATGCATGTCAGAGCAAATGAGAATCATGAGGTCAAAGGAACTGCCTGAAGCGCTCAGAGACAGAATTGTGGCAAGGCACAGATCTGGCCAAGGTTACAAAAAGATTTCTGCTGCACTTAAGGTTCCTAAGAGCACAGTGGCCTCCATAATCCTCAAATGGAAGACGTTTGGGACGACCAGAACCCTTCCTAGAGCTGGCCGTCCGCCAAACTGAGCTATCGGGGGAGAAGAGCCTTGGTGAGAGAGGTAAAGAAGAACCCAAAGATCACTGTGGCTGAGCTCCAGAGATGCAGTCAGGAGATGGGAGAAAGTTGTAGAAAGTCAACCATCACTGCAGCCCTCCACCAGTCGGGGCTTTATGGCAGAGTGGCCCGACGGAAGCCTCTCCTCAGTGTAAGACACATGAAAGCCCGCATGGAGTTTGCTAAAAAAACACCTGAAGGACTCCAAGATGGTGAGAAATAAGATTCTCTGGTCTGATGAGACCAAAATAGAACTTTTTGGCCTTAATTCTAAGCGGTATGTGTGGAGAAAACCAAGCACTGCTCATCACCTGTCCAATACAGTCCCAACAGTGAAGCATGGTGGTGGCAGCATCATGCTGTGGGGGTGTTTTTCAGCTGCAGGGACAGGACGACTGGTTGCAATCGAGGGAAAGATGAATGCGGCCAAGTACAGGGATATCCTGGACAAAAACCTTCTCCAGAGTGCTCTGGACCTCAGACTGGGCCGAAGGTTTACCTTCCAACAAGACAATGACCCTAAGCACACAGCTAAAATAATGAAGGAGTGGCTTCACAACAACTCCGTGACTGTTCTTGAATGGCCCAGCCAGAGCCCTGACTTAAACCCAATTGAGCATCTCTGGAGAGACCTAAAAATGGCTGTCCACCAACGTTTACCATCCAACCTGACAGAACTGGAGAGGATCTGCAAGGAGGAATGGCAGAGGATCCCCAAATCCAGGTGTGAAAGACTTGTTGCATCTTTCCCAAAAAGACTCCTGGCTGTATTAGATCAAAAGGGGGCTTCTACTAAATACTGAGCAAAGGGTCTAAATACTTAGGACCATGTGATATTTCAGTTTTTCTTTTTTAATAAATCT
Organism: Pelophylax lessonae; assembly: GCF_965119305.1. NCBI lineage: Eukaryota > Metazoa > Chordata > Amphibia > Anura > Ranidae > Pelophylax > Pelophylax lessonae. The sequence goes on along the minus strand of NC_138774.1, from coordinate 192,603,679 downwards.
GCAACAATGTCAACAATTCTGTGTTTTTCTGTCAGTATGGGGAGCTATGTGTACATTCATGAGGAAGAAGAATGAACTTAAATGATTTTAGCAAATGGCTGCAATATAACAAAGAGTGAAAAATTTAAGGTGGTCTGAATACTTTCCGTACCCACTGTATGTACCCTAACTAGGAGGGTGCTACAAAACTATTATCTCTACTGTCCAGCAATGTTTTAGGTTGAGGCTTTAAACAGACAGGCAGAGCTCTGAGGAAAGCAGAAGTTCAGATGGGTAACATCCCTCCCTCACATTTGCGTTCTATTTTTGTTCGTTGCTAAAAATTGGAATTGATTTTCATCAAAGTTTTTTTCGGTTTACTTAATTCAAACTTTATTTTCGTTTAGTTTTTTGTCACTGAAAGCTGAGAAAAATTATTACTGAAATATTTTTGTTGAGAAAATTAACACTGCTTTCTAGTTTCCCTGTATCCAATTTGCATGTCGGGAGACTATGACCTGCTCTCAATGGAGCCTGTTCACACAGCTCCGGGATGGCTGAGGAGCGGTTTGCAGAAGGGTCCTGTGCACCTTCTGGTCTGTTTCAGGTCTGAATTCAGCCAAAAATTCAGACCGAATTTGGACCTGAAAATGGTGAACAGGGACGCACCAGAACCCCTCCTGCGAGCCGCTCCACACACAGTGTGAACCCAGCAGAATAGAATTTCTTGCAGACCCACAAGCCATCAGGACTAGTGTCCCTATTGGAAGATTTCCCCTCTATTACTTTTCTGGGGACAACCCAAAACTTGGGATTTTCTTTTACTTTTGACTTTTAATAGTAATGGTAAACAGGACAATTAAAGAGGGTGAAAAAAAAAAGGTATGCCAACTCAATAGTGAACCCTACAGACTAAGACTGGGATGCCATTAAAGCTCATGTGCCTGTAAAGGCAGGCGTATTAAAACATTTGGTTATATATAGTGTATCTCCTGCGCTCAAAGGTGGGCCCAACAGTGGTGTTTATCTAGAGTTCTCCTGGCAAGTCCGGATGTATGCTGCACTCCAAAGACTCGGGATGTCTACATGCACTGAAATCATAAGAACTAAAAACAGAGGGCGCACAGGTCTAGGGCACTATCCTCAATAAAAATCTTTAATAGATAAAAACAAAGCAATACTATACTAAATACAATAATTTAGCAATAAAATACTAAAAACAAAGCAAAAGTACCCTTATATTTAGCATTACAAAACAAACGGCAGCTTCCCGTCCATGGTATAGCATGACAGATTGAGTGTCCTGCAGCAGGACTGGCTAACATGTTTTGAGGTTTCACCTCTTCGTCAGAGCCAACCGGAATGTAAATGGACACCCAACTACAAACTGATCCATCAGACGGATGGAGAACGGATCCCCATTCATCAGTTTTTAGCTGATTTAATCAGATGTTGGTGAGTTTAAAAGGACACTAAAGAGAGGAGACTGAAGGGCCTGATTGGGTCTGCCCGAAAAACTGATAGGCGGATCTGATTGGTCCACCACCGTAAAAGGGGCTTTAGTCAGTAGAGGGGGTAAGAACAAACAATAAGGCCCCTTTCCCACAGGCTTTCTGATCAGGTCCGCCTGTCACTTTTTCAGGTGGACCTGATTGGATGCTCCATTCACCCCTATGGGGCAGCGGATGTCAGCAGTGATATGTCCGCTGACTCCCGCTGCTATCCGATCCAGTCCATGAAATCCAGAAGGATGGTAACCCTATTCTCCATTCCTCTGGCGGTTCGGATCAGATGAAAATCAACAGGTGGTCTGTTTTCATCTGATCTCCCCATAAAGGACAGCAAGGCACTGAGAGGTCCATCTCTGCACAGTGAGCGGAGACAGACCTGTCATCCGCCTGCTCAGCGGGGATCAGTGGATTGATCCACCTCTGAGGAAAGTGGAACGGGAGCACCAGTGTGAAAGGACCCTAAAGTACAAAATAAAATTTAAAACAAACCCACACACAAATGTCAGGATTTGACTGGCCTCCCACCCCCAATCCCAATTGATGGGAATTTCTAAGGTTTGCAGTGCAGTGGGCTAAAATCCATCATTTTCAGGACATTGGATGTGTATGTGTACAGAAACAAGCAATCAGGATCAAATGTAATAAGTATTCACAGGGAATCCATGTAAAAATGGCAATAACTGGCCAATTGAAAGCTGCAAATGTTTTTTTTTTTGTTGCAAAGGTTTACAATACAACAACGAAAAACATTAAGCCCCGGTTCACACTTGTGCGTGTGCCGGGTTCGCATGTAATGTCGGAGCGCACTGCTCCGACATTACATGCGATCAGCTGTGCGGTGCGAGTTTAGCCATACAGTTTGTATGGCTAAATTCGCACCGCAGCCGCTCCAAACACGCACAGGGACCCTTTTTTCTAGCTGCATCAGGATCGGATCGCACAGCGGTTCACACTTGTGCGATCCGATCCTGTGCGAACTGCACGATCGCACCGCGATATGCGATCAAACTGGGGGTGTCGTTAAGATTACATTGACACCCCCAGCGTATCGCATATGGCAGTGTGAACTGCCGGGGGTGCGTGTGCGATGCAGGAACAGGCTGCGGATTCGCAGGCTTCACGCACTCGCATAAATGTGAACCGAGGCTTAGGGATGCTAAACCATACAGGGTAAGCATGCCCAAAACAAAACAAAAGAAAAAAAAAAAACACACAAAAATAAAGTTATACAAAAATAAAAAAACATTGCAATATACCAGACTCTGCCTAATAATCTTTCAAGCTGCGAATGTTTAAAAGCAATGGGTGCCAGCGAATGTATCATTAGCCAGATTCTAACCACAAGAAATGTTTCCATGACTTGGATTTCAAGTCCAGGGTTAGTAAATCCAGATGTTGAGTCACCAGTTGCCCAAATTAAGCAGAGGACAAAGGTGGACAGCGAATGTGCTTTACAAATGTGAACAGCCTTCTGCAGATTGTTCCCATGGTACAGGAAAGAAGGCAAAAACATTGAGCTGGGTATATGTTGTGACCTGAAAAATCCTCATTTTAAGAATATAATACTGTTTTTCCATTAGTTCTCCTTGAAAGAGCCGGTCAGTGAAGTGCTTGGACATACAGTGAATCACTAATTAGATAAAGTAGCAAGTCTGTCAATGTTCAGTTAATATTACAAAGTAATTTATAATTCACTCTTTAATAATTACTCACGGTGTCTCGGCACACAGCAGTCCTCAGACCTCCCGGTGCAATGCAGTTTTCTGATCTAGGCTTGGAGCTTTCATTAAAACATACCAGGACAGTGTATTTTCCACTGCTAATTACTCAACAATAGCAGCACAAATATCAAATGATTTATTTTCTATCTGCTCTACCATACCCCGACTTACTTTGAGAGATAGGATGTCCATAAACATCCAATTATGCACCTTGTTTGGTCATGGACGTTTACATTAGGTAAGGGGTAACAATGAGCATGTGCATGATTAGATATGGTCATCATCACAAAGGCATTTTGTAACTTGAGGACAATACTTCTTATTGAAATGGGTGAAAAAGCCCCCCACCTGTGTCTCCTCTGCACAAAAGCACAGCAGAGTGCTTAGCTTGCTGTGATAAATATCCACCCCCCCCCCCCCCCAAATCACCTGCTGTCTTTTTTTGTGAGAAATCTATGACCAATTGTACAGGTTTAAAGGGTAACTGTATTGTTTTTACCGATTTTATTTGCTATGTAAAACTGGAAGAAGTGAGAATTTTTGGCCTAGGGCCGTACGCAATTAATTGGCCTTTTCATGGGAGGGACAAATTTTTTTAGGCTAACAGTTTCATGGTGCTATAGTGATTGGTGACCATATTGAAATGTGGATGTTCCTAAAGGACAGAGTTTATTGTGACATCATTTTACATCTTCCAGCACCAGCTTGTGGGCAGTGGCTTAAGACACCCTAGTGGCGACATGGTGGAACTGCGCTCGGTAATGCCTGTAACACAGACAGGAGCCGCAGTCATATGGTGGCACTCCAAATTTATAAGCCATCCCAGCAGGGCAACTTGTTAACACTTTGCAATCTGTGGTCTTACTTTTCACACTGTTCACACTACTGCATTATGGACACAATTTCTGTAAGAGGTCACCTCTCCCTAGGTGCGCAGCATTTTTGAGCCGGTATCGCAAAGCTTGTATTGAATGTTCCATATGTTACTATCAGATACAGGAAACACAATTCTTCTTAACTTTGTGCTTGTTCTCCTCCTGGGCCCCCCACCACATTTCTTTGTGAGGCTAGGTTCCTAGGTACTCTGTGCCGCAAGTTCAATTCCAGTATGTGGGGAGCCAGTCCCTAGCAAAGGGGCCAAGCAACACACCCTTTACTACCATGTGCCCCTGCCATGTCACCTGTTTCCTGGCTGGTTGGTTGCTTTGGCAAGTGACACAAACACGGTAGTCCTTAGCAATGGCAATATAGCCTTCTTAGGTCAGCTTCTATGCTCAGTAGACACATGTCATTGTGGGCAGAGTCTACTGCACCCATAAATGTGGGCTAACACCTCGCTCAAAACCGTGCTCACCAATGCTCAGGACTAAGCAAACCCCAACTTAGAGATGAGCCACTTGTGTGCAACAGTAATATACAGAGTTCCTCTGAAAATATTTTGTCCCATGCCACTATACACTTGTAATTGATGCATTTTTGCATTATGAGGGACATGCAGAATCTGTGCCCACTCCCCTAGTACAGCTTACCTATGTTACCTCACTCCCAGTAACAGAATGGAGTCCCACTGCAGCACATAGCAGGCCCCAATTAACGCTCTCCTTCCCGTACCTCACAATCAGGTCTTAGATCTCTGTAAATGCTAGACTGCTCACAGTGACCAGAGGAGACAGACAGCTAGGGAGGGAGTCAGCGCACCGATCACCTCACTACCTGGAGGACCTGTCACCTAACCAGGTACCACGTCAAACAACTGGCTGCTGTAGCTGGTTTTCTCTTCGGTTACCCATGGAAACTACCTCCTCTTCCTTCACTTTGCCAAGTTAACCTTGTAGTGATGGTACTCATACCCCATAGTTCTTTTACAGACCCAAGTTCTTTAGGATATTCAAGGACCCAACATGCACCCCTTTTAATAACTTAGGACCAGGCTCAAAGTGATTGAAAACAAAATGTCCCTTGCCAAACACTAATTGCGGCTGCTCCAGCATACCTGCACAGCTAGAATCCTTAAGGGTAAAGTCCATAATTGGAAGATCCAGTTTGGTAGTGTTCATTATTAGGGTGTCCCAATGAGTCATTCTCCCTGGAGCGGACAACAGGTAACAGAAACCCTCTTCCTAGATCATTTCCACGTGCTAAGGACCCGGGCCTTGCTCCTTTTATATTACACAGGATGGGAGGACCCCAAAGAGCCAGCAAACTTGCCCAGAGAAGGCAGTAAAACATTAAGCCCTTTGTCCTGACTTGGGCAGCTGAAGCTGGCTAGTTAACACACAGTAAGCAACATGCGTACATACTAAATCTTTTCTAACTTCTCTTTAATCCTCTGTTGTAAGCCCTGTGTTTTTGATATTGCTTACATGCATGGCCCCATTAAAGACGACAAGGGAGATTTGGCCACAGAGGACAGGGAAAAGGCGGTAGTGTTAAATAATTTCTTCTCTTCAGTCTTCACAAAAGAATTTTGGGGGCTACACTAACCCAGCTTGTAAGGCCAAACTAAACAACACACCTCAGGAAGTACCGCCATGGCTAACAGAAGATAGACTTAGAACTAAACTAGAGAAACTTAACATAAATATATCACCGGGACCGGATGGCTTGCAACCGAGGGTTCTTAAAGAGCTCAGCCAGGTGATTGTCAGACCATTATTCATGATTTTTAAGGATAGTTTACAGACGGGTATGGTGCCAGCTGATTGGAAAAAAGCCAACGTGGTACCAATATTTAAAAAAGGGCCGAGATATATCCCGGGTAACTATAGGCCGGTCAGCCTAACATCAGTAGTCTGCAAGATTTTGGAGGGGATGTTAAGGGACCACATACAAGACTTTAGTAATGAAAACTGTATTATTAGTAGTAATCAGCATGGATTCATGAAAAATCGTTCTTGCCAAACCAATCTATTAACCTTCTATGATGAAGTGAGCTGCCACCTAGATAAACGGTAAGCCTGTGGATGTGGTGTATCTGGACTTTGCAAAGGCCTTTGACACCGTTCCCCACAAACGCTTACTGTTCAAACTAAGGAAGGTAGGTATGGACTATAAGGTGAGTACCTGGATAGAGAACTGGCTCCAGGGGAGAGTGCAAAGGGTGGTGATAAATGGGGAGTACTCGGATTGGGCAGGTGTGGAAAGTGGGGTCCCCCAGGGTTCTGTCCTGGGACCAATCCTGTTTAATACATTCATAAATGATCTAGAGGAGGGGATATCTAGTACAATCTCAGTATTTGCGGATACTAAACTAAGCATGCCAATATCTTCTATGCAGGATGTGGAAACCTTACAAGCGGACCTGAACAAAATAATGGGGTGGGCAACTACATGGCAGATGAGGTTTAATGTTGAAAAATGTAAAATAATGCACTTGGGTGCCAGAAACCAGAAAGCAAGCTACTCATTAGGGGGGGAACCTCTGGGTGAATCTAAGATGGAAAAGAACCGTGGGGTACTGGTAGACAACAGGCTTGGCAGTGGCATGCAATTCCAAGCCGCTGCAAGCAAAGCCAACAAAATACTGGCATGTATAAAAAAAGGGGATTCACTCCAGAAATAAAGAGATTATTCTCCCACTCTACAAGACTCTGGTCCGGCCACATCTGGAGTATGCTGTCCAGTTCTGGGCACCGGTCCTCAGGAAGGATGTGCTGGAACTGGAAAGAGTCCAGAGAAGGGCAGCAAAAATAATTAGGGGAATGGAGGACATCAGCTATGAGGAAAGACTACAAGCACTGAACTTATTCTCTCTGGAGAAGAGAAGATTGAGGGGGGATATGATATCAATGTACAAATACTGTACTGGCGACCCTAGCATAAGGAATAAACTATTCAGAGAAAAGGAATACAATAAGACACGTGGCCACTCACTAAAACTAGAGGAAAGGTGGTTTAACCTTAAAGTACGTAGGGGGTTCTTCACTGTAAGAGCAGTAAGGATGTGGAATTCTATTCCGCAAACAGTCGTATCAGCAGGGAGCATCGATAGTTTAAAAAAACTATTAGATGGGCACCTTAAAGACCACACCATACAGGGGTATACAATGTACGGTTAACAGCAAACACACACACACACATCATAGGTTGAACTAGATGGACTGATGTCTTTTTTCAACCTCACTAACTATGTAACTATGTTACATGCACCCCTATATCGTTCCTTCAAATTGTCTGGTCTGAAGTCTCTAAAGACCTTTTACTGAGGTACTTAAATGAGACATTTGAGCAGTACTTGGTAGCTTTTTCACTCATTCCTAACAACAGACATGGGAGTAAGTCACAAGCAAGTCTCAAGTCTGGTAGTATACTCAAAAAAACCCTGCAAGACAAAGGCATAATGAGCTAGTATGCATCGCATACTAGCTCATTATGAAATACTTACCTTAGAACGAAGCCCCGACACGGACCCCTGGACACCGCTGTGGGAGCGGACATGATCCCTCTGCGTCTCTTCCGGGTTCGGCGGCTCCGGCGCTGTGAGTGGCCGGAGCCGCGATGACGTCACTCCCGCGCATGCGCAGGAGTTTCACTTTCCGGCAACTTCCCGGCAAGGAACTCTAAAGGTCCTCCAGACTTTCAGATCACATGCGCCGCTAGCGTCAGCGGCTGCATGCAGTGCAAATATCTCCTAAACCGTGCAGGTTTAGGAGATATTAATTGTACCTACAGGTAAGCCTTATTTTAGGCATACCAGTAGGTAAAAGTCACAAAAATCAGTATATTACCGCTTTAACCTTCAAGTCTCAAGCATGTCCCAAGTAACTGTGGCGAAAAGCAAGCAAGTCAAGTTGAGTCCCTAGTAGAAGTCAAGCAAGTCAAGTTATTTATTTTGGTCAAGTCACAAATCAAGTCAAAATACTGATCTACCCCAATTTTCCCCTTTAAATCAGTTAAAAGTCAGTGGTCAGGAAAGGTTTTGTTTTATTTTCAACATTAACAAAACTGCTTAGTGCTTTTTTCTTGGCATATTAAAGAAACACTTTGAATGCCCAAACAGCTCAAAATCCTTCATCCGGTCATGTTTCAACACCACAGTCACTAAAAACATGTTAAATATTTCCATTGTTAAACAGTCAGTGTCCTAAAAATCAGAACACACTGAGGTGTTTTAAAGTGGTGTTCCGGGCACAGAAACATTTTTTCAATGAACATACCCCCGGGACAGTCAGGGCTAGTACATTCCACAATGGATAGCATCTGATCTGTCCCGGTTCGCACTTACCTGCAAGAAGAAATACTCACTTATAAAATTTCTTCCACAGCGTTGCCATCTCTGTTGTGGGCAGCTGAAGCCAGCGCGATCCTCTTCTGCATCCTCTTCCGTGTCTTCTTCTCCCAGAATGCGCCTTCACCGGCCCCTCTCGTCACTTCCGGTGCGGCGCCGCATTCCTACACAGCTTCTGGGCATGCCCAGAAGCTGTTTAGCAAGGAATGCGGCGTCGCACCGGAAGTGACGAGTGGGGCCGGTGCCGTCGCATTGATTCCTGGGAGCGATGACGTTCAGCTCCCAGGAATCATTGCAAACCGGAAGAGACGGCGCGGGCCGAGGCCACAGAGGGAGGAAGTGAAAAAAGGTGAGTATTTCTTTCTACAATTACGAGGTAAGTAAAAAAAAAAAATAATCCTAACTATCCAATTCCTTTTCAGGTGAAGCAAAGCAAGCGGATGGGCACAAAATCGATTAGGTCGATTTTGTGCCCGGAACTCCGCTTTAAGTGACTGTAGTGTCAGAAACATAACAGGCACATTCATTTTTCTTTAACACATCTTGAGAAAATGCAAATATTTAATAACTTAAAAACGTAAAGTCATTTCGAGTCATATGTCTCAAGTCAAAGTCAAGTCTCAAGTCATGAATACCAAGTCAAAGTCAAGTGTCAAGTCTTTTATTAATTTTAGTCAGTCTCAAGTCCTCAAACTGGTGACTTAAGTCTAACTTAGGTCAAGTCATGTGACTCGAGTCCCCACCTCTGCCTAACAAAGCTCTCTAAGTGCCCTTGAATTGTGTCCCACGAGGTAGTCATACCTTGTTTAGGTAGTAAAGTCTATACAAGAGACCATTTTAGTGCAAGAGTCCATAACTGGCACTTAACCCACAAGCAATAGGCACCACATGTCCATGCAAGTCCATATGCTCCCTGTCCCATTGGGAACCCTGAATGGGCTCCCCTCAAGGGGTGGAGCAATCCAACAGAATAACGCTACATTTTGTCAGACTTTCCCCTAGTCAACGTCTTAGGGAATGAATGACCCCTAGTTATATGAAATGATCTTTATGGGGTGGTAACCTTCTGCAAAAGAGCAGGAGAACCTGGCCAGCAATATTAACTCTTCCTTCTCAGGAACCACCAACTCAAAGGTCAACCAAGGACCCAGCATAATAAGCCTACATTGAAACAATGCTTGTACACACAACTGCAGTTGAAATGAACAGACTCAAAGCACATACCCCAATGGAAGGAAAACCTTTTGCACTTCAAGCACCTGCTTACAAGTTTCCTTTGTGGCTCTTGGCATGTGGTTACATGACATCTCCAAGCTGCTAATGAAGTTGATGTTAAAGGACTTCCATCTACTAGATGCTGTGATCAGGAATCATGTGCAGCTTATTAATGCTGCACATAGCTATATAACGCCTAGCTTGTGTCATTGACTGCAGATATCGCTCTGATCAATGACTGAATTGTAAAGTATCTCCACTCAGGGCCAACAGCCCAAAATATCCCACTAGCACTGGCTCAGGGGAAAAATACCCACCTTTCCTCTGTCTCAGTCCTTCCCTACATGTGAGCCAGATTTGCTTCATGTAAAACATCTATGTGTCGGGGGTTCTAAAAACCTTGCTCTGCTTCCTGCTTATTAATGCTGCAACTGTAAGTGCCGGTTCACACTGATGCGGCTGCGGCGATCGCATGTAATGTCGGAGCGCACTGCTCCTTCATTACCTGTGATCGGCTGTGCGGTGCGAGTTTAGCCATACACTTTGTATGGCTAAATTCGCACCGCACCCGCAGCAAAGACGCACAGGACCCTTTTTTGCAGCCGCATCAGGATCGGATCGCACAGCGGTTCACACTTGTGCGATCCGATCCTGTGCGAACTGCAAGATCGCACTGCGATATGCGATCAAACTGGGGGTGTCGTTAAGATTACATTGACACCCCCAGCGTATCGCATATGGCAGTGTGAACTGCCAGGGGTGCGTTTGCGATGCGGAAACAGGCTGCGAATTCGCAGCCTTCCCGCATCGCATAAGTGTGAACTGGGGCTGATAGTGCTTTGTTTTCTTCGTACAAGTAAAATAAATTGCATCAGTGTTCACTTCCTGCCTCCAATCAATTCAAGGAGAAGCTGTGTTTTGAAAACCCTCCTGATCTCCTGTTATTTGGTGTAATTAAAGGTGCAATTTATTCTTCACCAATTCAGACCCTAATACTGGCCATACACACATTTGTTTTTCCAGGCAATCGTCCATTTAATTACATGGTTATATAGTCAGGTTAAAAAAAAAAAACACTCAAGAATATCTAGTTCGACCAGTAGAAAATATAATGGAAAACCTTATAAACCATATACAGAATCCTATACCCACAGTTGATCCAGAGAAAGGCATAAAACCATATAAAGCATGGTCCAATTTGCTCAAGCAGGGGAAAAATAAATTCTTTCCTGATTCCCAGAAGGCAATTGGATATTTCCTGGATCAGAAAACTGTGTAATTACCTAGAAATGTTAATATCCAGTTATACTGTGCATTTAGCCCCTTTTTTTTAAACACATTCTACTGAGCTGGCTAGAACTAGTTCTAAAAAGAAGTCCATTTCACATTATCACAGCTCTTACTGTGAAGAGGACAAAAATAAATTAAAAGTGACCGTCAGCTAGTGCTGAGGTATATAGCACCAGCTGGACTTAGCACTGTGAGACTATGATAGGGGGTGGGTGTATATCGGCGCCATGTTCCCTCTGACCGCGTCACACCGCCGCTTCCCGTGGCGTGCACACGTGGTAGCGGTGTATTCAATCTGGATGGATGAGGTTGTCAGTGCGGCGCTGGTTCCTCTACATGTCATACGCATGCTGTATCCATGCCTGTGCCTGTTCACCATCCTACATGGCGTCAGGGACCCGTTCTGTTTGCAATCCTGATGGGCTAACAGGTGAGAAACCAATTTGGGATGCACTATAGATGTCCTCTAACTTTACAAGGCACATACAGTGGGTACGGAAAGTATTCAGACCCCCTTAAATTTTTCACTCTTTGTTAAATTGCAGCCATTTGCTAAAATCATTTAAGTTCATTCTTCTTCCTCATGAATGTACACACAGCTCCCCATATTGATGGAAAAACACAGAATTGTTGACATTGTTGCAGATTTATTAAAAAAGAAAAACTGAAATATCACATGGTCCTAAGTATTCAGACCCTTTGCTGTGACACTCATATATTTAACTCAGGTGCTTTCCATTTCTTCTCATCATCCTTGAGATGGTTCTACACCTTCATTTGAGTCCAGCTGTGTTTGATTATACTGATTGGACTTGATTAGGAAAGCCACACACCTGTCTATATAAGACCTTCCAGATCACAATGCATGTCAGAGCAAATGAGAATCATGAGGTCAAAGGAACTGCCTGAAGAGCTCAGAGACAGAATTGTGGCAAGGCACAGATCTGGCCAAGGTTACAAAAAGATTTCTGCTGCACTTAAGGTTCCTAAGAGCACAGTGGCCTCCATAATCCTCAAATGGAAGACGTTTGGGACGACCAGAACCCTTCCTAGAACTGGCCGTCCGGCCAAACTGAGCTATCGGGGGAGAAGAGCCTTGGTGAGAGAGGTAAAGAAGAACCCAAAGATCACTGTGGCTGAGCTCCAGAGATGCAGTCAGGAGATGGGAGAAAGTTGTAGAAAGTCAACCATCACTGCAGCCCTCCACCAGTTGGGGCTTTATGGCAGAGTGGCCCGACGGAAGCCTCTCCTCAGTGTAAGACACATGAAAGCCCGCATGGAGTTTGCTAAAAAACACCTGAAGGACTCCAAGATGGTGAGAAATAAGATTCTCTGGTCTGATGAGACCAAAATAGAACTTTTTGGCCTTAATTCTAAGCGGTATGTGTGGAGAAAACCAGGCACTGCTCATCACCTGTCCAATACAGTCCCAACAGTGAAGCATGGTGGTGGCAGCATCATGCTGTGGGGGTGTTTTTCAGCTGCAGGGACAGGACGACTGGTTGCAATCGAGGGAAAGATGAATGCGGCCAAGTGCAGGGATATCCTGGACAAAAACCTTCTCCAGAGTGCTCTGGACCTCAGACTGGGCCGAAGGTTTACCTTCCAACAAGACAATGACCCTAAGCACACAGCTAAAATAACGAAGGAGTGGCTTCACAACAACTCCGTGACTGTTCTTGAATGGCCCAGCCAGAGCCCTGACTTAAACCCAATTGAGCATCTCTGGAGAGACCTAAAAATGGCTGTCCACCAACGTTTACCATCCAACCTGACAGAACTGGAGAGGATCTGCAAGGAGGAATGGCAGAGGATCCCCAAATCCCGGTGCGAAAGACTTGTTGCATCTTTCCCAAAAAGACTCCTGGCTGTATTAGATCAAAAGGGGGCTTCTACTGAATACTAAGCAAAGGGTCTGAATACTTAGGACCATGTGATATTTCAGTTTTTCTTTTTTAATAAATCTGCAACAATGTCAACAATTCTGTGTTTTTCTGTCAGTATGGGGTGCTATGTGTACATTCATGAGGAAGAAGAATGAACCTAAATGATTTTAGCAAATGGCTGCAATATAACAAAGAGTGAAAAATTTAAGGGGGTCTGAATACTTTCCGTACCCACTGTATATATTTGTTGATACACATTAATAACTACTGTATACACTTTCTCATACATGATTCATTCAAATTTCTTTTTCAATTTTCTTTTCCTTTGTTCTCTCATTATCTTGGAATCCTCATCACTTCTCTCATCACTCCTTTTTCTTTCAGCACATCTATATATTTGCACATATATATGGACCACTCCTGTACTCCCCCCCCTTTAATTTCCTTTGGTTTCCAAACACTGATGTTGTTACCTATATATACATATACAACTATACTCTTTCTGTTATCACTAATGTGATGCAGCATATACTATAATATACTGACATACATATATACAATTTCTTTCAGCCAGTTCTATGGAAACCAAGATTATACTACGTATACTCTTCACATGTATGTTCTCGCCTGGTCCCCATTTGGCTGCTGCAGATTCTGGCCCCTTCAGCTCCCGGGTTGAACCTGGTGCCTCCGCCCTATGGCAGCGTCATGCCCATTGGTTTGCCTAATCATATGTAAGTGTGGATCTCCCCACATGGGTTACATATTTTATTGAGTTTCAGCACTCATTGTTTAGCACTATGTTATCATTCCATACTGATATATATTTATTTTTTAGACATGTTCATGCATCATTACTCCTGATGAGTGGGCATTCGACCCATGAAACGCGTCAAGTTCAAAAACGATATATTTGACTAGTTATATGTTATGCTGGTATTTTCATCCTGCCATCATGCTTTATATGCAAATGCAATAATGCCTGTATGTAATATTAGTCATGTATTTTATGCATGTTGTATGGTCATGTATTTTATGCATGTTGTTTTACAATAAACTTCTACTTATCAAAGTGACTATTTCGTTCACCTCAACTAAAGTCTCACCAGGGCAAATGTTTTACTGTGAAGAAGCTTCTCCTTATCGGATTTGATATTTGAAATGATTGTTTAACACAATACAGAAGGCAAATTTGCCTCCCATCAAACCAGTAACTTTCTGTGTATAACGTTTTTTCAGGGGTGCCTTGACAAAATGCCTAAAAATTGCCCCAAAATTGTATACAAGCCAGCAGATGGATGAAGCCTGCATTTTAGTTACACAAAGCCACAGGTTTTGATTATGCACCATTACGGTCTTCTAGCTGCCGGCGTCCAAACATCCAATGACCCTCCCCATCCCTTCTCTATCAGCGCTGGGATCTCATTCGCAGAGTGATGGAGAAAAACTGGCGGTGAAGAGAAACTTTGGAATACTAGTTAGTACCAGTCTGCAAAAGTGTAATTGGATTTGGAAGAATAAATCACCTCTATCTTTGTGGATGTTGATGTATTATGTAAAACTATTACAATATTTTTTTACATTTTTAGAATGGGGTGCCTCAAGTCTTTCCATAATTTTAAGGGGGTGCCTTGTGATTGTCCATAATTTTAAAAGGGTGCCTTGGCTGAAAAATGGTTGAGAAACGCTGGTTTCGTGAATTCTCCTATCTTAGCAGTCTTTGGGAAGGGAAGCTAACACTGATATACCAATGACCACTAGAAGGAACAATTTCAAAATTAATTAAGGTACCGTAGCTAAAATATGGCACAGTAACAACTGCTCTCAGGAAAATGACAATGGCAACTCAAAATGTGTATTTACTGTTGATATACTGTATGTGCCCTTTAAGTGTAACGCAGTTCACTTATTAGTCGATTGTGCATTGTATGCTTTAGTAATCTGTGGTAATTGATCGGTATATTGTATCCCGTTTGCAGTTGATCAATGCACAGTACAGTGAATTTTTGCCAACAGTAATGAATAGTGTGTCTGTACAAGGAGGATCCAGCAGTCTCGTTATCATTACTCTTTTATCCAAATTAGATTTAATTCTGCGTCGTATTGATCTATTATGGGGGATCCCCGTCTAAGTGATTACACTATTGATCTGTATTGGGTCCAGGCAGATAATGGTTTAGTCCATACATCCATGAAACTCAAGTCAGACAGCTGAGGGCTGCGTTGTTTTGTGCTCTCAGCAAGCCAATTGAGTTAAAAAGCGATTTGCATTTGCGGTGACATTTTATTGAAGGCTAAATGTTCAGAAGATGCGATACTAACTCGATTTCCAGTGACAGCGCAGAATATTCATAACTGCATTAAGGTCACAGAGGATATGTTCAGTTGTGTAAGAACGATCTGTAATATGGAGGAGAGGTCCTTTAACCCTGTGTGCGGCAAAGAGCGTCATCGCAAAAAATGTCAGCATGTGTTGGCGTCAGTCTCTGAGAAATTATTCAGTGTGATCTTTCTTTTATCTGACATACCGTGAATTATTTATTAAATGGTAGTTGTATGATCGGTGTATATTTCTACATACTGTACATGGGAAATGTCAGGATGTGACCCTGAAAATCAGAGTGACCCGCCGTCTCAGTATTTACACCCAAATCTCACCGTTAAAATTCCAGCACTTTTTTATTTTACACACATTCTGTTATTGCCATCAACTTTTTGATAAAGGGTCAGTTTACCCAAAAGTAATTCTTTATTCTCTTCAAAATCTTTGACAAATGCCTAGCTACAGTATAATATTGACCCTCTGACCTCAATACTGATCCAAAGATTTGAAAATCAGAAAAAAAATAACAGGAATTTAGACATTCCTATATTTGTTCTGAACACTTTAAAATCCTGTAAGATATCGTGAAATTTAAGGACACACTGGGGGCGATTTACTAATACTGGAAAGTGCAAAATCTGGTGCAGCTCTGCATAGAAACCAAATCAGCCACTGCCATAGTGTCAGGGGTCGCAGGGGTCTCAATTGTGATCTAGCCCCATGCTCCAAGGGGGTCTGTGTGGCTTCCCTGTTTTACACCTGGACAGAAGGGGCGGCATATACATGAACTGATCCCCTTCATTTTCTTCCTGCAGCTGCTGAAAGCATTGTTCTCCTCCTCCTCCTCCTCCTCCCACCTGCATGCAGTGGCTGCAGGAGGAAAATGGAGGGGTTTGGTTTGTGTATAAGCTGCCCCTCCTGTCCAAGTTACTCATCTCTGCCCCCTGTGTGCTCCCTTGGTACCCCCTCTCCTCTCCTGCTTGCTGCTGCGGGGGATGTGTCAGGATAGAAAACTGGGGCGGGGGCTGGTAAATGTCATTTACTGGCCCTTCCTTTTTTTAAAACACCACAGTGAGTCGGTATCAATCACTCCTGGGTTCATCCATGCCTTAAGCATAGTAAACTGTTTACTATGCTTCGGTTTGTGAATGAATGGGAGGGTAGTGCAGAGCTATTCCTGTTCATTCTGTGTGGCTGAGGCTGTAGAGAGGCTGTGTCCTCAATCTACTTTCTTTCTCAAAAGTAAGATATCAGGGGTCTGTTTAGACCTCTTATATTTCACCAAAGCCTCCCAACAGGCCTGCTAAAATAAATAAATAATGATAAAAAAACCCCAAAATACCAAAAATACCTATAGCAGCCACTAGCAATAATCACAAGTGAATCCTGCAGGCGGGTTGTACCCAATTGATCGATCAAATAGGTACATCCATACACAATTTCAATCTCAGCTGGTTCCTGCTGACCTGGCCGAGATTCTAACTACCTATGGCCAACCTAAGATGCTACTAAGCACACCATCACAGGTAACCATGAAGTCAAGGGCACACTCCTAGAGACTGATATTAACCCCTTTATTGAATATCCATAAACCGAGACCACCAATAATATGTCCACAACTCAAGGCTGCTTTTGCTGGCAGCTGATCATCCAACCCTCTCTTGCCACTAGCCACCTCACCTTTGGGACTAGGGACTGGTGTGGAGCTCTACAGAGACCTCAAAAGATTAAATGACCTCAATTGGCCCCCCCCATAGTCCCTTTGGCCCTTGGGGGTCATTAGTTGTTACTTTGGAAAACCCTGCCCTAGATGTTTTAGAGGCAGTGGACAAGCTGGAACAATGTTTAATACATGGTGGAACGATTTGCGGTTCCAGAGATTCTGGATGTGTATCCTTTTTTTTTTTTAATCTGTGACCTACATAAACCTCCAAAAATCCTCTCTAGGAGCCTTCAATAAACAGATCTACAGAATTCCCACACACCTCAGACAACTCATATTTTCTTAACTTCCACAATAGCTATTAGGAGAGATGGGGAAAAAACATAATTCCTTTGAAACTAGTAAAAAATTAATTAAAACTGGAATATGATTAATGGCAAACTTTCCAGCATACTAGCTAAATGAGCACAATTCCAAAAGACATGGTACATGGCACCCATGGATACCATACAACATATTCTTTGTGGAAGACCGCGTGTCCCTTTCCCTAGTTTTCTGTTTTTCCCTTCTAGGGGTAAGAAAAGACTAAAACACTATTTTTTTTACTGAAAATTCAATAAATATATTGAAAACTAAAGTGCTTCTTTGCATCTTTGATCTGGGTCTATGGACTCAAAGTATTAAGGTCAGTGTGTCAGCATAATAGTCAAGCAATCAGCATTTTCAGAAGGACAGACTGGTTTCTCATGACAGGTTTTACTTATTTCTTTTACTGCTGCAGCCACTGGTAGTGTGTGTATATCTGACATGCTGACAGTCAGATGGAAGCGATCCAGTGGCTATTCAGCCGCTGGATTGTTTTCACATACCAATGTTACTCCCATTCCCTCCACCCATGCGCATCCCCCGTCATGTTTCCCAGGCTAAGCGCGCCCATTGGCGGAGCCGGGACGAGCATGGTGGGTGCCACCAGGTATCAGGGGCTCCACACTCACACATATGGTCTGGGAACCCCATGGCTATTGTCACTGGGTAGAAGAGAGGGTATTAGGAACCCGAAAGCAACATGCTATATATCACTTCAGCTGTCATCTGCACAACATTAGCTTCAATGGAGGACAGGGGAGACATCAGGGGTCCTTCAGACCTCCGATGTCTCATTAAAAAGAGCCTGTCACCAAAGATGCATCAAATGCAGCACTTTTTGTCCCCTATGTGAATGAAATAAAAAATAAAATAAACAAATTAAAGTTCCAACCACTTAAAATCTGCCCCCCACAAAAAAAAACAAAAAATGTTTTGAGCCACCTAACCCTCAAATAAATGCACATATGAATGTAAATGCATGCATTGGGGGCACCTACAACAAAAAAAACATGGATTGTACTACACAGGTTACATGTAGATGCAATAATTGTGACAGCAATAATTCTAGACCCGATTTTCACAGGTGACTCTAAACTGATGACCTGAAGGGGCTTTTAAACTGGAAATATGTAAAATATAAGGTGCCAAAGTTTGTCATAGTTTATGGCAATTTTAAAGTGGATGTAAACCTCATTCATGAAATTTGACCTGGGCACATCTGTCTGTAGTGTTTACCTCTCTTCAAAGTCCCGTGGCTTTCTCCTGATCCATTTTTCTGTTATTAGCATGATAACTTCTAACAAGTTCTCCGTAAACTGAGCTAAAACCAGGCTGAACTTTGTGTCGAGGTGGGTGCTATAAATACATTAACAGAGAGCATGTCTATTCACAGCACAGCTCTTCATGTTTCTGCCTATGTGGAAAGGGGGTGTGTGCACCTCTCCTCCAATCAGATGTCTCACAGTGTATGGCCAAACTTCCCTCCCACAGGTGAATCAGGAAGAGAAAATTCTAACAGGTCGTGCACTTTCTAAACAGTGTAGAAAGCTGAAGACAGCACATATACATGTAAAACGTATGAAGGGAGATGTGTTCATCTCTGTGTATCATCTGAAGCTGTTCACTTCACTGGTTATATGTTAGGGTTTACATCCACTTTACCTACTTGCCGATCGCCCGTCGCAGATATACTGCGGCAGGCTGGCCCGACTGTGCGAACTGCCCCCATTAGCCAGCAGGGAAGCTGACTCACAGGGCCCGCGGCCGCGATTGCCGCCAGGCACCCGCGATCGCTCTCCGTGGAGAGTGAATGACGGTCTGCTGTTGTAAACACAGCAGACCATTGTTCTCTCAGGAATCAGCACAAAGCGCCTGTGATCCTCCTATTTAGGATTACAAGTCTCTGTGTTGATTGCACTAACCCACTGCCCTCACAGTTAGAAAACACCCCCTAGGCACACACTTAACCCTTTGATCGCCTCTGAGTTAACCCCTTCCCTGCCAGTGTCATTATTACAGTAACAGTGCATATTTTTAGCACTGATTACTGTAGTAATGTTACTGCCCCCCCCCCCCAAAAATGTTGAGTTAAGGGTCCGATCTGTCCGCCGCAATTTCGCACATTCCGCTAAAAATCGCTAATCGCCGCCATTACTAGTATAAAAAAAAAAAAAGTAAAAAATCACATAAATCTTTCCCCTAGCTTGTAGACGCAATAACTTTTGCACAAACCAATCAAAATACACTTATTGGGATTTTTTACCATAAATATATAGCAGAATACAAATTGGCCTAAAATTATGAAAAAAATAGATTTTTACATTTTTTTTATTAGGACTGTCATATAGCAGAATGTGAAAAATACTTTTTTTTTTTTTGTTTTTTTTTTTTAGAATTGTTGCTCATTTTTTTGTTTATCGAGCAAAAAATAAAAATTGCATTAAAACCTTTCGGGGCTGAAGTGGTTAAGGTTTGAAGTGTTGGGTATCTATTTACTCAGCGCAACCTCATCTTTTATATTTTACCCAAAATGTTGGTAATTATTTGCATTTTTGAACTCTAGAAATTAACTTTTTGATTTTTTTACTGAAATTTTGTGTTTCTTAAAATTGTTGCCCTAATATGGTATGATGTGAAAACTTGGAACCGCCAATATTTTATTCTCTAGGGTGTCTGCTTTCAGAAAACATTTAATGTTTGGGGGTTTACATAATCTTCAGGCCTAAAATATATATTTTTTATTGAGCATGTAAAAAAAAAAAAAAAAAACGCAAAAATTGTCTCTAGCAGTGAAAGGGTTAAAGCGGACGTTTCTTCTGTTAGTGTTTACAGAAGCCACTGCTAATTATGAACTCAGCATATAAACAATTCACTGGTGCATACACAGTGAACAAAAACACTAATTCCGCTTGTCCCTTGAGACTCAATTATGGGTGTCACCATTTGGCTGTCACTTTGTATAGAAAATGGTAATGCCTGGCTGTCAGTCATAGCCTGCATGTGGAAAGACACTTGTGTATAGGTCGCTGCTTTCAACATACTTCAGCAGTCAGGGGAAGTAGATAGGAGTGGGAGGTGAGGCACTCCAGCACTTTCTTTACCTTCAAGCACCTTTGTACGCTTTATGGACATTTTCGGAGCACCATTGCACTTTATGTATATTTTGTGGATTAGAGCACTATTATACTACTTACAGTTGTGTTCAAAATGATTCAACCCCCCAATGCTGTTAAGGGTTTTAGGGAATTTAGTGTACATTTGTAATTGTATTCAGAATGAAATCCTACAAGGACTTCTTAAAGAACCATATGCAACTAAAATGACATCAATTGGTTTTGTAATACAGTAGTAAATGTTTCTTTTGTGAATTCTTCATTGACACAATTATTCAACCCCTTAAAGCAGTAGTATCATGCTTTTTTACACTTTTACCTACAGGTAAGCCTATAATAAGGCTTACCTGTAGGTACAATTAATATCTCCTAAACCGTCACGGTTTAGGAGATATTTCCAGTGCATGCAGCCGCTCACGCGAGCGGCGCATGCGCTCTGAAGGTTCGGGGGGACCTTCAGTTTTGCTTGCCAGGAGCTTGCCGGAAAATCACTCCCGCGCGCATGCGCGGGAGTGACGTCATCGCGTCTCCGGCCAATCACCGCGCCGGAGCCGCCGAACCCGGAAGAGACGGCGAGGGATCATGGCAGCGCCCGCAGCGATGTCCGGGGGTCCGTGTCGGGGCTTCGTTCTAAGGTAAGTAATACATAATTAGCTAGTATGTGATGCATACTATCTCATTATGCCTTTTGTCTTGCAGGTTTTTTTTTTTTTTTGTGTTTGCGATTTTGGGTTTACAACCGCTTTAAAGACTACCACTCTAAAGAACAGAGGTTCATTGAAGTGTTTTCAATCAGGTATTGAAAACACCTGTGGATGTCAGGGAGCAGCAATAAAGCCTAATAAGCACCAATTAGGCAGCTTTAAAGTGACTGTGATACTCAGCTCCTTCTAGACATTTACTGGTGTGGTTACAAACATGAAGTCAAGAGAATGGTCCAGGAAGACAAGAGAAGAGGTGATTACTCTTCACAGGAAGGGCAATGGCTATAAGAAGATTGCAAAGTTGTTAAACATACCAAGAGACACCATAGGAAGCATCATTCGCAAATTCAAGGCAAAGGGCACTGTTGAAACGCTACCTGGTCGTGGCAGAAAGAAGATGCTGACTTCGACTGCTGTGCGCTACCTGAAGCGTAGAGTGGAGAAAAGTCCCCGTGTGACTGCAGAGGAACTAAGAAAAGATTTGTCAGATGTAGGTACTGAAGTTTCTGCTCAGACAATACGGCGCACACTGCATAATGAAGGCCTCCATGCCAGAACTCCCAGGCGCACCCCCTTGCTGTCTCCAAAGAATAAGAAGAGTCGACTGCAGTATGCCAAAAGTCATGTGGACAAACCACAGAAGTTTTGGGATAGTGTTCTGTGGACTGATGAAACAAAATTAGAACTGTTTGGGCCCATGGATCAACGCTATGTTTGGAGGAGGAAGAACAAGGCCTATGAAGATAGGAACACCTTGCCTACTGTGAAGCATGGTGGGGGGGTCAATCATGCTTTGGGGCTGTTTTGCATCTGCAGGTACAGGGAAGCTTCAGCATGTGCAAGGTACCATGAATTCTCTTCAGTACCAGGAGATATTGGATGACAATGTGATGCAGTCCATCACAAACCTGAGGCTTGGGAGACGTTGGACCTTTCAACAGGACAATGATCCCAAGCATACCTCCAAGTCCACTAGAGCATGGTTGCAGATTAAAGGCTGGAACATTTTGGAGTGGCCATCACAGTCACCAGACTTAAATCCGATTGAGAACCTCTGGTGGGACTTAACCACTTAAGCCCCGGAAGATTTTACCCCCTTCCTGACCAGGGGGTATTTTGCGATTCGGCACTGCGTGACTTTAACGGACAATTGCGCGGTCGTGCGACGCTGTACCTAAACGAATTTGACGTCCTTTTTTTCCCACAAACAGAGCTTTCTTTTGGTGGTATGTGATCACCTGTGCGATTTTTTGATCACGCGCTATAAACAAAAAAAAGCGTAAATTTTGCAAAAATAACAATATTTTTCACATTTTTTTATATGAAATTCCCCCCAAAAAAAAAGTAAAAATCAAAATTTTTTTTAAATTTTCGGCCAATTTGTTTTATGCTACATATGTTTGGTAAAAAAAATCGCAAAAAGCGTATTTTGATTGGTTTGCGCAAAAGTTATCGCGTTAACTAAGGGAAAGATTTTTGTTGTTTTTTTTTTAACGCGTAATGGCGGCGATCTGCGATTTTTTTGCGGTACTGCGACATTGGGGCGGACAGATCGGACCCTTGACTGACATTTGTGACACTTTTGGGGTTACCAGTGACATTTCTACAGTAATCAGTGCTATACATATGCACTGTTACTGTAAAAATACACTGGTTGTGAAGGGGTTAACTTTATTTGGGAGGGAGGGGCTGTGTGTATCCCTAGGGGCGTGCTTTCTACTGTGATTGGCTGTGGCTTGAGCTGTAAGGACACTGATCAACGGATCTACATACTAGATCCCTTTGATCAGTGTCTTTACAGCGAGGAGAATGACAGGTGGCTTGTTTACACAAGCTGCCTGACATTCTCCCTCTCCCCCGCCGATCTCCGAGTGACCGGCGGACATCGGGTCCGCTGGTCACACGCGCGGGGGGTCCGTGACCACGCGGGAGCGCGCCTCCGGGGGCGCGCGCTCGCTCCCTAGACCCTCACAAGCTAGTGACGTAGCCCTACGTCACTTTGCCTGTGAGGGGCTGACTGCCGACGTAGATCGGCGTTAGGCAGTCGGCAAGTGGTTAAAGAAAGCAGTTGCAGGGCACAAGCCTAAGAATGTGACTGAACTGGAGGCTTTTGCCCATGACGAATGGGCGAAGATACCCGTAGATCGCTGCAAGACACTTGTGTCAAGCTATGCTTCACTCTTAAAAGCTGTTATAACTGTAAAAGGATGTTGTACTAAGTACTAAGATTGAATGTCACTTGGGGGTTGAATAAAACTGATAATGATGTGAGCACAGAAAAGACATTTGTGGTTATTTCATTATAAATGTTGTGTTATATTTGTCTGACCTACACGTGCCTCTTTGATTTAATTGTAAGCAGGATGACTGAATGATCAAAATCAATGTCAAACTGGCCAAAACAATCAATTTCAGTGGGGGTTGAATAATTTTGAACACAACTGTATATATAATATTACTTAAGCATTTTATTGTGGTTACATATATATATATTTTTGCACATGAACACTTTATTATACTATTATTGTTATAGGTGGAAGCACTGTTTCATTGTTAGTATGTATCTCTGAGTTTTTACTTAGTGGACAGCAGCTGCACATTTTATTACTTTTTATTACAAGTCTCTACATAGCATGGGTTTTATTAATATTTTGGAGATGAGGTCTTAGCCGAGGACTTTAAAAAAAAAAGAAAAAAAAATCAACATTTGCATATTGGTAGCAGTGCCTTTAGGCTGCATACTTTGGAGAAAGGAGTGTGTCTGAAATAGAAGATGGAGCGGATTAGGAGGGTACCACTGTATGTGCATGCTTTTGGGAATGAAAAGGTTCACTCCAACATGTCCCTGTGCTAGAGGTACCAAATCCATTCCCAGCAAATAAAATGCAGATTTCTATGTACAGCACTGCGTGCATAGGAAGAGAGGCCTGTGGTAAAGGAAACCTGCTATGATATAATATGGAGGCTGCTGTTTCTGGCCTCTATTTCAATACTTTTGGTGTAATGTAAAAAAAAGAAAAGGAAGTGACGTGTCACAGCACTGCTGAGAGGTCCAGATCCAACTTTATTCCTATAGAAGTCAGAGGCACAATGCAAACAGTATGCCTTAGAAGCCCAGCTGTTCAGCTCACACATAGCTCCAAATTTCCGAGGGACTGTCCCTTATTTGTTCCTCATTTTGGTCTGATGTACAGTATATAGTTGTATATAAAATGCACTATTTATCTATCAAAAAGTGTTTGGCAGTGCTAAACCTTTCATCCAATTTCTAAATTGCTGCATTTGTAAATTCCAAAAGCCAATATAAAGGAATAATAGTCATAAAAAGCACTTGTGGGTTTAACTAAACTTTTTTTGTAAAATTCTCCTTTAATGGCAGGGGGTGTGTCCTATGCCTTTATACGTTTGCTAGTATGTGTACTGGCTGCTAGCAAGGCCTGTGTGTGTGTAATCATATTGGCAAACTAGGAAAACTTTAGAGGTCCAGCTCACATCTAGTCCATTTACAATGTGTTCAATCAAGCCCTGATGAAGAAGGTGTTTTTGGACCCCTGAGGCATGTTGGATACTCTTTGGAATGTCCACCTGCAATATGGTTGTATCTGGACTTCTTAGCAGTGGTCTGGTGATTCAGTTTCCATTTTTGTTACATTACAAGGCAAGGAGACATTGGAGATCCTCTGAAGTATAGAGGCTGCCTGCCTTGGAACTAGATCATGTACATCAACATCAATACTTTAACCCATTCCCGTCCAGCCTTGGTGTCCCTTTATGGAGGTCTGTATGCCCAGGGGGTGGGAAGGATTGCCAATCATGTGACCATTGTGATTGGCTGCCACAGTGGTCACATGAGTGGACGCCAGCATCCAATCGTGGGTAGGGACCGAGAGCTGTCCTTTCACAGCATGGAAATACAGCTAAAAAAAAAAAAATAAATAAAAATAAAATAAAGGACTGCCCAGAGACACATGTGCAGCATATGGGGGTATTAAAGTCCACCACACATATAACATACCTGTTACGTGGGCAGAAAATGGTTGAGGTAGCAATACCAATATATACCAAGATAACCTACAGATCCAGCTCCAGTTTTCCACTTTTCCCAATACTTTCACTGACCTATAACAAGTATGCATGTAGGCAGGTGCAGTCTATTTTCTCAAATGTAGGTGGCGCTTTTTCATAGCAGCACGGCTGTTGAAGAGGAAATCAAGAGGAACAGGATTCCTCTATGGTTTCCAGAGTCACTGGGGAAGCTATCCTATTGGATGCTGCTGCCTCATGTGATTCAAGCAGCCATCTTGGGTCAGTAAGAGCATATTTAAGGTCCTGGCTCCGAGCTTTTGTGCGCATTTTGCGATTTGGCAGAGTAGGGACAGAAACCCTGTCTGTTAGGGACAGTTCTAGCAGTAGGGAAAGGTTCCTGACGAGGAGAGAAAGCGTAGGGTTGTTGCTCATCTGGTCATCTTCCCGAATGGGCACGAGAGGGCAAGGCCACATTCTGTGCCTCTCTACAGACGCTGCAAGTCCAGGTGTAACCTGCTCTGTTCACATGCTGGAAACGGTGAGTGTACCTGGCTGGTCTTTCCACCCGATTTGTTGTGAACTGTTGCGTATTTAGTTCAATACAAGTTGTAGGAAATATTGCCGCCGCACCACTCTGCATCCCAGCTACATGCAGATCATGAGACTGAGGCAGCCAGTAGTATCCCAGAAGGATGTTAGCAATAGCAGTCTTTGCATTTCTCTCAGAGCAACTTGCCTTTAAATGGCAATGAGCAGAATAGCTAGAATTGAGCAGGACTGACGGAAGTATGTGATAGCCATAGGCAGGCTTTATTCCCTGCTACAGGCCTCAATTGCTGTGAACAATGGTGTATCAAGAAAGCAGACATATACATACCTACAGTATCCATATTTCACATTTATTGCTGAATACATCTTGTTGCCCAGAGGTCTGTAGTAAATATGAAAATCCCAGCCCCTCAGTTGCCTGCTTGTGGCTGCTGTGACTAAATCTACCAAGTAAGGTGTAGGGTGTAGGATGACTAGGCTCCCTCGAAAGTCCTTGATAATGTCCGCATGGAAGAGCGAATTCAGAAGCTGGCACTGTGGCTTGCCGGGATGGATGCTTATTGTGTAAGTCATGTCTGTGCTTCCACTAATTATTCTGACATCACTAGAAGATGGAATAATCTCACCAGATTTATGTGACATAGCGCAGACTGCCGCGTCCCCTCTCTCTGCTAGTGCGTTAACCCTGCCTTGTCAGGATCACGCCGAGCGCTCTACATCATGTTTAATATAGAGGAACAGAGTTTTGGCGGATGAGATTATAGACGGCCATCTCATTGATTTTGAAGACTCAAATGACCTAAAGCCTTGTTCCAGCCAAGGCCATTTTTCAGCTTTGGATAGAATGGGGAAGAGTTTAAATTTCTGTAAAGTTTTTTTTTTTTTTTTTTCGTCCAGTAACCCCACTAGAGATATTTTACTTCACTTGTTGTCCATGTGACCCTAGTTCAAGAAATGGGGTGTGGCTGTCACCAGGACAGGAAGGCAGAGGCAGGAGTAAAAGTGTCAGAAGATTCCCTACTCCGTTATAATGTGTTAGTGTCTCCACTGGAGAGATTTCCCATCACTTACTGACCTGAAATGAAGACAAGGAAGATCTCCCCTATAAAAAGGTACAAATGACAATAAAAAAAAAACACAGAGGTTCAAACCAACCTCTCTAAACCTTTTTAATATGGAGGAACCCTTGATAAAAAAAACTTTTTGGCTTCAGGGAACCCTTGCTAACAATTTTATTTACAGCTCACAGTACATTTGTGTGATGGTTACTGTGAAGAATGCCCTTTACATTTGTGGTCATTGGGAAAAATCCTTCCCCCCCCCCCCATCAGATAGCCCTTAAAGATCATTGGTGTCAGTGGTTACTCACCTGAGAGGACAATATCACTTATTCCTCAAGGAACCCCTAGCAACCTCTGGAGGAACCCTGGTTGAGAAACCCTGTTCTTTTCAAAACAGGCCTAGTTTAAGCCTAACAATACGCTACATTGTTCACCAGTCAGCAATACGGTTTCATTTTTGGTTTAGACCCGGTTCACACTTCTGCGAGTGCCGGGTTCGCATGTAATGTCGGAGCGCACTGCTCCGACATTACATGCGATCAGCTGTGCGGTGCGAGTTTAGCCATACAGTTTGTATGGCTAAATTCGCATTGCACCCGGTGCAAACACGCACAGGAGGCATTTTTGCAGCCGCATCAGGATCGGATCGCACAGCGGTTCACACTTGTGCGATCCCATCCTGTGCGAACTGCACGATCGCACTGCGATATGCGATCAAACTGGGGGTGTTGTTAAGATTACATTGACACCCCCAGCGTATCGCATATGGCAGTGTGAACTGCCGGGGGTGCGTGTGCGATGCGGGAAAAGGCTGCGAATTCGCAGCCTTCCCGCATCGCATATATGTGAACCGAGCCTCAAAGGCCTTTAGCCCAGGAGTGCTTCACTGTGGTGACTACAATGCTGGCTATCTGAGAAAAACGCCTTTGCCTAGGTTAAAAAACTGGCTATACATAGTGCAAATTTTGGTCAGTTCTTGATGCCAGCACCCTCCCACCTTTGATATCAGAACCAAAGGAGCTGGGTGGAAACTATTCTTGGCTGAATAGTGCCTGCATCCAATCAAATGCAGTCACTGATCAGGTATTCTGACAGCCATGGGTCAAAATACAATAGCCAGCAAAAGAAATTCCTTCATTTACGCTGTATAGGGGAAAATTGCAAGGCTGAACTAAAGACATTTTAAAATGTATGTCCAGCTTTAGTCAAATATTTGCCAGTAGACCTGTGCATTCTGCTTTCTCCACTGCAGGTGGAGCTCAACTGCACAAGAGTGCAGAGGGAGAAAAAGTTAACAGACGCCTGGTTCCTCTATGGTTTCCTGGGTAAGCGATCTGATTGGATTGGATGCAGTGACTGATGGCCATTTTGGGTCTATTTAAGACCCTGGCTTCTGGCTTTGGCATGCTTTTAGTGTGTGGATAGTGTATGGAAAGGTCACCCATCTGTCAGGGATAGTATTAATGAAAGGGAAAGGTTTCTGATGTCTGATGTTCTGAAATCCAGGCACATGACAAGGCCCCACCGCCCCCCATGGACCCCTCTTGGGGCCTAGCAAGACTTTGTGGTAAAGGTGGCATGAAAGTTCCAAATGAGGGCAGGAACATGTAGATCTTTAGTGGGAACCCAAAATCTATCATTCACAGGGTATTCCTTTCATTGTATAAGGTACTATACACATCGGCCCAACCTTTTTGAATCCAGGATATTAGATACCTAATACTTGTGCTGCCCATCCACTAGAACAGGAGGGAGAAGGTAGTTGTTGACGTCTTGAGTACCAGTTGAAGTCTGTCTTTTTTAGAAGAGAAACGTGAAAAACTGTATATATCCAGAGAGAAGGTGGTAAGAGACTAACCCAAGACAAGAGATGATCCTGTAGGGACCGATAAAACATGGGCACAACTTGGAAGAACGTGGCTTCATTCTCACATTTATAAATCACAGTAGTATTTTTATTTCCCTGCTAACTTTTGTAGAAGCAGGCAAATCCTGCTCCAGTTTAGTAGAATGTTACTCATAGGTCTACAGAAGAAGGCTGCAGTGCAGGGAAAGCGCGTGGATAATAGCCTAGAGCTGCATAAAAAGGTGTGGAATGAAGGGCACTATGCCAACAAGAGTTAATGGCAAGGTCAGCTAAAGGCAGATATTCAGACCAATTAGATTGTAATGAATTGACATATTGCAGAAGATAGGTTTTGAGGGATACAGATATACAGAGTTCCCATGTCCTACACACTTGTACTGATGAATGTACTGCATTCTGGGAGGGACAGGCTGACCCGCTGCCCACTCCACCAGTCAGCATACCTCTGTTACCTTATCCCAGTAACATAATGGGGTCCTGATGAGCACAGAATGTGGACCTCATACATGCTCTCACTGAACTCTTGACTTTCCGTACCAAGTGACCAGGGCGTAGATCTCTGTAATGCTAGTCCACTCCCAGTGACGGACAGCTAAGGAGGGAGTCCAGACAAGAACCTGTCACCTACCCAGGTACCATGCCAACGACTAGTTGCTGTTTCTCTTGGTTATTCATGAACCTCTGCCGAAGTGATGTCACATACCCCATATTATATTTAACGACCTAAGTTCTTTTATGATATGACAAATCCTCACATGCACCCCTTGAATAATTTCAGACTATGCTCTGAGCAGTATAATCAACGTTTACTGTAAACTTGGCAAACATGTATAACATGCAAAAACATTTAATTGCAAACTTTACCTAACTGTGGCTGCCACAGGTTACTTGCACAGGTGAAGTCTCTTAGAGGAAAGTCCAAGTTTGGCTGTGCTCCAACAGAGAAGTCATGTTTAAGGGTTCTTCTGGCGAATTGGCATTCCAGAGCAGACCATAGGTCTCATCAAGCCTTTAGCATAGGTTCCCAGTGCATTCCCTGGAGATCCCTCTAAGATCCGAACCTCTTCCCTTTTAAAGAACACGAGAGGGGGGCTGGACCCCAGTAAAAGCCTGCGCACACAATGGTGAAAGGCGGTAAAACAACCATTTTTCCCTGACCTGAGCAGCTGAGTGCTAACTATGCACACACAGTAGGCTACCTGACTACACAAGCTTCAGTGGGATTTGGCTCCTCCCTGTAAGGGCGAGAATCCACTACGGAGGGACCCAGAAGAAGACTGGAAGAACTGGCAGTGTGGTCTTAATGGGCATGTGAGATCTGAAATTAAAAGCACATGCAGGCCGCTGTTAAACTAGAAGCTCCCGGGGCAGAGGGGCGACCCCTAAGACCAGCAACACAAGGTCCCAACCAACCACAGTCCATGGTTGGCCCAAGCCCAAGTGGTGTTCGCCATTATCAATGGACTGAAGGTCCCGTGCTTAAACGACACAGGGTCTGAAGTAGCAGTCATGGAGTAAAACTTCTAAATTCATTGGTTCGGGACATGGGACCAACTGGACCCCTCCTGGCTATCTTTTAAGCAGCCAACAAATTGCCCATCCCGATGAAAGGTTATCACCTGAGTGAGAACCCAGAGTGTGGACCAAGTGATGGATTGAGTACGAGGGGTAGTGATGCATGGCCCAGTCAGCTCTTCAGTACCCATTGTTTGGGGCAGGTACATGTGCCCTGCTTGCTTGCCAAGTTTGAACGTTCTGGCCAGCTGGCACAGGGCTGTGGTCTGCGAGCTGTATGGCTCAACATCATCCAGGCTTGCGAATATCAACAAAGGGAAGCCAGGAAACAGGCCGAGCAAGTTGGGGGTTGTCTGAAAAGCCCCTAAACAGAAGCTGATGACTTGCAACAAGATTCTACTGAGGACACTGAGTTTCGCCACCCTTTGTGGTTCAACAATGGGCAGCGTCATGTAAGTATTCTCACTGTGTCATTTAAATTAAGTTGTTATGCCTTTAATGTTGTTGCACTGGTGTGAACTAGATCAATTGGAATCCATGTTAAACACTGCCCAGGTGTTTTGGATGCAAAATAAAAATGCACTCGACTGCATCTGGTGTGAAGCAGTCCTCAATGAACAAGTAAAAAAACAATCTACATTGCCTGCAGCAGCCAGTCATATTCTCCTCCCTTATAACCAGTAGAGAATTAGAAGTAGAAATGGATAGCAGGATTCTAACTACTATGGCCAACAAAACATTCATTTTGTTGCTGTCAGTTTTAAAGGCCTAAAGGCCTTGGAAGCAAGGGGGCGCAGGGGTGCCACAGACCCCCCCCCCAAACACAAGCAGAAAAAAAATAAAAAAAATATATATATATATAAAAAAAGTCAATTTTTCGCCCACTAGGGGCGCCGGACTTAGTGCTGGGTATGGGGGGGCGGGGTTTTTGACCCCACCCTCGCCTGGCAGAGGCGCCGATTGGCGCTCTTCTGGGGGCACCCCACTTTAACGATGTCCAGCCTGGACCAATCACAGGAGGACATCGGACCTGGTGATGTGACGCCTGGGGGCGGTGCACCGCCCCGGCATCACGATCACCTTCCGTTCCCGCCCGCGGCCTGGCCGGCGCAGAGAGAGAGGAGCGGTGATCGACTCGCAAGAGCAGCGTGACCGTGGAGGAGGCAGGAGCTGACAGTCGGACGGATCGGACATCGGAGCGCGAGGAGGAGTGAGTGAGGCGTAGCTGCATGCGACCTACCGTAGGACGGTAGGAGACGTCCTGAATCCTGGCTCACCCCACCACAGACCGGCACTGACTGAGATGAGACCAGTCTCCCGGAGTCCCACCAGGTCAGACGAGTCGACTTCAGGCAGGCCGCAGTAGACACAGTCCCAGGCTCCCAGCAGTGTGTGACAGACCGTCAGGGACCAGCAGCAGCCCAGCTAATGGTAAGTGAAGAACTTTGAAGTGGCAATATTACACAATATGGCGGCGGCGCACTGTGTGGTTTTTGTGAAGCTGCATGCCTGTACATTGACCTGTGCCATCATGCCTGTACATTGACCTGTGCCATCATGCCTGTACATTGACCTGTGCCATCATGCCTGTCATTGACCTGTGGCATCATGCCTGTTCATTGACCTGTGCCATCATGCCTGTACATTGACCTGTGCCATCATGCCTGTACATTGACCTGTGCCATGCCTGTACATTGACCTGTGCCATGCCTATACCATCACCTGTGCCATACCTGTGCCATGCCTGTACCATGACCTCAAAGTCACTCAATTTTTTACCGCGTTTTTTGCCACGAAGCAATACCTATTACATTTTTCTTTTTGCACTGAGGCAGAAGCGAACTAGCAATCGACAGGGCTCTTTCACATCTAGCTAAAGGCATATGAGAACTGGATAATTTTAATCAACAGTTCAGGTCTTTGTGAGCGGTGTGCTTTGAAAGAGCTCTTATAAACTTCTGCAAACGTTATTTGGATACATTTTTCACACAGTGGTCAGAAATTTGCCAACTTATCGCGGCAATCAAACTGCCCTTGGTTCTCTTCGATCCATGATGTTCCTCCCCAGATGAAGCTTTAAGTAAGCAATACTGTACAGTTATAACTAGGCCTCAGAAAGGCTAAAGTGTAAAACATGACTACTGCACTTAAAAATGCCTAGGGCTGGCCATACATTTTACAATTTTCTTATTCAATTTTCCTTTAGATTTACCAAAACCATATAATATAAGGGCAAACCTAAACACTTTCAATTTTGTATGCAATCAGACAGGCCCTTGTACTGCATGTTGTTGGTCAGTCATTTAGTCGTGTCCGACTCTTCGTGACCTCATGAACCATAGCACGCCAGGCTTTTCAGTCCTTCATTGGCTCCCGGAGCTTGCTTAACCTCATGTTCATTGTTTTGATGATGCTATCTGTCCATCTTGTTTTCTGTCTTCCTCTTCTCCTATTTCCTTCCATGTTTCCCAGCATCAGGGTCTTTTCCGATGAGTCCTCTCTTCACATTAAGTGGCCAAAGTATTCAAGTTTATGCTTCATGATCTGTCCCTCCAGTGAGTATTCAGGGTTCATTTCCTTAAGGATTGATTGGTTTGATCTTCTTGCTATCCAAGGGACTTTCATGAGTCTTCTCCAACACCATAGTTAAAAAGCATCAATTCTTTGGCGTTCAGCCTTCCTTATCGTCAAACTTTCACAGCCATAGGTTACTACTGGATATACCATAGCATACCATGTATTACATAGCTGAATGTAAATCTAAAGGAAATTGAATAAGAAAATTGTATAATGTATGGTCAGCCCTATTAATGTAAAAACGGTCAATGATCAATGAACTTTCCGAATCAGGAATGAGGGACACCTACAGTTGCGTTCAAAATTATTCAACCCCCACTGAAATTGATTGTTTTGGCCAGTTTGACATTGATTTTGATCATTCAGTCATCCTGCTTACAATTAAATCAAAGAGGCACGTGTAGGTCAGACAAATATAACATAACATTTATAATGAAATAACCACAAATGTCTTTTCTGTGCTCACATCATTATCAGTTTTATTCAACCCCCAAGTGACATTCAATCTTAGTACAACATCCTTTTACAGTTATAACAGCTTTTAAACGTGAAGCATAGCTTGACACAAGTGTCTTGCATCGATCTACGGGTATCTTTGCCCATTCGTCATGGGCAAAAGCCTCCAGTTCAGTCACATTCTTAGGCTTGTGCCCTGCAACTGCTTTCTTTAAGTCCCACCAGAGATTCTCAAATCGGATTTAAGTCTGATGACTGTGATGGCCACTCCAAAATGTTCCAGCCTTTAACCTGCAACCATGCTCTAGTGGACTTGGAGGTATGCTTGGGATCATTGTCCTGTTGAAAGGTCCAACGTCTCCCAAGACTCAGGTTTGTGACGGACTGCATCACATTGTCATCCAATATCTCCTGGTACTGAAGAGAATTCATGGTACCTTGCACACGCTGAAGCTTCCCTGTACCTGCAGAAGCAAAACAGCCCCAAAGCATGATTGACCCCCCCCCGCCATGCTTCACAGTAGGCAAGGTGTTCCTATCTTCATAGGCCTTGTTCTTCCTCCTCCAAACATAGCGTTGATCCATGGGCCCAAACAGTTCTAATTTTGTTTCATCAGTCCACAGAACACTATCCCAAAACTTCTGTGGTTTGTCCACATGACTTTTGGCATACTGCAGTCGACTCTTCTTATTCTTTGGAGACTGCAAAGGGGTGCACCTGGGAGTTCTGGCATGGAGGCCTTCATTACGCAGTGTGCGCCGTATTGTCTGAGCAGAAACTTCAGTACCCACATCTGACAAATCTTTTCTTAGTTCCTCAGCAGTCACACGGGGACTTTTCTCCACTCTACGCTTCAGGTAGCGCACAGCAGTCGAAGTCAGCATCTTCTTTCTGCCACGACCAGGTAGCGTTTCAACAGTGCCCTTTGCCTTGAATTTGCAAATGATGCTCCCTATGGTGTCTCTTGGTATGTTTAACATCTTTGCAATCTTCTTATAGCCATTGCCCTTCCTGTGAAGAGTAATCACCTCTTCTCTTGTCTTCCTGGACCATTCTCTTGACTTCACCATGTTTGTAACCACACCAGTAAATGTCTAGAAGGAGCTGAGTATCACAGTCACTTTAAAGCTGCCTAATTGGTGCTTATTAGGCTTTATTGCTGCTCCCTGACATCCACAGGTGTTTTCAATACCTGATTGAAAACACTTCAATGAACCTCTGTTCTTCAGAGTGGTAGTCTTTAAGGGGTTGAATAATTGTGTCAATGAAGAATTCACAAAATAAACATTTACTACTGTATAACAAAACCAATTGATGTCATTTTAGCTGCATATGGTTCTTTAAGAAGTCCTTGTAGGATTTCATTCTGAATACAATTACAAATGTACACTAAATTCCCTAAAACCCTTTACAGCATTGGGGGTTGAATAATTTTGAACACAACTGTATTAGCCAACGTATGTAGGCATAGGACACACACCCCTGCCACGCCCCCTTTAGGCTCTATGAATACTAGCGTTCTTTAAGCTCCTAGAAGCTGTTATTAGCATAAGCTAAATAATGTTGTCCTATGTGTCCATGCACACTACTTTAGGCTATTATCGTTTTTCGAGCTTCAACGTCTAGGAGCAGAAAAAAAAATTGTTTTTGTAGAGTTTCTTAGAGTGTTTTTCCAGCAGAAAAAAAGTTGAAGGCTCCTAACTGCTTCTGAATGCTACTAACTGCTTTTTTTTCTTAATGTACTGCAAAAATGCCTATAAAATGTTAATGCTCCTAAAAGCTCCCAAACACTACTAAAATTAGAAGCTGGCACAAAAATTCTATTATCAGCATTTTTGATCCAGAATTTTTTTCTAGCTTTTTTTTGAGCTTATGAAAAACTAGAGGCATAACTACAACCTTAAGGGCCCCAGTGCAGGAATCCATGAAGATGGGATCAGTGGCAGGGGAAAGGAATCAGTGGCGGTGGTGGGATCAATGGCAGTTGGGGGGTGGGGGGTCAGTGGCAGAGGGATACTGGTGGGGGGGGGGTGGTATCAGTGGCACAGGGGTGGTGGTGGAGGGATGGGATCAGTGGCAGGGGGTTGGGATGGTATCAGTGGCAGAGGGATGGTGGTGGGGGATGGGATGGTGGTGGAGGGATGGGATCAGGGGCAGAGAAAAGGGGTGATGGAGGGATGGGATCAGTGGCAGAGGGATGGTGGGAGGGATGGGATCAGGGGCAGAGGGATGGGATCAGTGGCAAATGGATGGGGAGGGGGGTATGAGATGGTGGGAGGGATGGGAACAGCTGCATAGGGATGGTGGGGGGATGGGATGGTGGTGGAGGGATGGGATCAGGGACAGAGTGATGGTGGGGGGGGGGTGGTATGAAGGGATGGTATCAGTGGCAGAGGGATGGTAGGGGGGATGGGATGGAGGAATGGAGGGAAAGGATCAGTGGCAGAGGGATGGTGGTGGAGGGATGGGATCAGGGGCAGAGGGATGGTGGGGGGATTAAGGGATGGGATCAGTGGCAGAGGGATGGTGTGGGAGATAGGATGGTGGTGAAGGGATGGGATCAGGGGCAGAGGGATGGTGGGAGGATGGGATCAGTGGCAGAGGGATGGTGGGGGGAATGGGATGGTGGTGGAGGGAAGGGATCAGTGGCAGAGGGATGGCGAGAGGGATGGGATTGTGACACTGGCACGATCCCCCTCCTTGCTCAGCACTCTCAACCTGGTTTCACAGTGCCCCAAGTAGCAGCTCTCCCAACACGGAGACTCTGTTTTCACATTTGGCTCACGCAGCGGAGATCTCCTCCCCATTCACTCTACTGGCCCATCAGCTAATTAGCTGACTTTCTCCTCCACCCGACATTGATCTGCTTGGAGGAATGGGCGGAGCGCTGTGCCAGTAGCAGTAAGTGCTCACTCAGGCACAGTAAGTGTATAATGTCCTGACTGACATGATGCCTGCAATTAGCAGCAGCGGGTGCCGCCCACAGTGTACAACTATGTCCAGGACATATTGCCCTGATCATTGCCTAGAAGCGGCAGCCAGCAGGGGGTGGGCGTCAGGCCCCCCACAGTTGCAGAACTCCAGGGCCCAGTCGCAAGTGCGACTGCTGCGACCCTGATAGTTCCACCACTGTGAAAAACGTTAGTGTACATGGAGCCTAAAAGGAGAAATGTACACAAAAAAAAAAACAAATTGGTTAAACCCCCAAGTGCTTTTTTTTTTTTTTTTTACCACTACTTCTCCTTTATATTGGCTTTTGGAATCTACAGTACAAACACTGGGGAACATTTTGAAAGATAAATAGTGCATTTTATATACAACTATATAGATCAGACCAAAATGAGGGACTAATGAGGAGGAAAGAGGGACTTTGTTCCGAATCAGGGACAGTCCCTTCAAATCAGTGACAGTTGGGAGCTATGCTAGTTGGCTTAGGCTGGGTTCACACAATCTGCGATGCGGCTCGCAGCAGGGGTACGGTGCGTCCCCATTCACAATTTCAGGTCAGAATTAGGCCTGAGTTTTTGCCTGAATTTGGACCTGAAACGGAGCCAAAGTTGCACAGGACCCTTCTGCAGTGCACTCCCTGGCCATCCCGGAGATGTGTGAACTGGCTCCATTAAGAGCCGGTCACAGTCTCCTGTCATGCGTATTGGATGCGGGGAAACATAAACCCAATTTGCATAATTGAACCCAGCCTTTAAAGAAAATAAGAGTAGAATAGGTGTGACACCTTTGTTCATTCCGCATCCCTTCCGTAGGTTACCTAAACATCATAGAGGACAGATCTGGCAGTTTCATGTTTTGGTGACTAGGGGATTTGCCAGGTATCCTGGGATTTCTGGTTCCACAAAGAATATACGTTTACACATATCCCTACAAAAATAAGGGGATATTTATCTTAGGAGAAATGCATACATTACCCTCAAGGACCCTCTTCTGAAAACGCTGGTTGCCTTGCTGTCATGCTAATTCTTTGGGTTCAAAAAATTCAGTATCATGGATCTGAAACAATTATATAGTCAGTGAACTAAGCACTCCTAATCTGCATACTTGTAGACTGATCATGGACGCAGCAAGTCCTAAAGGCTGAGGATCAGAGCTAAAGCCAGGTAACGTGCATTTTCAGAACAAGATCAGCAATAGTAGCCTATGTTGACAGTTTTGTTTAGCATAGGACTAATACTTGCCAAAGGCTCCTCAGAGGCCATTTTATTTAGTCTAAATTACCTAATACCAGCAGCAGTCCCTGAAGAACAAGGGGCAATGTCTAGCACTGAAGCTTTGGCTGGAAGCCCTGAGCTGTTCGTAATTATCGCCCATCCTGGCGCCAGGTGCTGCCAGCTCTCAGGTGCAGACGACAGGCGTCCAAGCCTACCTATACGAAGCTTTGCCTGTTCGCCATCCACAAAATCTTTCCCACAGAGAGCGAGCCGCTGCCAGTATCTGTTACTATAGTAACAAAATGAGAGAGTGTAAGATGGGGGAGTGAACGCAGGATGGGGGAGAAGATTAACTCACACTGTGTGAATCTGAGGGGAGGAAGCAGCATCTAAAAGGGAGAAAGTTAACAGGAAGACGTGTCAGGGGCCACGGGGCCTCTGCTATGCACTGCTGCTGGGAGGAAAGCAGTAAATAAAGGCGGTAATAATGTGAAGGAGCCCAGAGGGCATATGGAGGTTGAACGAGTTGGCACAGCATGAGCAGAGAAGCACAGGTTGTGTGGATAGGGGATGTGACTCTGAGGCAATTTTTAACAACTACTAGCAAAGCCATAGCGGTTTGCTGAACAGGTAAATGTAGAAGATAAAATTGTGCAAAAAAAGTTAAAAAATGCTTACACCAATTGTTTTTAACACAGGGAATCAAAGGCCAATTCGCTACTCAAAGGATTTTGAAGAAGCACGTTGTCAGTGTAAAACCGGTCAACCTTTCCATGGTCTGTGTCCTTGTCTTGGTGGCAGTTTT
This sequence comes from Pelophylax lessonae, assembly GCF_965119305.1. Classification (NCBI taxonomy): domain Eukaryota; kingdom Metazoa; phylum Chordata; class Amphibia; order Anura; family Ranidae; genus Pelophylax; species Pelophylax lessonae. Next base: position 192,565,661 of record NC_138774.1, on the reverse strand, counting down.
ATACATCATTCAATAAATCAGAGGTGTGCAGCCAATTTCTTTCCCAAATCGTTTTAACACACCTTTTTCTTTAAGCCTTTACCTTTCAATCAACAGGTTTATTTCTGCCAAGACAGATAGATATATATATATATATATACATACAGGGGTGGACTGACAACTCATGGGGCCCCCGGGCAATCGGAGATCATGGGCCCCCTGTGTCCCCACTCAAGCCCCACTCACTCCAATCCCCACCTGAACCTAGAAAAAAGTGTGTCACGCTGCGCATGCTGTGGCAAGCATTGGGTGTGGTTTTCAGGCGCTGTAAGTAGCGCCTGCTGGTAAAGATGCCCGATGACTGAGAGATTAATTACCTTGTGTAGAGAGGGGGGATAGGTGAGAGAGAGTGAAGGGGCCTGAGAAATGGGGTTTAGGGAGGTGACAAAGGGGTGAGGAGGGTGGGTGAGAGAGAGGGTGAGAGTGAAAGGGATACAAGAGAAAGGGGGGTGAGAAAGATGAAAGAAATAGAGGGGTTGAAAGAGAGAGAGGGTGAGAGAGAGAGAGAGGGGCTCCCCTATCCCTCCATACTACACCAGGAGACCCCCAAAAAAATACACCTGTTTAATGTTCTGAAGCTTTCAGATGCCTGTAAAGTTCCCAGATCCTTTTGATAGGATTCCCTGATCACTACATTAGCTGTGGTTAAGGAGTCAGTGTTTTGTCATATCATCTAATATCACTAACTCCTCTTACCTGATGAGATGAGCTGAGCTGAGCTGAGCTGAGCTGGTGTGCGTTTCGCCCGTGAGCAATTTGGCCATTCGGGTCAATGGGGGGGCCGTGCCACAAGCGTAAACCCAGGGCGTGGCTTGCGCTCGCAGGCCCATGAGAAAACCTCCACTGTGGCCAAAAAAAGGGAAAAAGAAAGACGAAAAAAAAAAAGAAAAAAAAAAATTAATAAAAAAAAAAAAAAAAAAAAAAAAAAAGCACTTTTACATGTGTACATACACGGATGAGATGAGATGAGATGAGATGAGATGAGATGAGATGAGCTGAGCTGAGCTGAGCTGAGCTGGTGTGCGTTTCGCCCGTGAGCAATTTGGCCATTCGGGTCAATGGGGGGGCCGTGCCACAAGCGTAAACCCAGGGCGTGGCTTGCGCTCGCAGGCCCATGAGAAAACCTCCACTGTGGCCAAAAAAAGGGAAAAAGAAAGACGAAAAAAAAAAAGAAAAAAAAAAATTAATAAAAAAAAAAAAAAAAAAAAAAAAAAAGCACTTTTACATGTGTACATACACGGATGAGATGAGATGAGATGAGATGAGATGAGATGAGATGAGATGAGCTGAGCTGAGCTGAGCTGAGCTGGTGTGCGTTTCGCCCGTGAGCAATTTGGCCATTCGGGTCAATGGGGGGGCCGTGCCACAAGCGTAAACCCAGGGCGTGGCTTGCGCTCGCAGGCCCATGAGAAAACCTCCACTGTGGCCAAAAAAAGGGAAAAAGAAAGACGAAAAAAAAAAAGAAAAAAAAAAATTAATAAAAAAAAAAAAAAAAAAAAAAAAAAGCACTTTTACATGTGTACATACACGGATGAGATGAGATGAGATGAGATGAGATGAGATGAGATGAGCTGAGCTGAGCTGAGCTGAGCTGGTGTGCGTTTCGCCCGTGAGCAATTTGGCCATTCGGGTCAATGGGGGGGCCGTGCCACAAGCGTAAACCCAGGGCGTGGCTTGCGCTCGCAGGCCCATGAGAAAACCTCCACTGTGGCCAAAAAAAGGGAAAAAGAAAGACGAAAAAAAAAAAGAAAAAAAAAAATTAATAAAAAAAAAAAAAAAAAAAAAAAAAAAGCACTTTTACATGTGTACATACACGGATGAGATGAGATGAGATGAGATGAGATGAGATGAGATGAGATGAGCTGAGCTGAGCTGAGCTGAGCTGGTGTGCGTTTCGCCCGTGAGCAATTTGGCCATTCGGGTCAATGGGGGGGCCGTGCCACAAGCGTAAACCCAGGGCGTGGCTTGCGCTCGCAGGCCCATGAGAAAACCTCCACTGTGGCCAAAAAAAGGGAAAAAGAAAGACGAAAAAAAAAAAGAAAAAAAAAAATTAATAAAAAAAAAAAAAAAAAAAAAAAAAAGCACTTTTACATGTGTACATACACGGATGAGATGAGATGAGATGAGATGAGATGAGATGAGATGAGATGAGCTGAGCTGAGCTGAGCTGAGCTGGTGTGCGTTTCGCCCGTGAGCAATTTGGCCATTCGGGTCAATGGGGGGGCCGTGCCACAAGCGTAAACCCAGGGCGTGGCTTGCGCTCGCAGGCCCATGAGAAAACCTCCACTGTGGCCAAAAAAAGGGAAAAAGAAAGACGAAAAAAAAAAAGAAAAAAAAAAATTAATAAAAAAAAAAAAAAAAAAAAAAAAAAAGCACTTTTACATGTGTACATACACGGATGAGATGAGATGAGATGAGATGAGATGAGATGAGATGAGATGAGCTGAGCTGAGCTGAGCTGAGCTGGTGTGCGTTTCGCCCGTGAGCAATTTGGCCATTCGGGTCAATGGGGGGGCCGTGCCACAAGCGTAAACCCAGGGCGTGGCTTGCGCTCGCAGGCCCATGAGAAAACCTCCACTGTGGCCAAAAAAAGGGAAAAAGAAAGACGAAAAAAAAAAAGAAAAAAAAAAATTAATAAAAAAAAAAAAAAAAAAAAAAAAAAAGCACTTTTACATGTGTACATACACGGATGAGATGAGATGAGATGAGATGAGATGAGATGAGATGAGATGAGCTGAGCTGAGCTGAGCTGAGCTGGTGTGCGTTTCGCCCGTGAGCAATTTGGCCATTCGGGTCAATGGGGGGGCCGTGCCACAAGCGTAAACCCAGGGCGTGGCTTGCGCTCGCAGGCCCATGAGAAAACCTCCACTGTGGCCAAAAAAAGGGAAAAAGAAAGACGAAAAAAAAAAAGAAAAAAAAAAATTAATAAAAAAAAAAAAAAAAAAAAAAAAAAAGCACTTTTACATGTGTACATACACGGATGAGATGAGATGAGATGAGATGAGATGAGATGAGATGAGATGAGCTGAGCTGAGCTGAGCTGAGCTGGTGTGCGTTTCGCCCGTGAGCAATTTGGCCATTCGGGTCAATGGGGGGGCCGTGCCACAAGCGTAAACCCAGGGCGTGGCTTGCGCTCGCAGGCCCATGAGAAAACCTCCACTGTGGCCAAAAAAAGGGAAAAAGAAAGACGAAAAAAAAAAAGAAAAAAAAAAATTAATAAAAAAAAAAAAAAAAAAAAAAAAAAAGCACTTTTACATGTGTACATACACGGATGAGATGAGATGAGATGAGATGAGATGAGATGAGATGAGATGAGCTGAGCTGAGCTGAGCTGAGCTGGTGTGCGTTTCGCCCGTGAGCAATTTGGCCATTCGGGTCAATGGGGGGGCCGTGCCACAAGCGTAAACCCAGGGCGTGGCTTGCGCTCGCAGGCCCATGAGAAAACCTCCACTGTGGCCAAAAAAAGGGAAAAAGAAAGACGAAAAAAAAAAAGAAAAAAAAAAATTAATAAAAAAAAAAAAAAAAAAAAAAAAAAAGCACTTTTACATGTGTACATACACGGATGAGATGAGATGAGATGAGATGAGATGAGATGAGATGAGATGAGATGAGCTGAGCTGAGCTGAGCTGGTGTGCGTTTCGCCCGTGAGCAATTTGGCCATTCGGGTCAATGGGGGGGCCGTGCCACAAGCGTAAACCCAGGGCGTGGCTTGCGCTCGCAGGCCCATGAGAAAACCTCCACTGTGGCCAAAAAAAGGGAAAAAGAAAGACGAAAAAAAAAAAGAAAAAAAAAAATTAATAAAAAAAAAAAAAAAAAAAAGCACTTTTACATGTGTACATACACGGATGAGATGAGATGAGATGAGATGAGATGAGA